>NW_024704747.1:9694825-9964825 GCF_018977255.1 Callorhinchus milii
CCAAATAATACTGCCTTTGGAGCTGCTTTAGATATTGATAGATGTACGTAGCGGGTCTGACTTTTAACGGATCCACACACACAGACACTCACACACACATTCACACACAGGCAATCACACAGACACAGACAGTCACACACACATTCACACACATACACACAGACTCACACACACAGACACCCACACACACACACAGAGACACTCAGAGACACACTCACACACATTCACACACACACTCACACACACACTCACACACACAGACACAAACACACACAAAGACACACACACACACACACACGCAGACACACTCACAGACCCAGACACTCACATTCACACACACAGATATTCACACACAGACACACACACAGATATTCACACAGACACACACATTCACACACACAGACACTCACAGACACACACACACTCTCACACACACATAGACATACACACACATATAAACACACATTCACACACACACACTCACATTCACACACACACTCACACACAGACACTCACACACTCACACACACAGACACACACACTCACACACACATAGACATACACACACATACAAACACACATTCACACACTCACATTCACACACACTCACACACAGACACTCACACACACACACAGACGCTCACACACACACATACAGACACTCACACACACGCACAGAGACCCTCACAGACACACACACTCACAGACACACACACACAAACAGACACTAACACACACACTCAGACACACACACTCGCACACACACAGACACACTCACACACGCAGACATTCACACACACAGACACACTCACACAGACATTCACACAAACAGACACTAACACACAGACACTCATACACAGACTCACACACACAGACACACTCACAGATACTCATATTCACACACACTCACACACACTCACAGACACAGACAATCACAGACACTCACACAAACAGACACTCACACACATACAAACACACACTCACACACACACACTCACACACACACACACACACACACACAGACACACACACACACACACACATACAGACACTCACACACACGCACAGAGACACTCACAGACACACACAGACATTCACACACACACAGACACACTCACACACAGACACTCACACAAACAGACACTAACACACACACAGACACTCATACACAGACTCACACACACAGACACAGTCACAGATACTCATATTCACACACACTCACACACACAGACACACTCACAGACACTCACACACAGACACACGCATAGACACACACACAGACACACACACAGACACTCACACACACACAGACACTCACACACATACAAACACACACTCACACAGACACTCACACACACAGATACTCACACACACACACACACGCACAGACGCTCACACACACACAGACATGCACACCAACACACACATAGACACTAACACACACACTCAGACACACAGACACTCACACACACACAGACACACTCACACACACAGACATTCACACACACACACACAGACACACTCACACACAGACACTCACACAAACAGACACTAACACACACACAGACACTCATACACAGACTCACACACACAGACACAGTCACAGATACGCATATTCACACACACTCACACACACACTCACAGACACAGACAATCACAGACACTCACACAAACAGACACTCACACACATAGATACTCACAGACACACTCACAGACACTCACACACAGACACACACGCATAGACACACACACAGACACACCGACACTCACACACACACAGACACTCACACGCATACAAACACACACTCACACACACACACTCACACACACAAACACTCACACACGCAGACACTCACACACAGACACACACATCCAAACACTCACACACACAGACATTCACACACACACACACATACACATAGGCACACAGGCACTCACACACAGACATTCACACACATTCACTCAGACTCGCACACACAGACACACACGCACACATAGACACACACACACAGACACTCACACACAGATACTCACAGACACACACACACACAAACACTCACACACATAGACACACACAGACACTCACATTCACACACACAGACACTCACAAACAGACACTCACACACACACAAACACTCACACACAAACACTCACACATAGACACACAGTCACATTCACACACAGAGACACACACACAGACACTCACACACACACAGACGCTCACACACACACAGACACTCACACACACAGTCGCTCACACAGACACTCACATTCACACACAGACATTCAGACACAGACACTCAGACTCGCACACACAGACACACACACACACATAGACAAACACACAGACACTCACACACATAGATACTCACACACACACAAAAACACTCACACACACACACACACACAGACACTCATATTCACACACACAGACACTCACAAACAGACTCGCACACACACACCCAGACACACACAGACACTCACTCACACACACACACACACTCACACATCCAGACACTCACACTCACACACACTCACACACACACTCAAACTCTCACACACACACACAGACACTCAAACACACACTGACACTCACACACACGCACTCATAAGAACATAAGAGCATAAGAACATAAGAATTAGGAGCAGGAGTAGGCCATTCGGCCCTTCGTGCCTGCTCCGCCATTCAATAAGATCATGGCTGATCTTCTCACCTAACTCTGATTACCTGCCCTATCCCCATATCCCCTAATCCCTCTATTTTTCAAGAATCTATCAGTCTCAGCCTTGAAAATGTTCAAGGACTGAGCATCTACAGCCTTCTGGGGTAGTGAATTCCATAAGTTCACTACCCTCTGAGTGAAGAAATGTTTCCTCAACTCTGTTCTAAAAGGCTGACCCTTAATTTTAAGACTGTGACCCCTGGTTATAGATTCTCCTACCAGGGGAAACAGACCCTCAGTGTCTACTTTATCAGCCCTTTAAGAATCTTATAAGTTTCAATAAGATCTCCCCTAATTCTTCTGTACTCTAGAGAATACAGCCCTAGTTTATTCAGCCTATCCTCATAGGTCAGTCCCCTCATCCCAGGAACTAACCGAGTGAATCTACGCTGCACCCCCTCCAGGGCAAGTATGTCCTTTTTTAAATAAGGAGACCAAAACTGCACACAATACTCTCGGTGCGGTCTCACCAAAGCCCTATACAGTTGCAGCAAGACTTCCCTACTCTTATATTCTAAACCTTTCGAAATGAACGCTAACATGCCGTTCGCCTTCTTAGTTGCTTGCTGCACCTGCAAACTAACTTTTTGGGACTGGTGTACAAGGACACCCAAATCCCTTTGAATACTAACACTATCTAACTTCTCCCCTTCCAGAAAATAATCTGTTCTTTTATTCTTGCTACCAAGGTGAATAATTTCACACTTGCTAACATTGAATTCCATCTGCCACCTACTTGCCCACTCCCCGCCTATCTATATCTTGTTGCAATCTTTTTGCATCATCCTGAGAGCTCACTCTGCTACCTAGTTTAGTATCATCCGCGAATTTAGACACATTACATTCAATGTCCTCGTCCAGATCATTGATGTAAATGGTAAATAGCTGAGGCCCAAGCACTGATCCTTGTGGCACTCCACTAGTTACATCCTGCCAATTCGAGAATGATCCGTTTATCACTACTCTCTGCTTTCTACCCGATAGCCACTCTTCTATCCATGTTAATATTTTCCCATTAATCCTGTGGGCCTTGATCTTGAGTAACAGTCTTTTGTGTGGCTAAAATCCAAATATACCACATCTACTGGTTCCCCCTTATCCAACCTGCTGGATACATCCTCAAAAAATTCTAAAAGGTTAGTCAATCATGACTTCCCTTTTGTAAAGCCATGTTGACTCTGCCTAATCTTTTTATGGTCTTCCAGGTATCCCATAACTACGTCTTTTATTAAGGACTCAAGAATTTTCCCTACAACTGACGTCAAACTAACTGGTCTATAGTTTTCCCTATTTTCTCTCCCACCCTTCTTAAATAGTGGAGTTACGTTTGCAATCTTCCAATCAATGGGAACTTTTCCAGTATCCACAGACTTTTGGAAGATTATAGACATGCCATCCACTATCTCAGTAGCCACCTCCTTTAAAACTCTCGGATGCAGGCCATCCGGTCCAGGGGATTTATCGGTTTTAAGACCCGACAATTTACCTAGAACCATCTCTTTACTAATGTTAATCTCCCTAAGTTGCTCGCTAACATTGTCTTCTTGGTCCTCTATTTTTGGTATGTTTCCAGTGTCTTCTACGGTGAAGACTGTAGAAAAATACTTGTTTAATGACTCTGCCATGTCTTTGTCCCCTATTATAATTCCTCCGGTCTCTGCCTGTAATGGACCCACATTCACCCTCGCTAGCCTTTTCCTCTTTATATATTTGTAAAAACTCTTGGAGTCTGTTTTTATGTTCTTTGCTAGTTTGCCCTCGTAATCTATTTTCTCCCTCTTGATCAATTTTTTGGTCCTCCTCTGTTGTTCCCTAAAGTTCTCCCAATCCTCGGGTTTACTACTCATCTTCGCTGTTTTATAGGCTTTTTCTTTTGATTTGATACTTTCCCTAACTGCTCTAGTTAGCCATGGCTGCACCACCTTTCCCATGGCATTCTTATTCCTCAAAGGAATATGTGCTCGTTGGGAATTTTGCACTATCTCCTTGAATGTCTGCCATTGCTGGTCTACCGTCAAATCTTTAAGTTTAGTCTCCCAGTTTATTCTGGCTAAATCCTCTCTCATACCAGCAAAGTTGGCTCGATTTAAATTGAAGACTTTTGCTTCAGACTTAACTACTTCCCTCTCTAACTTAACGCTAAATTCCATCATATTATGATCGCTTTGCCCTAGAGGAGCCTTAAGTTCCAGTTTGCTGATCAGCCCTGTTTCATTACACAAAACAAGGTCTAATATGGCTTGTTCCCTGGTCGGCTCCTCAGCATATTGATCTAGAAAATTATCTCTAATACATTCTATAAACTCCTCTTCTATGTTACCTTTCCCAATTTGGTTGTCCCAGTCTATGTGCAGGTTAAAATCACCCACAATTAGTGTCTTTCCTTTGCTACATGCTCCACTAATCTCTTGATTTATACCTTGAGCGATACTTTGACCACTGTTTGGGGGTCTATAAACTACTCCCACTATAGTTTTCTGCCCCTTGAAGTTACGTATCTCTACCCATACTGACTCTACATCTTGCTTTTCAGATTTAAAATCTTTCCTCTCTACTGTTTTTATCCCATCCTTTATTAGCAGGGCCACTCCCCCTCCTCGTTTACCACATTGCCTATCTTTCCTATATACCACGTAGCCGGGAATATTCAGTTCCCATCCCTGATCACCCTTTAACCATGTCTCAGTGATGGCTACTAGATCATACCCGTTTGTCTCTATTTGTGCAACTAATTCATCTATCTTATTACGAATGCTTCGTGCATTACAGATACAGACACTCACACATTCAGACACAGACACTCACATACACACACACACACACACACAGACAATCACACAAAGACAGACATTCACACACTCACACACTCATACACACACAGACGCTCACACAGACATACACACACACAGACACTCACACACACATTCACACACAGACACTCACATACACATTCACACACACAGACACTCACACACACACAACACACCCAGACACTCACACTCACACACACACACACAGATGCTCACACACATACACACAGACACTCACACACACACAGACATTCACAGACACACATACTCACAGACACACACACACACACACACATGCATAGACACACAGACACTCACACACACACACTCATACACACACACACACACAGACACTCACATTCTCACACACAAACACTCACACACACATGCAGACACAGACACTCACACACATACTCACACACATAGACACACACACAGACACTCAGACACACACAATCACACAGACACACACACAGACACTCACATTGACACACACACACACAGACTCTCCCACACACAGACACACTCAGACACAGATACTCACACACACACACTCATACAGACAATCACACACAGACACAGACATTCACACTCACACAGACACTCACACTCAGACACACACACTCACTCACACACACATAGACATACACACAGACACTCTCTCACACACAGACACTCACAGACACACATACTCACAGACACACACACACTCACATGCAGACACACAGACACTCTCACACACACACACAGACACTCACACACACTCACAAACAGACACAGACACTCACACACAGAGACACTCACAGACACACACTCACAGACACTCACACACAGATACACACACACTCACTCACAGACACTCACACACACAGACACTCACACACATAGACACACACACAGACACTCACACACAGAGACACTCACAAACACACTCAGACAGACACAAACACACTCACACACACAGACACTCACACACATACTCACACACAGACACTCACATTCACACACAGACACTCACACATAGACACTCACACTCACACACACAGACACTCATACACAAACTCACACAGACACACTCACAGACACACACATTCACACAGACACTCACACACACACACAGAGACACACACACAAACACACACACTCACAGACACACACATAGACACTCACACACACACAGACACTCATACACAAACTCACACACAGACACACTCACAGACACTCACTCACACACGCATAAACACACACACACTCACATACACGAAGACACACAGAGACAATCACACGCACACACTCACAGACACACACACACTCACACACACACATACACTCACTGACAGACACACACAGACACACACACACTCACAGACACTCACTGACAGACACACACACAGACACACTCACACACACACAGACACTCACTGACAGACACACACAGACACACACACTCACACAGACACACTCACAGACACACTCACACTCACACAGACACTCACTGACAGACACACACACACTCACACAGACACACTCACAGACACACTCACAGACACTCACTGACAGACACACATACACACTCACACACACAGACACTCACTGACAGACACACACATACTCACACACACACATACACTCACTGACAGACACACACAGACACACACACACTCACAGACACTCACTGACAGACACACACACACACACTCACACACACACAGACACTGACAGACACACACAGACACACACACACTCACACACACAGACACACTCACACAGACACACTCACACAGACACTCACTGACAGACACACACACAGACACACTCACACACAGACACTCACTGACAGACACACACAGACACACACACACTCACACACACACTCACAGACACACTCACACAGACACTCACTGACAGACACACACAGACACACTCACACACACACAGACACTCACTGACAGACACACACACACACACACACACTCACACACACACACTCACACACAGACACTCACTGACAGACACACACACACACACTCACACACACACAGACACTCACTGACACACACACACACACTCACACACAGACACACACTGACAGACACACACAGACACACACACTCACACACACACAGACACTCATTGACAGACACACACACACACACTCACTCACAGACACACTCACACACACACACACACAGACACACAGACACACACACACACACACACAGACACACTCACACACACACAGACACACTCACACACACACACAGACACACTCACACACACACAGACACACTCACACACACAGACACACTCAGTCACACAGACACTCACACACAGACACACTCACACACACAGAGACACACTCACACACACACACAGACACACTCAGTCACACAGACACACTCACACACAGAGACTCACACACACACTCACACAGAGACACTCACACACACAGACACACTCAGTCACACAGACACACTCACACAGACACACTCAGTCACACAGACACACTCACACAGACACACTCACAGACACACTCACACACACACACACTCACACACAGAGAGACACACTCACACACACACAGACACACTCAGACACACTCACACTCACAGACACACTCAGTCACACAGACACACTCAGTCACACAGACACACACACACACAGACACTGACAGACACACACAGACACACACACACTCACACACACAGACACACTCACACAGACACACTCACACTCACACAGACACTCACTGACAGACACACACACAGACACACTCACACACACAGACACTCACTGACAGACACACACAGACACACACACACTCACACACACACTCACAGACACACTCACACAGACACTCACTGACACACTCACACACACACAGACACTCACTGACAGACACACACACACACACACTCACACACACACTCACTAACAGACACACACACACTCACACACACACAGACAGACACTCACTGACAGACACACACACACACACTCATACACACACAGACACTCACTGACACACACACACACTCACACACAGACACTCATTGACAGACACACACACTCACACACACAGACACACACTGACAGACACACACAGACACACACACTCACACACACACAGACACTCATTGACAGACACACACACACACACTCACTCACAGACACACTCACACACAGACACACACAGAGACACACACACACAGACACACTCACACACACACAGACACACTCACACACACACACAGACACACTCACACACACAGACACACTCACACACACAGACACACTCACACACACACAGACACACTCACACACACAGACACACTCAGTCACACAGACACACTCACACACAGACACACTCACACACACAGAGACACACTCACACACACACACAGACACACTCAGTCACACAGACACACTCAGTCACACAGACACACTCAGTCACACAGACACACTCACACAGACACACTCACACACACAGAGACACACTCACACACAGAGACACACTCACACACACACAGACACACTCAGACACACTCACACTCACACAGACACACTCAGTCACACAGACACACTCACACAGACACACTCAGTCACACAGACACACTCACACAGACACACTCAGTCACACAGACACACTCACAGACACACTCACACAGACACACTCACACAGACACACTCAGTCACACAGACACACTCACACAGACACACTCAGTCACACAGACACACTCACACACAGAGACACACTCACACAGACACACTCAGTCACACAGACACACTCAGTCACACAGACACACTCACACAGACACACTCACACACACAGACACACTCACACAGACACACTCACACACAGACACACTCACACACACAGACACACACAGACACACTCACACACAGACACACTCACACACAGAGACTCACACATAGAGACTCACACACACACTCACACAGACACACTCACAGACACACTCTCTCACACACACACTCACACAATCACACTCACACAATCACACTCACACAATCACACTCACACACTCACACAGACACACTCACAGACACACTCTCTCACACACACACTCACACAATCACACTCACACAGACACACTCACAGACACACTCTCTCACACAATCACACTCACACAGACACACTCACACACACTCGGGTTGTGAAGCCGATTTCCCGCTCGGGCCGCACAGCGCGTGTCAGAGCCGTTCCGCCTGAGGTGACGTCGGCGCGAGTGGCCCCGCCCCCAGCGGCCTGTGGTTACCCGTGTGAGGGGGAGTGAGTGAGGGGGGGGGTGAGGGGGAGTGAGTGAGGGGGGGTGAGGGGGAGTGAGTGAGGGGGGGGGGTGAGGGGGAGTGAGTGAGGGGGGGGTGAGGGGGAGTGAGTGAGGGGGGGGTGAGGGGGAGTGAGTGAGGGGGGGGGTGAGGGGGAGTGAGTGAGGGGGGGGTGAGGGGGAGTGAGTGAGGGGGGGGGTGAGGGGAGTGAGTGAGGGGGGGGTGAGGGGGAGTGAGTGAGGGGGGGGTGAGGGGGAGTGAGTGAGGGGGGTGGTGAGGGGAGTGAGTGAGGGGGGGTGAGGGGGGTGAGTGAGGGGGGGGGTGAGAGTGAGTGAGGGGGGGGGTGAGGGGGGTGAGTGAGGGGGAGTGAGTGAGGGGGAGTGAGTGAGGGGGGGGGGTGAGGGGGGTGAGTGAGGGGGGGTGGTGAGGGGGAGTGAGTGAGGGGGGTGGTGAGGGGGAGTGAGTGAGGGGGGGTGAGGGGGAGTGAGTGAGGGGGGGGTGAGGGGGAGTGAGTGAGGGGGGGGTGAGGGGGAGTGAGTGAGGGGGGGGTGAGGGGGAGTGAGTGAGGGGGGGGGTGAGGGGGAGTTAGTGAGGGGGGGTGAGGGGAGTGAGTGAGGGGGAGTGAGGGAGAGTGAGTGAGGGGGAGAGGGGGAGTGAGTGAGGGGGGGGGTGAGGGGGAGTGAGTGAGGGGGGGGGTGAGGGGGAGTGAGTGAGGGGGGGGTGAGGGGGAGTGAGTGAGGGGGGGGTGAGGGGGAGTGAGTGAGGGGGGGGTGAGGGGGAGTGAGTGAGGGGGGGGTGGTGAGGGGGAGTGAGTGAGGGGGAGTGAGTGAGGGGGGGGGTGAGGGGGGTGAGTGAGGGGGGGTGGTGAGGGGAGTGAGTGAGGGAGAGTGAGTGAGTGAGGGGTGAGGGAGAGTGAGTGAGGGGGGGGTGGTGAGGGGGAGTGAGTGAGGGGGGGGTGAGGGGAGTGAGTGAGGGGGGTGGTGAGGGGGAGTGAGTGAGGGGGGGGTGGTGAGGGGGAGTGAGTGAGGGGGAGTGAGTGAGGGGGAGTGAGTGAGGGGGGGGTGAGGGAGAGTGAGTGAGGGGGGGTGGTGAGGGGGAGTGAGTGAGGGGGGGGGTGAGGGGGGGGTGGTGAGGGGGGGTGAGTGAGGGGTGTGAGGGGAGTGAGTGAGGGGGTGTGAGTGAGGGGGGGGTGAGGGGGAGTGAGTGAGGAGGGGGGGTGAGGGGAGTGAGTGAGGGGGGGGGTGAGGGGGAGTGAGTGAGGGGGGGTGAGGGGGAGTGAGTGAGGGGGGGGGTGAGGGGGAGTGAGTGAGGGGGGGTGAGGGGAGTGAGTGAGGGGGGAGTGAGTGAGGGGGTGTGAGGGGGAGTGAGTGAGGGGGTGTGAGGGGGAGTGAGTGAGGGGGGGGGTGAGGGGGGTGAGTGAGGGGGGGGTGAGTGAGGGGGGAGTGAGTGAGGGGGGGGTGAGGGGGGAGTGAGTGAGGGGGGGGTGAGGGGGGAGTGAGTGAGGGGGAGTGTGTAGCGGAGAGGGAGTGTGTAGCGAAGGGGGAGTGTGTGTAGTGAAGGGGGAGTGTGTACCGGAGGGGGTGTGTGTAGCGAAGGGGGAGTGTGTGTAGCGGAGTGGGTGTGTGTAGTGAAGGGGGAGTGTGTGTAGCGGAGGTGGTGTGTGTAGCGGAGGGGGAGTGTGTAGCGGAGGGGGTGTGTGTAGTGAAGGGGGAGTGTGTGTAGCGGAGGGGGAGTGTGTGTAGTGAAGGGGAGTGTGTGTAGCGGAGGTGGTGTGTGTAGCGGAGGGGGAGTGTGTAGCGGAGGGGGTGTGTGTAGTGAAGGGGGAGTGTGTGTAGCGGAGGGGGAGTGTGTGTAGTGAAGGGGGAGTGTGTGTAGCGGAGGTGGTGTGTGTAGCGGAGGGGGAGTGTGTAGCGGAGGGGGTGTGTGTAGTGAAGGGGGAGTGTGTGTAGCGGAGGGGGAGTGTGTGTAGTGAAGGGGGAGGTTGGGGTGTAGCAGTTTCGTGAAAAAATTGTGGCTGCACTTTTCTTTGGCCCACATTATGAGCAGCATCTTAAATTGGAAGATGTTGTGAGGGCTGCATATATATATATATATTTTTAATTGCTTTCTACAAATATGTTTCAATTTGTGACAAACAAAAGAAGAAGCAAATTCATCTTAGCAAACCCTAAGATTGTGGGGGGAAAAGCACCACAAGAAGAGATACATAAAACAATTGTGTCGGTGCTAGAAGCCAATTGTTAAACAAAAGAACAAATATAGTTTTAAGCAACTGAGCTTGTTAATGCCTTTTAAACTTCACGACTGATTAATTTTAACACTTCTGTTCATGTGGGAAGTTGATGCTTAACATTTGGGTTAATTTCTTCAGGCTTGAACTGTGGTTACTATGCCTTATATACTGTACACTTGGTGTGCATTATAAATCCAGGATAATTCAGGCCTACGGTGTTTACCTTTGGAGGAGAGCATACAGATGGAAGCAAATAGTTGCACTGTTGGCAAACCTTTCCAAGAGTCTCAACAAATATTGAGTTACTACCCAGACATTACTGAGGACCAGTGTCAAAAGAAGGTTACATCTTCCAAAGAAGCTGTGAAGGTTTTCTTTCAGGCTGCTTGAAAAAGCCTTGAAACTATTCTCTATTATTTAGACTGTTCTGCCTGTGGCGGAATGATTTCCCCCACCATCCTGGACTTTTGTCCACCGTTAGGTTTCAAACACCAAAGGGAGACATTTCCTCAATGAACCAGCTGTCAGCTTCAAGAAGCATCCATCATACAACAGATGTGCTCTTCTGCCTTGGGTCCCATTACAACAATCTTGAAGCGACCTGGCAGCAGTAACGTCTGAGGCAGAATTTTATTCTTTCCCTGGTTTCCCAAGGGCACAAAGTACCATTGATTCCAATGTGTTGTAATTGTGGTGTCCATCAAAATTGCACTGGCATTTATTAACAAAAGGAGTTGCATTCCATAAAATACTATAGTGTGAGACCACCAGAGATAAGTTGTATATAAACATGCCAAGGTCCCGAGAGAAGCATATGATTCCTCATATGGAGGGTGTCAACCTCAGTAGAGAAACAATATAGACAGTTAGTTAGCCAACAGGCCCTCATCAGTATCCAAAGGTACTGCTTCTAATATTTGGGCAGACCTGGCCAGACCCCTAACCCCCATCTGTAATTCAAGGTATGTTCTGTGCTCTTAATAAAGGATAAATGATAAATAATGATAACTTTTTAATACTTAACGTACAGTAGTTGAAAGTGTTAACTATTGGATATATCTTCAGTTTAATTACTTATTTTTTGTTGCTGCAGTGTTCCCAATGGCCTGTTTAATTGATGCTGTAGGTCATATTGATAGTGTGAATTCAGTTACAATATGACAAAACCTGCTTCTGTGCCTTTGACACAGAAGATAATTAAGTTTGACAGTATAGAAAAGCTAAATAAGCAAGTCGTACAGGAACAATGCATTATGATGACCTTCAATACAGATCTGCCACACAGAAAGATACAAATGGAACCAAATATTTTCTGACCACACCCAAAGGATGAAAATCCAGCTATAGTGAGTATAGTGCTGGAAGGTATATATCCGGAGCATGAGAATGCATAACTTAACTTACTCGTAGGTTAGGTTGTGCGTCCTGAAAATAGCTAGAGAAGTGCAGCATATCATGCAAAAAGCTTCCAGGTGGCTTTCTGCACACATGTGCAGTGTGCCTCTCTGACTTAGCAAATTTATAAGTGCTGACCAGTGGCAGTGGCTGTTTAGTGCCCTGTCTTATAACATGGCTTGGAATTTTCTGGACCAGCAACCATGAGGTATTCTTGTACATCAGCAAAAAATACTTAATAATAATAATCCTTGCATTTGATGTAATGCCTTACCATATCTTCGAGACGTCTCAAAGCATTTCACAGAATGTACTGTTAAGTGAATTGACTGTATATTTTGTAGACAAAACGCGGCAGCCAATTGCGCACATCAGTGTCCTACAAACAGTCGTGGATTTTTTAATTGTTTAAATTATTTCCTATTGTTTAATATCAATGCTTCCAATTATCCTTCATTATATGGCCCTGTCTCAGCATTGAATTCAAAAGTGAGTACCTCTCTTATCCAACTGAAAGACCTGATACTGTTAACATACCAGATATTTAATCCTGTAGCTCAGTGGTTAGAGCACTCACCTTGCAAGAGAGAGACCTGGGTTTGATTCCCGGCTGGGGTGAAATGTTGGGCAAATTTCCTTACTCCACACTCCTCTGTTTACCTAGCAGTAGGTAGAAACCCGGTTGTTAGTCGATTGGCAGATCGCTTTTCCGGGATAATAATCCTTAAAAAAAAATTTGGTCATTCAATCCACGGCTGTTTGTGGGACATTGCTGTGCACAATTGGCTGCCGCGTTTTGCCCACAAATATACGGTCAATTCACTTTACAGTATATTCTGTGAAGCGCTTTGTGACGTCTCGAATACGTGAAAAGCGCTATATCATATGCATGGATTTTTTTAATATAAAGTAATTATTATCCCAGGAAAAGCAATCCACCAATCGACCAACAACCGGGTTCCTACTTACTGAGTAAGGAAACTTGCCCAACATTTCGCCCTGCCAGGAGTCAAACTTGCTTTTAATTTTATATTACTTGTGTTTAATATAAGGGTCTGATCACATCAAAATTCCTCAATCCGCTTCATGCAATGAGGTACTGTACTTTCCAATGGAGTAGCTATTATGTGGACAAATGTAGCAATTCATTTCTGCCAGCAAGATTAGTAAAGTGTATTTGGCAAATGTTTAAATATTGGTCAAAAACCCAAAGAACTCTACAGTCTCATGGTATCCTATCCACCTGAACAATCTGAATTGGTAAATGGGACCTCAGTTTAATGTGTTAGTCAAAGAACAGCACCTCAAACATTGTAGTACACACTCTTGGTACTGGAATGGAGTTTTCAGTATTGCTCACTTGGCTAGGCTGGCTATGTGTTCAAGTTTTGGTTTAACTTCACAACCTCTGACCCAGAGGCAAGAATGCTATACACTGAGCCAAAATGACAATGATAACATTGTCAGCATCAGTTTGCTCAATTGGTAGCACTCTTCATAAATTGGTAGCACTCTTCATAAATCCCTTAAAAACTGCCACCATCACGCCCACCCTGAAAAAACCCTCCCTTGATGCGTCGCAGCTATCAAGCTACCGGCCCATCTCCAACCTCCCCTTTCTCTCCAAGGTCCTGGAAAGAGTTGTCGCCTCCCAACTGCGCTCTTTCCTTTCCACCCATTCTCTTTTCGAACCCCTTCAGTCAGGTTTCCGTGCTGCCCATAGCACAGAAACTGCCCTGGTCAAGGTCACCAATGATATCCTGACCATCTGTGACCAGGGCTCCCTCTGCCTCCTCGTCCTCCTCGACCTATCGGCAGCATTCGATACGGTCGACCACGCTATCCTACTCCACCGCTTGTCCTCCCACCTCAACCTTCAAGGCACTGTCCTTGAGTGGTTTAGGTCGTACCTTTCTCACCGTCTTCACTTTGTCTCGACGAATGGCTTCTCCTCCACCCCCCGTACTGTCTCATGTGGTGTCCCTCAGGGCTCTGTCCTCGGTCCCCTCCTCTTCACCCTCTATATGCTCCCCCTTGGTGACATCATCCGCAGACATGGGTTAACTTCCACATGTATGCGGATGACACCCAACTCTACCTTTCCTCCTCTACTCTCAACTCCACGACCACCGATGTCCTGACAGCTGCCTGTCCGACATCGAGTCCTGGACGAGAGACAACTTTCTTCAGCTCAACGTGCGAAAAACCGAGGCCCTCCTGATTGGCTCACGTCAGCGCCTCCGCACCTCAGGCGCCGACACCATCAGCATCCAAGGCTGCACTCTCCACCTCTCAAAGCCAGTCAGGAACCTCGGCGTTTTGTTCGACCCTGAGCTGTCCTTTCTCCCTCACATCCGCACCACAACTGGCACCGCCTTCCATCACCTCCGGAACATCGCCAGACTACGGCACTACCTCACCCCTCACGCTGCTGAAACCCTGGTTCACGCCTTTGTCACCTCAAGGCTGGACTATGGGAACTCTCTCCTCGCCGGCCTTCCCGCCACCTCCCTCCACAAGCTGCAGGTCATTCAGAACTCTGCAGCTCGTGTACTGTCCCGCACCAGGCTTCGGGACCACATCACTCCCACCCTCGCTCGCCTCCACTGGCTCCCCATCCCCCAGAGGATTGATTTCAAGATCCTCATCCTCACCTACAAGGCCATTCACGGCCTTGCTCCCTCCTACCTCTCCAACCTACTATCCCCCTACCTACCTGCCCGTACCCTCCGTTCCTCTGGCTCCGGTCTGCTCCACGTCCCCCGCCCCAATCGCCCTACCATCGGTGGTCGGGCCTTCAGCCTCTCAGCCCCGAGGCTCTGGAACTCTATCCCCCAGTGCCTTCGCCGCCTCCTCCCTTTCCTCCTTCAAGGCCGGTCTCAAAACCTTTCTCTTTGACCGTGCCTTCAGCTCCCCTCTCGACTCTCTTCCCCCTTCTCGCTCCCTCCCTTCCCTCCCCTCACCCTGACCATTTCCCCCCTCCTCGCTCCCTCCCTCCCCTCACCCTGACCATTTCCCCCCTGCTCGGGTCATGACCCAACTGGTCAGCGCCTTGGGACGTCCTCCTGACGTGAAAGGCGCTTTATAAATGGAATCTTGTTGTTGTTGTTGTTGAAGTGTAAGTGCAGTTTTGAGTGCAGTGCAGTGAGGTGCACTGCTAGAGAATTGTAGAACAATCGTAATATAATGCAACTTATATGTCTCAGTTATCCTTGGAGTGGTGCCTTTCATGCAAAGTAGAAATTGAACATTCTTATGTACTGCTTTCCTTTACTTTTGTTTTTGCATTTTATATATTACTGCATCTACTATTTACAAGTAAGCAAAAACAATATGCTAAATTAAATTTTACTCGAAAAACAATAATACCATTTTACTCAGTTGTTACATTACCTTAAAAATCAATTGAACTGCATATTAATCTTAAGACATTTTTCTTGGTGTTCAGTTATAAAGTATATCAAACTAATGTATCCTAAAATCCACATTAAAAGATGAGAACTGTATCTTTTATTCTTATAATTTTGATTAACAATAATAATAATAATCCTTGCATAATTTTCTAGACGTCTCAAAGCGCTTCACAGAATAGACTGTAAAGTGAATTGACTGCATATTTGTGGGCGAAATGCAGCAGCCAAATGCGCACAGCAGTGTCCCACAAACAGTCATGGATTGAAATGACCAATTTATTATTGATTTTTTTTTCTTGAGGGATTATTATCAGGCGTGTGGAGTAAGGAAACTTTCCCAAGGTTTCACCCTGCTGGGAATTGAACCCAAGTCTCTTGCTTACAAAGCGAGTGCTTTAACCACTGAGCTACAGGACTCCACGATGGGGAACATTAGCAGTACGTGATATCACCAGTGATCACATTGAATATTTCAGCCAAAAAATATTTTCATTTTAATTGAACTTTATAAAAGAATCAGTTATTCTTTAAACTTTCTGCTACCTAATGTATCAATTTTCGAAGTACAAAGCGGCCAAACATGAAATGTAATCCTTCAAACGTTTTTCTTTAGTTGGAAATTTGTAGCAACTGGCACACAGCTGATATTTGTAAGATCACGTGCTGTTCTATACCTGGAAGCCACATTCTTGGATGGTTTCCCACTCTTCAATGACATTTTAATGTATAAAATCACAAAAGAATTATTCTCCAGTGACTATTAATTAGTTCTTGGGCAGCAAGTTTTTGGGTAACTGAAGGAACTTTTAGAAAATGCATTTTTCCTTTATAGAATAAATATCTAAGGGTGTTACAGGGAGTAATTGAGAATTCAAGTGATGTAGAAGATCGTAAAAAATTGCTGCACTCATTATAATTGTTAATGATGTAATGATACATACAACACTTTCATCAAGCCATAGGAGCTACAACAACAGATGATAACAACTATGATAAGTGATCTAATTTATTCCACAATATATTAGGAACAAGGCATTGATATAGGAACAATTGTATTAGTTTGTTGCAATGTCACTGCAGTAGAATGGATCTCATCTTTCTCCTCCTGTCCCTATTAACTCTCGATGCTAACATTTCCTCCATCAGACATGTGGTCAGTAAAGGCTGGATAATGGATTTCAATCCCCCTGCCATCACTGCCACATAAATCAACAGTACATTCACTGGGCAGTTCTGGTGCTAAGACTTGTCCTGTAACCTGAATCTGTTAACGTAGCTTCCTATAAGTCATATTTATAATTAATATACAAATAAGAATTTGCAGTTTCCATCCAGGATTATTTATTGTGAACTTCTGACATAGTTATTAGATTCACAGCACAAGCTTGCCTGAAAAAAATATTAGTCTTTGCTTTTGATATGAACCTATTATGTCAAATGTCTTGAAGCACTTCACAAAGTTTCTGACTGTGCATTTACAGCAGTCAATTTGAGCATAGCAATATTCCACAAACAGCCATGAAGTGAATAACCAATTTTTATTTGGTAGATTGTTGAGCAGGATGCAAGTTCAGTGAAACTCTGATAACTCATCACCCCAATTGAAATAGCTCAAATGATTACTTATCAGAGTTGATTACAGTATCTTGAAAGTACAAAGTATTCAAATAGCCAGGAAATTGAGTGAGTGACTAGTTATGTGAAGTTGACCACTTATCCCAGGGCTAAAGTTTCACTGTAATTTCATTTGCAACACAAATCCAATTGGGTTCAATTTCTGGCAGGGCAAAATGTTGGGCAAGTTTCCTTACTCCAAACGCCACTGTGCACCAAGCAGTAAATAGGAACCCGGTTGTTAATCAATTGCAGATTGCTTTTCCAGGGTAATAATTCCTTCAAAAAAAAGTAATAATAATAGATTGTTCACTTCAATCCATGGCGGTTTGTGGGACACTGCTGGGCACAATTAGCCGCTGCATTTTGCCCACAAAATATAGTTAATTCACTTTACAGTATATTCTGTGAAGAGCTTTGAGACATTTAGAGTACTTTTGGAAAGAGAGAAGGAACAATCAAAGGTTAAGATACTCAACTGGGAGAGCTAATTTCAGTGAGTTGAAAAGGGATCTGGTCCAGGTGGATTGGAAACAAAGATTGATGGTTAAAATGGTAAACGAGCAATGGAAAGCCTTCAAAGAGGAAATAGTTACGGTACAGACCAATCACATTCCCATGAGGGGAAAAGTAGGACATCCAAAGCTAGAGCTCCCTGAGTGACAAAGGAAATTGGGATTAAAATAAAACAGAAAAAGAAGGCTTATAATAAATGTCAGATTCAAAATACATTAGAGAAGCAACCAGAATACAGAAAGAGCAAAGGAAAACTGAAAACTGAAAAAGGGGCAAAGAGAGTGTATGAGAAAAGATTAGCGGTTAACATAAAGCAAATGCTAAAGTCTTCTATAAACACATAAAAAGTAAAAGAATGGCCACAGCAAGGGTGGGACCGATTAGAGACCAAAAAGGAAAAATTCTTGTGGAGGCAGAGGGCATGGCAAGAATTGAGTTCTTTGATGATATAACGGAGAGGATTGATGAAGGTAGTGCAGTTGATGTAATGTATATGGACTTTCAGAAGGCGTTTGATAAGGTGCCACTTAATAGACTAGTTAGCAAAATTGAAGCCCATGGGATAAACGGGACAGTGAATGATTTGGACTTGGTATAGAGAGCAACATTTTAAAGTTTGCAGATAACAAAAACTTGGGAACATGGTAAACAGTGAGGTGAATAGTAGCAGGCTACAGAAGGACATAGACAGACTGGTGAAATAGGCAGACACATGACAGATTAAGTTTAATGCAAAGAAGGATGATATGATGAATTTGGGAGGAAGAATGAGAAGAGGCAATGTACACAAAATTGTATAGTTTTAAAGTGGGTTCAGGAGCAGAGAGATCTGGGGGTTCACATGAAGATGGCAGGATAAGTTGATAGAGCTGTTAAAAAAGCATATGGGATCCTTGGCGCTATAAATAGAGGCATAGAGTACAAAAGTGAAGAAGTTCTGCTAAACCTTTATAAGTCATTGGTTAGGCCTCAGCTGGAGGATTGTGTCCAATTTTGGGCACCACACTTTAGGAAGGATGTCAAAGCCTCAGAGAGGGTGCTGAGGAGATTTACCAGATTGGTACCAGGGATGAGGGACTTTAGTTATGTGGAGAGACTGGGACTGTTTTCCTTAGAGCAGAGAAGGTTAAGGGGAGATTTAATAGAGGTGTTCAAAATTACGAAGGGTTTTGATAAAGTGTAGATGGGGAGAAACTGTTTCCACTGGTCGGTGGGTCAGTAACCAAGGCACATAGATTTAAGATAATTAGCAAAAGAACCAGAGGGGACTTTTTTTACACCAAGAGTTGTTACAGTCTGGAATGCACTGCCTGAAAGGGTAGTGGAAACATATTCAGTAACAACTTTCAAAAGGGAATTAGAAAGGTACTTGAAAAATAAATTTTGCAGCGTTATGGGAAAAGAGCGGGGGAGCAGGACTGATTGGGTAGCTCTTTCAAAGAGCTGGCACAGGCAAGGTGGGCCGAATGGCCTCCTTCTGTGCTGTAATATTCTATGACTCTATGACTGTTTTGAAGATGTGATATGGCGCCATATCAAATGTAAGGATTATTAGAGTATTGACTTAAAGTACAATCAGAATACTGTTTCAAGAACATGGAAAATGATTTTGTGTCTCAATGCCGATTAATTCTTTACAATACAAAAAATACAATACAAAATTACATTTGTATAGCGCCTTTCACATCAGGAGGATAACCCAAGGCGCTGAACAGTCAGGGATTTGAACCCAAGCTAGGAGTTGCAATCAGGGAGGGTGGAGGGCAGAGAGGGTAGGAGGGTGGCCGAAAGCATGGCGAAAGAGGAGGATCTTGAGGCGTGCCTTGAAGGAGGCAAGGGAGGGAGCGAGGTGAAGGGTATGTGGGATGGAGTTCCAGAGGGTGGGGAGAGAGGCTAAAGGCCCAACTGCTGATGGTGGGGTGGCCAGCCAGGGGATATGGAGCAGGCTGGAGCCTTGTGAGCAGAGAGAGCGGACAGGTTGATAAGGGGTTAGCAGGTAGGAGGGGGCAAGGCCATGGAGGGCCTTGAAGGTGAGGACAAGAATTTTGAACTCGAACCTCTGAGGAATGGGGAGCCAGTGGAGCCGGGCAAGGGTGGGTGTGATGGGATCATGGAGCCTGGTGCGGGAGAAGACACGAGCTGCAGAGTTCTGGATGATCTGCAGCTTGTGAAGGGTACAGTTGGGAAGACCAACAAACAGCTTGGTTGTAATGAAGGCATGTATGAGGGTTTAGTAAGTAATGTTAAAAATGTGATATGATGGGACAGATTATAATTTCTGTTGCATTGGGATTGGAGAAATTTTTTTTGGAATTATTTAGAAAGGCATCTAAGTTGTTTTTTTATTATATTAGGAAATATTAAACTGTCTTACGTTTATTACGTTTATTACGTGGGCAGTGTCTGCACTTTCTTTTTGGTCTGACTAGATCAGTACCAATTAAAGCCAGGACATATTAAATGTATACAGATGCTAGGATTTACATTAGATGGATAGTGCAGACAGACACCAAGCCACATTTTGGATGAGACTGCTTCAGATGCTGAAGACTATCAAAATGTTGACGAATGAGAAACAATCTATCAGATCCATTACTAATCTGTGCTTCACTCTCCAAAAATGATTCCCCTTGACTCAGAAAAAGAATGGCACTTTCTGACGAGGCGTGAGTAAGAACCGGAAAAGGCATGACTCATTTCAAATGGTTTCATTTGAGTAGCATTGAGATGTGTCTGTCTGTCTTGCTTTATTACAAGGTCATTGAACATTCTGGCAAAGTCTAATTTTTCATGTATTATATTATTTCCAAAGACCAATCCAAGTCATTCATTTCATCTGAAAACCAAACCCTTGTGATATTTCAAAACAGATGAAGAATTTTAATAAGGAAATGTTAAGCATTCTTTTAACCCATCAATTCTTACGTGCAAGCTTCTTTTCAATGTACTCAGACATATCTGGAGAACCTGTATTTATTGATGAGCATTTTTTTGGGGCATTATGACCTGGGCCAATAGAAAAGTGTGGACATTTATGCAAAACATTGCGGCGCTCTTTACGGATCTGGCGGGAAATTGCGGAGTCCTTTGCTAAATTTTGCAGGGGAAATTGCGGGGGTTGATTCGTGCCATTGAGGTACATTTTACTGCAACATTTTTTCACTTTATTGATAAAAAATATTCATGAGGAAATAACACATATTAGATTGTTGCAAAAGAAATTAATTGCTTCTTTAACAAAAACTGGGTGGACATTTTTTGTGGGGGTGTGAGGAGGAGGGACACCAGGGAGGCTACAGGATCTCACCACCTCCTGCCTCTCAGGGCCATTACAGTACCTGAGACCCTTGACAGACACACACACACACTCAGAGACACAGAGATAGACACATTCTCAGAGAGAGAGAGAGAGAGGGAGACACAAACGCACTCATGGAAACAAAGAGAGACACAGACAGAGAGACACACATTCGCACAGTGACACTCATTAACACACACACACACACATATGGCAGAGACACAGGCAATCACAACAGCTGGTCCTCCACGTGTTGTCCATTTGCCGCTTACGCTACATTGCACATACGCGCCCGGAGCCGTTCCGCCCACAGTGACTGGCAGAGTACCCCATAGAGTTCAATATGGAAAGCTCTGCTCCCAACTTGTTAAGAGGTATAGCTCATAAATTCTTTTAAAAGGGGAATTTGATAGATGATTGAAAAAGAAGAATATTAAAGGATGGGGTAAACAAGGAAAAGAATGGGATTAAATTAGATAGTTCATGTGGGGAAAAGCACATATAAACCGTTGGTTTCTGTGCTGTAGCATTCTACAAATTGTCAACTTGCTGCAAAAAATAGACAAAAAACATGTTGACTTTTGACAAAGAAACCACACTCTCATTTAATCCCTGATAGGCCATATTTGGGTAGAATGCTGCAGAAAGGCTTGCTCACATGGATTCTTTATGGCTAAGAACAGGTCTCCTGACTCCTGTGGTCTCCTTGGTATGATAACATTAATGCTGAATCAGGAGCAGGTTGAGTTCTGTGAGACATAGTGAAGCCTGTAAGTCTTCTCTCCCCTGATGGATGATTTCATAGTTAACTTGGTACTGATGGTGAAATTTTTACCCACTTTAGTTTTCTCCAAACATTTTCTCTTTTTTTGCAGTTGCTACTCAGAAGAATGTGTTCAGTTAATGATAAAATGCCCTTCATACACAGCCAAGTATTTCATTAGCCCTGTTGATGGCAGCCTCACATTGATTGGATACGTTCAATGAATGGTCAATAATCATATCAGAAGCATTTTCATTTTTCATCTTTGCTGATAGATGCTTCATCATGTACGAGTTTCATATTTCTTGTTCCAACATCAATTATCTTATATTTATCCTCATGAAAACCCATTTATCATTCTTACCTTTCCACATGATGATTCTTCGTCTTTAAGTTATTTTGACCTCCAAATTTTGACCTAGAATTGTACACCACTGAAAAGCAGCAGGATAGTCTTTGGAATCTAGCAATTTGTGATGTGAGTTCTGATCTTAAACACTTTTCCAGTAATTCATCTGACCTGTCGATTACTCTTCATGTAAGGCAATACTTTCTGATGTCTATCCTCAATTTGCCGTTCACAGCCCTTTTGTTATCTTGGCAATGTCCGAAAACATTCAGGAGGATTTTCTCAACAAAAGTACCATTGAAGTAGACAAATTCTTCACATGAAGTGGTTGGTGTTCAGGCACTTGTCTATAAAAAAACACCTGTTGCATCGACTGCTTATATTCCTGACACATTCAGATTAATTCACTGTAGTGTAGCACATATGCATACCAGAGTATTTAACAAAATAAATGTTTGAAATGGGATGTATCACAAAGAATTGGAAGTTGTTTAATTTCTTTTTAGTTCCTCAGGCGGTTACACTGATAAAATTTTATAAATGTTTGTACTTTCAGCATTGAAGTGCAGCCACACTGTTCTTTGTTCTTCCATTTCATTTAATAGGCCTTCTCTCTTTCGTCTAGGCTGTTTACTTATCCTTGAAAGGTTTGATTTTCACTTAGGCATCTTTATAATGATAAATATAAATGTATAATTTATAATCATTGGGATGGACTCCCAACATGAAAGGCACTTTAAAAATGTAATTGATAATAATAATAATAATCCTTGCATTTGATATAGCGCTTTTCACGTCGGGAGGTCGTCCCAAAGCGCTTCACAAAACACACTGTAAAGTGAATTGACTGTATATTTGTGGGCGAACGCGGCAGCCAATTGCGCACAGCAATGTCCCACAAACAGTCGTAGATTGAAAATGACCAATTTATTATTGTCTTTGGTTTTGGAGGGATTATTATTAGGCGTGTGGAGTAAGGAAACTTGCCCAAGGTTTCGCCCCGCCTGGAATTGAACTCAGGTCTCTCGCTTGCAAAGCGAGTGCTCTAACCACTGAGCTACAGTTGTTGCCGTGGCTTAGTTTCGTCTGTGTTCTTTATTTTGTTCCCGCTGCCACTTGTCTACGTGCATGCTCTATGCCGCAGGATGCCACAGTGCCACTTTGACTCGGTGGCCACCAGGTCTAACTGCAGCGAAAAACGAAAAACTGAAATATGTTTTAGATCATAACTCATGAACAATAGGAGATACGCCCATATATGGGCGTATCAAATATGCCCATGTCACTCCCACATTCAAGACCTTTCCGATGAGGTATAAATCATGCCTCTATGTCAATCGGTTATTGAGATCCTTCTTGAAGCGCACACCAACAGACAGACAGACAGACAGACAGACAGACAGACAGACAGACAGACAGACAGACAGACAGACAGACAGACAGACAGACAGACAGACAGACAGACAGACAGACAGACAGACAGACAGACAGACAGACAGACAGTATAGATAATAATCTTTGCATTTGAGAAGTTGGTGGGGGACATATTAAAGCTTTCCACAGCATTTTATTTTCCAGTGGAGCAGCATTTTACTTTCCACAGCATTTTACTTTCTAGTGGAGTGACTGTATAATTTGTGGGCAAACGTGGGAAAGAATTTGCACATAATATAATAATAACAATTCTTGCATTTGATTTAGCGCTTTGAGACGTCTTCTCGACGTCTCAAAGCGCTTCACAGACTAGACTGTAAAGTGAATTGACCTTGTAATTGTGGGCGAAACACAGCAGCCAATTGCGCACAGCAGGGTCCCACAAACAGTCATGGATTGAAAATGACCAATTTATTATTGATACGTTTTTGGAGAGATTATTATTAGGAGTGTGGAGTAAGGAAACTTTTGCCCTGTCTGGAATTGAACCCAGGTGTCTCGCTTGCAAGGCAAGTACTCTAACCACTGAGCTACAGGACTCCACATAACAATGTCTCACAAACAGCCTGGAAGTGAATGACCAATTTTATTTGAGGAGAAATTCAGGAGAACCAGGAGAAATTTCCTTCTCTTTTTGAATACTGTCACGGGATCTTTAACGTCCACCTGAAACTGCGTACAGCACCTTGATTTAACATCTCATCCGAAAATAAATTCTCTGATCCCAACCATTGTTGAGATGCATAGTCCTTGAATTCTTTTAAAAGGGAATTTAATGTTCGAAAAAGAAGAATATTAAAGGATGAGGTAAGCAAGGACATCAATGCAACACAACACATTTCCAGCTTGCATTGGAGAGTTCCAAGACTGAGTTCAAGTTTCAGGCAAGAATTCTCCCAATTGAGCCAGGCTGAACTCTTAACATTTTGAGTGTTTTGTAGGATTTTCAGTGCAAGAGAATAAGTAAAATACAATTCAGATTTATTGTATGGTGGAATGGCTCTGACAAGTTTCAAAAGAGTTACCTTCTTATTGAATTTGATCAAAAAACTGACAATATTTTATTCCACATTTGTCAGAGTTGTGAATTTATTGTTTTTCTCATGTTTGCAGCTAGCCAGAGTTCTGCTTTAGGTTTTTATCCTGAACAATTGTAATTGTTTACACTATTCACAGTTAAGCAAATCTGTTTTACCTGAAAGTGGGGTTCTTAAATAGAAAAAGTTTTTTTTTTGGTTCAATTATTTATTTCAATTAATTTATAAAAATTGATTTAATGTACATTTGTGGCTTCAGGGATTCTTTTTACCAAATAAAACTACAAATAAAAAGCTAAGCTACTGTTCACAATAAATTCCACCTGAAGCTGTTATATGGTGTGATTGATATCTATTGAACTTGGTGACAAATAGGTGTGCTATTTCATTTATCACACCTAATTAACTTTCACCCTTGGAGAATCATTCCATACCATGTTGCTGAATGGCAATAAAGGCAGGTTGATTTGCTTTGTATAAGTTTGTGCATTATTTATAGTTACATATTTCATCTCAAAGGATCATCAAGTATAAATATTGTGTTGTGCTTTCAATTGCACTTAATCCAATCTAAACATCAACATATTAAAAGAAGTTTTACAGTAGATCCTCCAGGCATAGTTTCCAGAAATACTTTAGCAAAGACTGTAATGTTTTTCTAGTGGAATATAATGATGAATTGTTAAATGTTTAATTTAAGCAAGGTTTGTAACACTTGCTTTTTTTTGCCCATCCCTGAATCAGCTGGTTGAAAGTCAGCCACTTACATGTGACACTGGAGTTGGATGTAGATCCGACTGGGTATGGATGGATGATTTCCTTCTCTGAAGGACAGTCATAAATCAGTCAGGTTTACATTAATCTGGCAGACTTGTGGCTATTTTTCTGGTACTGAAAATTACCATATTTCAGGAATTTGAGTTAATCCCTCCAAAACCAAAAACAATAATAAAATTGGCATTTTCAATCTACAACTGTTTGTGGGACATTGTTGTGCGCAATTGGCTGCCGCGTTCGCCCACAAATTTATAGTCAATTCACTTTACAGTGTGTTCTGTGAAGAGCTTTGGGACGTCCTTCCGACGTGAAAAGCGCTATATCAAATGCAAGGATTATTATTATTATTATTATACAACCGCTATGGCAAGATGCAAACCCATGTAACATTACGACTACAATATACTATGTAATGAATGAGACTATTATCCTAAGCAAAAAGTTTGAATCTATTGCATTAATTCAACAATAGAAATTTCTTATATTAATATAGTAGCTGTGCAGTGCTTTTAAGATGACCTCCTGACTTGACAGATCTGACTGGAAGCCCGAGCTTGGCGGAGAGGTGGAAGGTGATCAAGAGTGTGGAAGGAAAGATAGGTCTTTTTTTTAAAAATGTTCCTATCAAAAATTTGATTTCATTGCCATTCTATTTGAGAATGGCAATTTCTAATGAGGTTCCTCAATATAGGAAACTGAGTGACTACCAAAATATATCCTATGTATCAACAACAACAAGTTGTGTTTATTTAGCTTACTATCACATTAGCTCACAGGAAGTCCACTCAAATAGATCGAATTTGAGCAGTGTTCTTGCAAGTTGGTATGATGTACTTCCAACTTTCTTTTTAAAGAAACTTCTGCATATTATACACCAGTGATTAATAAACATGTTGTACTGATCCAAGATTTCTTAATGGTGGCCTGTTGGTTCTCATTACCTGAGCTTTGCAACATCAGTGTTGTCCTGTAGAGAGGACTTGATGCCAAGCTATGTAATGTGAAGGATTGCCTGCTGACTTTATGACTTTCTGATTTCTGACAGCAAGGGCGTAAACGCAGTTCATGTTGAGATTTACTTAACCTTTGAAAAATGTTTCTTCACACCTGCTGGAATCTGTTACCTGGATAAATAAGGCTGCATGAACAGATGTCAATAGCAACAACAACGTGCAATTATATAGCGTCATCCACGCAGGTTAGCATCTGAGAGCACTTGAATGTCATATTGAGATGGAATGAAACTACAAATTTTCTCGAGACTGGTTAATAATATTCACAGAGAAAATTAATAAGTTGTGGTCCCTTTCCTGTAGCATTTGAAGTTTCTAAACTTAAATTTTGGAGGTTTGAACTTTACCATCCATAAAAGCATTTTTTGGGAAAAAGTTTTTTGATTTTTTTAAAAAAAAGTCAGAGTTTAAGTCATATAATGAATGTTCTTTTAAAAGATGGAAGATAACATTCCCTATTCTGTCACTGAAAGACAAATGTATATTAATAGAGTGTCTAGAGAGAATGCAGCTAGTTGTGGGTGGTAAAGAATGGACTGTAGCCAGATGCCTTAGCTTGTTTATTACTTTGTCTTTAAGAGAATTCCTATAACTTAACCCCCCAGCTGTTACTGTTTACTCTGCAGAGAGAATCTGTGTGCTATTTGTAAATGAGAAGGACTTGTAGACATTTAAACTTGCATGGTTGTTCACTGTGTGTCTCTAGGTATCGATCACAAATCATAGAATTATACAGCACAGAAGGAGGCCATTTGGCCCATCATGTCTGTGCCAGCTCTTTGAAAAGAGCTATCCAAATCAATCCCACTCCCCAGAGCTCCCCCCTTAGCCCTATAAACTTGTCCTCCCCGAATAATTATCTACTTCTCTCTTAAAAGTTGTTATTGAATCAGTTTCCACCACCCTTTCAGGTAATGCATTCCAGATCCGAACAACTCGCTGTGTGAAAAAATTTCTCCTCACCTCCCCTCTGTTTCTTTCAACAACTATTTTAAATCGGTGTCCTTGGATTACCGACCCACTCACCAGTGGAAATAGTTTCTCCTTGTTCACCCTATTGAATCCCCTTATAATTTTGAAAACCTCTATTAAGTTTCCTCTTAACCTTCTCTGCTCCAAGGAGAATAATCCTAGCTTCTCTAGCCTCTCCTGATAACTGAAGTCTCTCATTCCTGGTACCATCCTGGTAAATTTCCTTTGCACCCTCTCCAATGCCTTGACATCCTTCCTAAAGTGTGGTGCCACTCTTTGTGGGAATGTATTTAATCTGTCTCCGAACTATCTCCTCCTTGAAGGCTTCCCATTGCTTGTTAGCTATTTTACCTGCCAATCTTTCTTTCCAGCCCACCTAGGTCCCTTTATAACTCACTGAAATTAACTCTCTTTCAGTTGAATATCTTTCACCTTTGATTGTTCCTTGTCCCTTTCCTTAAGTACTCTAAACCTAATGATGTTGCGATCACTGTTGTCCAGATGCTCTCCGACTGAAACCTGCTCCACTTGCCTCACTTCATTCCTCAGAACTAGATCCAGCACTGCTTCCTTCCTTGTTAGACTGGAAACATACTGATCCAGAAATTTATCCTGCATACATTTCAGGGATCCTTCCCCCTCCTTGCCCTTTACACTGTTATTTTGGCAGTTTATGTTAGGATAATTGAAGTCCCCATTATCACTACTCTATTGGTTGCATCTTTCTGAAATCTGCTTGTAGATTTGCTCGTCTATCTCCTTCCCACTATTTGGTGGTCTATAGTTTACACCTAACAGAGTAACCGCTCCTTTTCTGCACCTTAACTCTAACCAAATAGATTCTGTTTTTGGACCAAACAATTGCCACTTCATCATAATTTGTCAATTTGAGTCTGCAGCTCACCAATCTTATTTGTCACATTCCATGCATTTACGCACATGCATTCCAAGACCGACTTAGTCTGCTCTGCATTTCTCCTTTTATCTTATCCCTCCTTTTTTTGGACTACTTCTAATTACATTGCTATTCGTCTCTCCCAGCCCTCCACGTAACTTGTATCTTCTCTCTGATGCTACATCCTGATTCCCTTCCTCCCTCAAAATTAGTTAACTAATTTAAGTTAACACTAGTTAACCTCCCTGTGAGGACATTAGACACCCTGAGCTCAAGCTCGAGTAGCTGGAGGCCCTTCCTACACACGTGTTTGTCCAGGGCACACAAAGCATCCTGGAGTTCCCACATGGAGTTCCCACATTGTGCATACAATGGGTCTCAGCTGCCCTGACATATTCCCAGACATGTATTATATGATTTGAATATAAACATTACATATTTTATAATTATGCATCTCTTTGCCCGTCTGCACTAAATTCCCACTCTCACCAAATTCCTGCACAGAATTTCCACTCTGTTCCACCTCACTCAGTCACCTCCTCATGCTACTAGGCTCTCTGCTCCCACTGTTGAGCTTTCAAATGTCCTGTGTCTCAGTATTATTTGGCACAGACTGGAGCACAGTTGTTCTCGATTGTGCAATGTGAGTAACTTTTTATTAAAACTACTAGAATAAGCTTGCATCAACGATTAACGCAAGACATGTCACTCCAAATTTGCACACATACATTTTCAAATGGTAATGGTGCAAAATGCACAATAAAAAATGCCATAATGCATATAGATATCGTATTTGCTAATATGAATCTATTATGAATACGCTTATAACAAAACGTTTTAAGCTAGACTTGGACATGGGGTGATGGGGGATATCTAGTAGGCATTTGTTCTGTTCCATTGATATTGTCTAAGTTTTGAAGAATCACAGTTTCAGACATGTCAAAATTGTGAGTTTTTGTTTACATCTCCCAATGCAGGTTGAAACTCAGATTTTAAGGTAACATCTATGAACATTGATTTAGAAAAAGTGAAACATTCTGCTCAGAGTACGTAATGAATCAAATTCAAAAGCCTGTGAAAGATTTTATGGATATGGGATATTTGGTTATTTCTGTGATATATGTTTCTGGTCTGTAGGAAATAATACTGGTGACTTACAACTGAAATCTCTGATTCAGTCCTGTTGGGAAAAGGAAATAGATTAAATTTGAGGGGAAAAACTAGGTTGTAAACAGGTCCCGTGAGACATTAATGTTACCTGAGAAGAATAGAGAGGAGTTATTAAATACAAATGCCAGGTTATTCGGTTAATGTAAGTCCATTGTTTAATATTAATACATTTTTCAGAATAATTGAATTATTTAATAGTAGCTGCATTGACAGGTATAATTTCTAGATTCTTTAGAAGAACCACGGGATGTAGTTAGGCTTGTGTTCTCACCTTATATCTTTTGCCACTATTGCATGTTTCTGAACCACTCTGAATGAATTTATAATAATAAAAAAAAATTGCTGAGTCTGAGCCAGACTGACAGGCTGATACACAGCTTATAGCTGAAGGAGGGTAATATCCTTGTATATTTAGCAATATCCTGCTCCATGTGCATATTTTATTTATCTATGATGGTTCAGTGATTAAGAAAGATTTAAAGGGAAAGAGACACTCTAAAATGACATTTTTAAATATGGAAAATGACAAACATTGTGGGTTTTGATCCCTTCTTGGGAGTCAGCCAGCTGCTTTCATTATAACCATCTTTGCCACAGACGTTCAGCTAATTCCACTAAGTCTCAACCTCTCGTGAGATTCAAGCTTTGGATGACCAAAACGCAATTCATTGTAATTGCTGTTGGATGCTTTACAGAAATGGTGGATACCATCAGAAATCTTGTTGCATTTTATATTTGATCATTTTCTTTTGTGGGGGATGGGGTGGGGGAGGACAGGTGTAGCATGTTGTTTGAAGTTAAAGTTAGATTGTTTTTCTAACCCATGGTATCAAACACAGAGGAGAGAAGTTAGGAATAATAGAAATGCACCAAGCTCCAATTGAACTATTGCATTCCTCTGATGAATATAGCAATGTATTTAATTGAAGAGCATAGATTAATTATTCCCAGGAAAACTAATAGGTTTTGATCTTCACTTACAAGCTTTTAACACCATCTTTTCTACCATCTGCAGCCTGTGAAAGTTTAAGTGAGATGCCTCATTGCCACTGACGGTCACCTTCACAGTACTTCTCGTTGCGGCACAATTTACTAAAGGGGTGGCTCAGCAGTCCAGCTCAAGGATTGTGTAGCTGAAGATTCACACCATTATATGAGAAGCATCTAAAAACTCTTTCATATAATTGATAGTCTCAAAAATAGAGAGTTAACCACATTCATGGATCTTAAGATATCTGTTTTAGTAGCTCTACAGGAAGTACATGAAAATAAACCTAAAGAGTTTCAAATGCCATTGTTAACAGCTCAGTTAGCAAGTCTGACCATTACGGTGTATATGCAGCTATATGTAACTGCACATAATATGATTTTGAATTGTTTCAAAGATTGTCTTACCTTTCCAAAGTTTCTCAAAATATCCTTTCAGGAGTCCATTTTGCAGGTCGGGCATCTTTTTCAATGCAACGAGCAATGTGTGTTTACAAAAACAATTTGGGTTTGTTGAAGTCTTCAAACAAGTATGGTAGTCAATATCTCCATTTTACTAATTCCACATTTTATGAATTCTGCTTTGATATATATTAAATGTGTTGAATCGTGAAAAAATGAACAGTATGCAGATTTTTCTCATGTTTAACTTAGAAAAGTAATGTATAATCTCTACAAAACAAATATAATCTGACCCATTTATACTGCTACATTTGAGCTGTAGTGATTCTGGACCCATTCATTCTACAGTATAAAAGGGAACTTCTAGGTCTAACCCATTCTATATTAGTATAATTATACGTTTGTATAGTGCCTTTCATATCGGGAGGATGTCCCAAGACCCTGGACAGTCAGCGTTTCAGACCCAAGCTGGGGGTCGGGATTGGGTGGTGGAGGGCAGTGGGGGAAGGAGGGTGATTGAAAGCAAGGTTGAAGAGGAGGGTCTTGAGATGGGTCTAGAAGGAGGTAAGGGAGGGGGTGAGGTGGAGCTACTGCAGAATGGAGTTTCAGAGGGTTGGGCACAGTGGTTAAAGGCCTGCCTGGCAATGGTGGAGCAGGCGGGGCAGTAGACGTGAAGCAGGCCAGAGCGGGCAGGTTGGTAGGGGGTTAGGAGGTCATAGAGGTAGAGGGGAGCAAGGCCATGGAAAGCTTTGAACGTGAGGACCAGGATCTTGAACTGTATCCTTTGTGTGCTGGGAAGCCAGTGGAGTGGGGCGAGGATGGAGGTGATAGGGTCACGAGCCTGGTGTGGGAGAGGACATTAGCTGCAGAGTTCTGGATAATCTGCAGTATATGGAGTGAGGCCGACATGCAGTGAATTTGCACAGTCACGAGCGTGGATGCTACAAATGCGTATATGAGGATTTTGGGTGGCCTGAGGTTTGAGACAGTAGTGGAGCCAGGCAATGTTGCGGATGTGGGGAAGGCAGAGCGGGTCATGGCATGAATGTGGGGTAGAAAGGATAGTTGAGGATCAAACAAGATGCCAAGGTTCTGGACTGGCTCAATGAGCTGGAGTGTGCATCCTTGGATGGTGAATCTGTTACAGAGGTAATACCGAGAGCACAGTACTCTGGAACTTATTTGTCAGCTATATAATCAGAGAGATTTCACCACAGAAGGAGGTTATTTGATTCATTAATCTAGTGAATCTATTCTGTACCTTCTCTGTGCCTCTAATTTCCTATCTATAATGAACTGTCCAAAATAACTCATGATGAGCCCAAGCAAATATTTTGTACAGTGTTTAATATTCGTGGAGTCCTGTAGCTCAGTGGTTAGAGCACTCGCTTTGCAAGCGAGAGACCTGAGTTCAATTCCAGGCAGGGCGAAACCTTGGGCAAGTTTCCTTACTCCACACGCCTAATAATAATCCCTCCAAAACCCAAAACAATAATAAATTGGTCATTTTCAATCTACGACTGTTTGTGGGACATTGCTGTGCGCAATTGGCTGCCGCGTTCGCCCACAAATATACAGTCAATTCACTTTACAGTGTGTTCTGTGAAGCGCTTTGGGACGTCCTCCCGACGTGAAAAGCGCTATATCAAATGCAAGGATTATTATTATTATTATTATTCAATATATAAAACTCAATATTTCATTGTCATTATATAGCTGTTTCTTATCTAAAACGCTATTTAATGGTTTGTGTATCTGCACACCCAGATCTCTTTGTTCTTCCACCCATCAGAGACTTTTTCTATTCCATGATCTTTACGCCAAAATGAACTGCAACATATTTATCAGCATTGATCTTGATCTGCTAAATATCTGCATATACCACTAATGGTCAATAACTTGCTGTAATCTCCATCATTCATCTGCATATTTTGTGTATTTTCATGTACAGAAAATACGGTGAATTAGGAAGGGCTTCCAAACCAATATTGAACATATAAACAGATGATGTTGCACACTAATGGTGTTTGCTAATATTTTCAAATCTATTTCAACTAAATTACATGGATTCTAGCAGCCAAAACATATTTGGAGTAAGAAAATAAAAGGTATGGTATTGAAGTTTCACAGAGCAAGAAATTGTCCATATATATGTGACAATAATTGGAACAGTTGAAAAATTGTGCATATAATACAACTACCAAAAACAACTGGGAACTGACTAACAATACCACAAGGAGATATTCTAATAATAATTCAAGATGATCTTATTCATGCGTGATACATGTCCCTGTGAGGTTTCCAACACACACATACAGAACAAATCAGTCTCCTGAGCATTTTTGTGAACTATAATATGATTATCCACACAAACACTACACACTACTTCAAGAGACTCTGAACTCCATTCCTCAGTGGGAGTAACATTTATAATATTTCATACTGTCAGTCTTTTTTTGTCACAATCAACATACATTAGCAACCCAAGGTCTCTAGAGAAGTCTCTAGGCTCACTCAAATTGGGAGGAATAGTGTAAATAATAAATTCCATGGGGCATTTCTTTCTACATGCAAGGGATCTCTCCTCCTGGTAATATTATAAATCTGTAACATTCTAGTGGGCACACCACTTTTTCATCCCTGGGATCTAGCTTGAAATCTAGAGAATGGGAGAACGAAGGTCTCTCTTTGCTGTCAGCCTGAAATGAGGTTAGGCAGAATCGATCCTTTTTATAGTAGGTACAACAACAACAACAACAACAAGTTACACTTATATAGCACCCTCCACGCAGGGTAGCGCCTCAGAGTGTTTAACAGTGGCGGAGCCTGACTCCGAGCCGGGGAGTGGTGGGGGGTACTGGTTAACACAAAACCTCTCACAATTTGGGTACAAATAACACTGATGCTGAGTTTATATTGCCAGAAGTGAAGCCATTTAACTTCCAACTCAACATCAAGCAGGATTCATACTTCTCTATACATTTCTGTGAATCAAGACCGGCTATGATTATAGCATTCTCAGGCAGGATTTTTTATTTCTTAAAGATCCAGTTGCACAGTCACCTCTTTAATAACATTAAAAATGGTTTATCGACCAAACAAAATTCCATGTGAAACATGAAATATAAAACTCATCATAGCACTCAATCAGGTTCAGTTCTATGAACCTTGACTCACATCTTAGTCTTGGAACCATCTTTATTGCTCTTCTCTGAACCCATCCCAAAGCCTTAATATCATTGTGTAGCTTATGCGTTCCATAATCTCTTTCTAAATCAACATTACATTTGGTAAAATGTCTCTGTGTTGTGAATACTGTACCCAGTGTAAATGTTAGGATTTCACTTTCTTTAAACCTTGAGTCTGAAACTGTACTTCAAACAGCCAGTTCGTGTAATACCAATATCACTGTTAAACAGACTACCACAAAAGATAATAATAATAATAACCCTTGCATTTGATATAGCGCTTTTCACGTCGGGAGGACGTCCCAAAGCGCTTCACAGAACACACTGTAAAGTGAATTGACTGCATATTTGTGGGCGAACGCGGCAGCCAATTGCGCACGGCAATGTCCCACAAACAGTCGTAGATTGAAAATGACCAATTTATTATTGTTTTGGGTTTTGGAGGGATTATTATTAGGCTCTGTGTGGAGTAAGGAAACTTGCCCAAGGTTTCGCCCTGCCTGGAATTAAACTCAGGTCTCTCACTTGCAAAGCGAGTGCTCTAACCACTGAGCTACAGGACTCCACAGATAAGATTACTGGAAGCCTGGAAGGCAAATATTGATATTATCTGTGACAACAGTGTTGGGCATTACCTATAATCGTAATCATCATCATTCATCTCTCTGCGCTCGGCTGGCTCAGTGTTCAGTTAAGCCCCAACTTGACCCATCCAGAATGACTCTCGCAAACTCATACCAACCATGAAAGTGTTATGAGGGAGAGAGAGAAACAAAGAAGCTTGTTCTGTTTGCTCAAGTCTGGTTCACAGTTGATGCCCTAATTTAGCAAATCCCTGTCACAATCACCAATTAGTTATCTCAGCTACAAGTACATTAACTTAGAATCCTAATTGGTCTGCACACACAGAACTCCATCTCAGATATTTTACACTCACCATTAAAGAATGCCTACTACTCTACCCACTATTTTATACTGTTGAAGATAATAATAATCCTTGCATTTGATATAGCGCCTTATTACATCTTTGAAACATCTCAAAGCGCTTCACAGAATATACTGTAAAGTGAATCAACTGTATATTTTGTGGGCAAAACGTGTCAGCCAATTGCCACACAGCAGTGTCCTACAAACAGTCATGGATTGAGTGATCAAATTCTTATTATCAGCTGCTTATTCCTTCAAATCTTGAGAACCATCTGCTTGCTCCCTATCATTAGAGCCAGGAATATACAAATCTGTGCTGAAACAGTTTGACTTTTCAAAATTATACATTAAACATGTACATATACTCTAATATAGGTGTAAAATATTATCAATGATAGGTGGTTTAATCTATGAGTAAAACCTAGAGGAACTGGACCTATTTTCATTAGAAAATAGGCGACAGAGGTCCTAAAAATATGTGGAGTTTTGAGAGAGTAGATAAGAAAATATTTCCACAGGTTGGTGAGGTGAGTCAGTGACTGGAAGTCATCAATTTAAAATAGTTAGCAACAGAGCAAAGGAGAAGATTAATGATGATTTTTTTCATACAGAGGTGTTGGGATTTGGAATGTCCTGCCAGGTGCAGTGGTTGAATTGATATTATAATATTTTATAATATTATTATTAAAATAATATTTTCTTTCAAGAGAGAACTAGATAGATATCTATAAAAGAATAATTTGCAGGGGCTTGGGGCAAGTAATTGGGACTAATTTGGTTGCTGTTTCAGATAGGCAAACTGACTTGATGGGCTGAATAGTCTTGTGTGTTGTGAATTTCTATGGTTCTACGGTATTTTCGCCCACAAAATATAGTCAATTCACTTTACAGTATATTTTGTGAAGCGCTTTGAGACGTCTCGAAGATGTGCTAAGGCACTATATCCAATGCAAGGATTATTATTTTACCCCTCTATACAGCCATATGACTACTTATTAGCAAACTTTCATCACAAACTATTTGGACTCAGTTATACCAATCTGTCCTTGTCCACAATTAGATTTGGAATCACCCATACTGTATCTAGTTCCAAGTTAGTGTTACTCATCTATTCACAAAGCAAATCTACCATTCTTGCTGGACAGGACATAATTCCACACACAAGGCCATTTTAGCTAATCCTAACCTACCTAGAAAGAGGACATTTTGAAATGAATCTAAATACTTTGTTCTTCTGTATCAAAATAACTTTTAAATATAAAACCAATTTATATTTCAATATAGTCTTTTTAAATCCTTAAATTTCTCCTTCACAATTTAATTGCATAATGAGTAATAGTTAGTAAACAGCAATTCTAAATATAATACAAATATTAGGATTTTATTTAGGTGTATTTGAATATTTTACCCTTTTAATCATGTTTATCTCAATTTCATTTGCATGCAGTACAATTGATAATTATTAACAATAACCGTTAAATTAAAGATAAGAGCGCAGTCAGAAAATAACATTTGGATATGTTTTGTTTGATGTAGATTTGTGACATTGAAATTTTTAGAAATATTTGGTCAGATTGATTTGATGCCTGATGGAGTCTGATATTTGTTTAAAACGTGTATCTGCACTCTAATACATTGAAATGCTACTTAATTTTGATTAGCATTTGCTTCTCCATCACATATTTTAATCAAAGAACTAACACAAATGCACATTTTCTGCCACATGATGCTATCGGTGCTATTTCACACCCTGCCATCTGATTATTAGTTTTATTTTTACTTTCCTTTTAGTTAAAAACTGGGAAGCTAGCCATATGTGAAAAATAACAGCTGCCAGATGGTTTTGCTATTTCAGCATAGCAAAATGAATGTGTTGGGACAAATATATATCTAGATTTAGGAGCTGTGTATGTTGGAATCCATCGTTCCAACATCCTTTAATAGAAAATAAATTGTTCAGCAAATCTTTTATATTTGCCTAGGGGCTAAATGGTAGCATTTTGTGTTGGTAAGTTAAAAGCACTGTGTTGCTGAGTGGAAGGATATGTTTTTGCACGGCTCGACAACAACAACAAAATCAACCACTTGCATTTATATAGTGCGCTTCATGCGGGATAGCACCCCAGAGAGTCCCACATTCTGAGATTCAATTAACAAGGAAATAAGTTCAATTCAAAGGCAAAGTTTTTTTTAACAATAGAGGTAACATTTTATTTATTAGTCTAGCATTTGATATAGCACAATTCGTGTCTCAAAGTGCTTCACAAGAATTTTACCCCATGTGTTTGCCTACTATAGAAGTTAAAAAATGCTTCATTGTATCCCTCCTGCACAACAGCAACAGAGCAGCTCGGCATATTCAATACCTTTAGAACATTGTCTACATTTTCATAGAATGGCTGTCAAAAATATTTATCACTGCAATAGAGGAAAGGAAAAATATATTTACATTTTTCAATCAATTCAAGTTACTTGCAGGAATGTAAATCAGTAGGCAAAATTGTTGTCGTGGCAGAAATAGGAGAAAAACATTCTGGTCTTTGATACTGACATAGGATTTGTGGTAGCAATTGTAATCAAATATTTCCTCCTAAGTTTGTACTGAACTGAGCCTTGCTGTTCATATACTGTGTATGGGAGAGGAGTGAGAAGAGACAGGCAATTTCCTATTTTGTTTATCAGACTGTCTTTGTCTTAGAGTGAGAAGATATAAAAAATGTACCATTCATCTGAATACTGTGTAAGAAGGCAGTGGCCATTGTAGTAAAATCACACCACTGTTATTTGTGTACATTTTTAAGCATGATGTGTTTTTAGACAATGCTACACCAAATTAATGATGAATATTACTGATTGAAAGCAAATCGTGTTCCCCTATTAATATAGTAATTTTTGTCCCTTCATGTGCTTGTGTCCAGCATTGTGAAACACCATGTAGAATCAGGATTATGTCTCCAAAGAGGATTAGACGGTGTAGCACTTTAGAATGTTTGCTTTTCACCTCTGGTAGATGATATTGTGCTTTGCCACCCCCAAAAGAAATTGCTTTGAAAGTCTCTTCTCTCTAATACCTGTGAGAGATCTAAATTCAATGACTGTGGGCAGTCTCAATGCAATTTCCTGGAAGCATCAATACAGAGAGCAGAGCTATTGTAACTAGAATACAACAGTAATTGGACAGAGACTCCATAGATTCCGTAAGAATGTCAAATCATAATATGGGCTGACACTACAGTGCAGTTCTGAGGGACTAGCTGCGTTGTACGAGGCATCGTCTTTGTTATAATATCTTAAGCAGAGGATTTGTCTGTCTGTTCTGGTGGGTCAGGTGGGTGTTTATGATCCTATGGCACTATTTCGAGAAAAGCAGGGAGTTCTCCCAGGATAGAAACGAATATTCATTCCTCATCCAAATAACAAAAACAACAGACCTTGCCATCAACATCAACCAGTCAAGGCTATATTTCAAATCCACTGGTAACAGAGGTCATTGGAACCCAAAGGCTTTTAAAACCATCAGTTTTAACTTTTAAAAATCTATCTTAAAATAAGATTTTCTTTCAGAGTGTTTTATTCTCAAGTGGTTATAAGTTTGATGCTTTAAATTTTAATATGGACAGTTTTATATTAGTCACATAAAACAAACCAGTAGGAAAGGACAAAGAATCATAGAAAGTTTCAAGCACAAAAGGAGACTTTTTGGTCCATTATAATATTTCAATAATAATTCTTGCATTTGATATACCAACTTTCACCTCAGGAGAGCATCTCAAAGTGCCTTGCAGGATATACTGTAACGTGTAGTGACTGTAGCCTGCAGACCTGTGTCTAGGCTGGTGCTAACTCCCTTCGCCCTCCTCTTTCTCCTACTATTTTATAATAATAATAATAATCCTTGCATTTGATATAGCGCTTTTCACGTCGGGAGGACGTCCCAAAGCGCTTCACAGAACACACTGTAAAGTGAATTGACTGTAGATTTGTGGGCAAACGCGGCAGCCAATTGCGCACAGCAGTGTCCCACAAACAGTCGTAGATTGAAAATGACCAATTTATTATTGTTTTGTTTTGGAGGGATTATTATTAGGCTCTGTGTGGAGTAAGGAAACTTGCCCAAGGTTTCGCCCTCTGCCTGGAATTGAACTCAGGTCTCTCGCTTGCAAAGCGAGTGCTCTAACCACTGAGCTACAGGACTCCACAGTCAATTAGGCAATAATATTTATTATTTTTTCTTTAATGCTTCAACATAAAAGCATTATGTAAGTTTTAATTGTCATAGTGGTATAGTCTTTTAATCTTCTATGATTTTTCAAACATTGTCATTTGTTTAGCATTGCTTTTAACGCTAACTTTTTTTATTTTGCAAGTCTTATTGCTTTGATTTTATTTTCTTCTAAATAGTTCATGTTTCCAAGCCACTAGCACCTTCAGGTTAAAATTCTACCACCTCTTTTTTATGCTTACTAGTTTCCAAATCTGTACCGCAAAGATGCTTTGTGAACAGAGTGAGTGTGTTTAAAGATCCCATTAATTACCGAATGTGGAATTAATCCATCGGTATCCTGGAAAAGAAGATAGGAATATATGAATATACAAGATTGGAAAAGATCAGTGCTAACAAAAGAGAGTGTTGGACAGTGCTAAAATAAACATTTAAAAATGTTCTTACGCTACACTCTCATGGCTTTCACTCAACAATAGTGATTTGTATTTATTTAATGCTTTTCACTTTGGGAGGACATTTCAAAGCACTTTATACAGGTTCAGTTCTGCATCCCACTCACCATTATGCAATTTATCAATATCTAGGTCAACATCTTAACAACTTATGTGACTCACAAACAATAGGATCTGGGTTTGATTCCCAGGCAGCTTGAAATGTTGGGCAATTGTTCTTACTCCGCACACCTCTCTTTACCAAGCAGTAAGCAGGTTGGTAGTCGATTGGCAGATCGCTTTCCGGGGGTAATAATCCCTCTAAAAAAACATAATAATAACTTGGTCACTCAATCCACGACTGTTTGTAGGACATTGCCGTGCGCAATTGGCTGCCGTGTTTCACCCACAAAATACACAGTTTACGATATATTCTGTGAAGTGTTTTGAGACATCTCAATGATATAAGGAGCTATACCAAACCCCAGGTTTATTATAACATCACAGTTAATTTAGATTTGTTTACCAAACATTTGTAGCTGTCTAATACACTCTTGAAACAGCTGTTGCACTATTGGCATTACCCTTCTTTAGACTGATATTCCTGGAGGTTGAGTTCCCGCCTGCACTTTAGCACACAATTTGTGAAGTATGTATTTCATTTTTGAAAATTAAGCTTAATAACAAAATACAAGTGATACCCCTGTCTTTGTTCTCCCCAGTGGTGTATGATACATTTAACAAAACAACAAAAAACATTCTTTCTGCGGTTGTTTGTTTTAACTGTTTAGGTTTACTGCTAAAATGGCCACAGTGATGGGAATGAGATTTGAATGCAGTCAGGGGTGGTAAGCTTCAACCTGCTTGTGTAAATCACTTTTTCTAGGGTGCTGCCAGAGCACAAAGTTGCTCAGGCAGAACGTTATTTGTAAGTAGAGCACAGGTGTACACTAAACTGACCAGCTGTGTTAGTGTTGCTTCTTGAGCAAAAGCTATTTCACTGCAAATGTATTTATTCATTCATTCAAGTCTTCTGTGTATCCAAACTGATGCTGACATGCATTTTATTAGTGATGCATTCTTTCTCATTATTGGTGTGGAATGAAACCACCTGCTGCTGGATGACTTTCTCCCACCTGATCTATCTTAAATTGACCCTACTCAGCCAACAAATAGAATGAACATGCACACAGACCCACACAGTATCTATCGTTTGTGAGGGCCTTCATGAGGAAATAATGGAATATCATACCTGAAAAATCCCTATCCCAAAAATAGTTTCAGTGCCGTAATTTCTTCTATACTCGTTCACTTGCACACAGTTAACCCAAACTTTGCACATACAATACAAAATTACATTTGTAAAGCACCTTTCATGTCAGGAGGACGTCCCAAGGCGCTGGCTTAACATAGATTGTTAACCCAACCCGCAGACTAGACCCCAACATATTAAAACAGGCTGAGCCATAGACCAAAATGACAGCTTAGCCTGCTTACTTGCTTACTTCTCGGTTAATTAGATTTACCATGCAAAGAATCTGAGTCATTATCAAATATATTTCACAAGTTCACAAGGTTGATCCAGATGAAGAAGGCTCTTTGGCCCATCCAATACCTAACAGACACTCCACTGTCTATCCCTGTCCACCCCTCCCCCCCCACATCACAGCATCAAGCTGTTGTGTAAACGATTAAGCTGTTAAATTTAAAACAGTACTCATTATAGCAATTTGGAATGGACTCCATGAACTAATTGTTCCTAATAAGACTTTATCTTGGATTTATATAGTATAAGTAACTCAGAAACTTCTCAAAAGAATCTTTAAATTTAACGAAATACAAATTCGCAAAGGTAGATTTGAAGAAAGATTCCATTAACCAATGCCTTAGCCTTTCCAACTCATCAGTGACCGTAAATTTAATCAGCATTCCAACCAAAGTTCAGATACATGTCTACCACCACTTTAACTACATAGACCTGAAGATTATAAATAGAGAGAAATTTTTAAAAAATAACTTTTATTTTTAATGTTTTCTCTCAAGAATCGTACTGAGATGTCAATTCCTTCTCAGCAGCCATCATGATGGTGGGAAACCTTCAGAAGGAATTAGAAATAGTATTTCAAATTCAGACCCATTTTCTAATGAGAGAACAATAATCTCCAAACCCCAAATGGTCTTAGCATATAGATCTTCATTAATCAGTCAATGTTAACAATTTTATTTTATTTCAGTTAGCATTCAGTTATAACGCTCGCCTGAAGAGCAATTCCACATCTGTTATCTCAGTTTTATTTAAAGGAAAAAATGTAATCATTGACTTGTCTTGTTACATGGTGAGCCAGCCCTCTCAATATCTTTCTGAAAGGATTCATTATTTATATTTATATTCCTTAGCAACCACATTATTACAATAATTAACAATTATTTGTACTTATTATCCCATTATTCAATTTTGATCATCTAAATACAACATGTCTAATTTTCCCCTCTTATCACCACTAGTGGTTTCAGGCGCTGACAGCATCAGCATCCAAGGCTGCACTCTCCACCTCTCAAAGCAGTCAGGAACCTCGGGGTTCTGTTCGTCTCTGAGCTGTCCTTTCTCCCTCATATCCGCGCCACAACTGGCACCGCCTTCCATCACCTCCAGAATGTCGCCAGACTACGCCATTACCTCACCCCTCACGCTGCTGAAACTCTGGTCCACGCCTTTATCACCTCAAGGCTGGACTATGGGAACTCTCTCCTCGTCGGCCTTCCCGCCACCTCCCTCCACAAGCTGCAGGTCATTCAGAACTCTGCAGCTCGTGTACTGTCCCGCACCGGGCTTCGGGACCACATCACTCCCACCCTCGCTCGCCTCCACTGGCTCCCCATCCCCCAGAGGATCAAATTCAAGATCCTCATCCTCACCTACAAGGCCATTCACGGCCTCGCTCCCTCCTATCTCTCCGACCTACTATCCCCCTACCTACCTGCCCGTACCCTCCGTTCCTCTGGCTCCGGTCTGCTCCACATCCCCCGCCCCAACCGCCCTACCATCGGTGGCGGGCCTTCAGCCTCTCAGCCCCCAGGCTCTGGAACTCTATCCCCAGTGCCTTCGCCGCTTCCTCCCTTTCCTCCTTCAAGGCCGGTCTCAAGACCTTTCTCTTTGACCGTGCCTTCAGCTCCCCTCTCGACTCTCTACCCCCTCCTCGCTCCCTCCCTTCCCTCCCCTCACCCTGACCATTTCCCCCCTCCTCGCTCCCTCCCTTCCCTCCCCTCACCCTGACCATTTCCCCCTTGCTCGGGTCCTGACCCAACTGTACAGCGCCTTGGGACGTCCCCCCGACGTGAAAGGCGCTCAATAAATGGAATCTTGTTGTTGTTGTTGTTGTTATTGTTGTAGTGGTTAGCTTCTGAAGAATGAATTACATAGAAAGTTACAGCATGGAAACATGCCATTCAGCACAACCTAGTCAGTGTTTATACTCCACATTTGCCTCAACCCCTCTTAATCTGCACTCCCATGCCCTGTAGTCCCTCAAAACATGCATTATGTTTCCTTCTAAATATGTGTAGATAATTAACAAATTGCAGTAACATTGTCAAACAGTGCACATTTCTACACTGCATTGCATTGCACTGAACATTGAACAAACATTCCTGATTAAACGTATATAGTTTAAATGTAACTGGTTTGTTTCCATCCAAAAGAACATTATGATAGGGATAAGACAGCTTATTCCAGAGTTCATTTGTGTTCCTTACATCTTGATTGCATTTTTGGTGCATTAGAATACAGTTCTACCATCTTATCTGAAGGTTATCTATCAAAGGGGTTGAAGCTTTTCTTGTGGTTTTACTAGAACTTCAGCTAGATCCTGGATCCAGAGGCAATATTTGAATGAGAGACCTGGATTCATAGTGTTTTTTACAACAAGGTTTAGATAAACCATATACTAAGTAGTGAAAAATACAAGAGCTCTCGAAGAAAATAAATCTTTTCTTATTAATTCATAATACATAATTCCTTCTGGTCAGTTTGTACACAAGAATCTTATTTTCTGCACTTATTTAATTTCTTATTGCTGTCTTAACTTTTCATCATGTCATGTCAGTAAGAAAAGTCAAAAATCACATTAAATTCTCTGACCAATACTCAGTGAGCCTGAAAACAAGCTGGGAACTCATATTGAAAGAAAGATTGGAAATATTACATGAATAATTTTGTTATATAAGGTTACGAGAGACTCCAGAATTAATATCAGAGAACTCATTGGCATATGAATCCATCAGGTTCGTCAAGTTCGAACTCATCAAGTTCGACCCCCAATTAACCTTCCTCGCCCACATCCGGTCCCTCATCAGCACCGCCTTTTTCCACCTCCGTCGCATTGCCCGTCTCCGGCAATACCTCTCCCCAAAAGCCACTGAAACTCTGGTCCATGCCTTTGTCGCCTCTCGGCTAGACTACTCCAACGCCCTCCTCGCCGGTCTCCCCTCCACTACCATCCATAAAATCCAACTCATTCAGAACTCTGCTGCCCGCATTCTTACCCACACGAAACTCCGCTCCCCGATCACCCCAGTCCTTGCCAGACTGCACTGGCTGCCTAGCCCAGAGAGGAGCGACTTCAAGATCCTCACTCTTGTATTCAAGTCCCTGCACTCCTCTGCACCTCCCTACCTCTCTGACCTCCTCTCTCCTCAAAACAGCACCCGTTGCCTTCGTTCCTCTGGGTCTGGCCTCCTCCTTGTCCCCCGAGTCCTCTGCTCCACCCTTGGCGGCCGTGCCTTCAGCCACTATGCCCCGAGGCTCTAAAACTGCCTTCCTCACTCCCTTCGTCTCACTCTCTCCCTTCCCATTTTCAGGTCTCTGCTGAAGACCTTTGTTTTCGACCAAGCCTTTGGTCACCTTCCTCCCCCTCCCCCCGGCTCGGTCCCGGAATCCGAAACTGTAAAGCGCTCTGAGACGCCATCCAGTGAGGAGGGCACTATATTAAATCCAAGTTGTTGTTGTATATCAGCATGATCAGTGTTGAATAATAATAAGCCTTGCATTTGATATAGCGCCTTTTCATGTCATTGAAAGGTCTCAAAGCGCTTTATAGGATATATTGTAAAGTGTATTAACTGTGCATTTTGTGGGTGTCTGTTACTATTACGTACCCCCCCCCCCACCCACCCACACACACACACAAAACCCCCCATACACAAACACACGCACACACACAAAAGGCACTCTATAAATTAATTGTATTATAAGAAGGGTTCATCTGTCTATGCTGGTGAAAACATATAAAAAGTAGGCAACTGAAAGGAAACTGAATGGCTTATAAGCTGCAGTTTGTTTTTCTTTATGAAACTTATGCAACACAAAGGGCTACTGGAATATTGAATTTAATTGATGTTTAGCAGTACACGTCATCTCTCATTGAAGTTCTTTCTTACAGATAACTTGATGACAGAAATGAGGTGTGAAATAGTACAGAGAAGAATTATGCAGAATTGTATTCAGTGAATAATTTTGTGCTCATTACTATTAGTTGCTTGTGCCACATGAAAAGCTGGTTAATAGGTATAAAAATTGTCCTTTGTAATTCACTAGCACAAGATAATCCTTATGTTTGTGTGACAGGCATGGCTTTAATTATTGGAACCATTGTGGTTGTATTCCAAATGATTTATTTTTAACATCATTGCTAAAAGAAATTATATAACACAGAAGAAGGTTATTAAGTTGTACATTGGGAAAATAGCTATTTAGATGCAGTATAAGCAGTTTGGTGTTGTGTGACTTTAACTTTGGGCAATGAAGACCAAAGGTAGGTTTGATGACTGATTCTCAGTCGTTGCCTGTTTATAAAGTCTGCAAATGCATTCTAGTAAAGACTATACAGTTCGATTAATAATTTGAGAAAAATAACCAACAAGCATAAGGATAAAAGAGTTGAAGTAAGTATCCGCTCTTTGAGTTTCCTCTTTCTTTTTCCAACAAAAACTTTAGCTACAATTTTCACTGTGATCAACTCGACACCTAAACATTTGAGAAGATAAAAATAATGTTTTTCCCTATTACGACCAGGACTGTCTTCCTCCAAATCTGCACACCACCTGCCTTCGACCCTATCTTACTTCAAATGCTACTGAACCCTTCATTCATGCTCTTGTCACTTCCCACCTCAATTTTTCCATTGCACTCCTCTTCATCTCCCCAGTTCCACTATAAACAAATTATACAACTCTGCTGTTCATGTCCTCACCAATACTGAGCTCTGCACGTCAATCACTCCAGTTGTTGCCAAGCTCCACTAGTTCCCTGTTGTAGAACAGCTCTATTTCAAGATTCTCTGCTCTCACTTTCAAATCACTTCACAACCTGGCACCACCCAACCTTTCCAATCTGTTACCCTACTCCGCTACCTACTGTTTTTACTCAGCTAGCTCGGGTCTTCTGCACATCCCTCGTCCTTTCCACTGCACCATTGGTAGCCGTGCTTTCAACCACTGTGCCCCGAATCTCTGGAATTCTTTGCCTCAATCCTTCTGTCTTGCCCTCTCTTTGCCCATCTTCAAATCACACCTGAAGATTTTCCTCTTCCCCTGTGCCTTTGGTCACCTCACCTCTCTTCCCAGCTTGACATCAAGCCACACTAAATAATTGAGAAACAACTCCAGTATATCAATCTAACATCATAATCTGCATTATTCAAATCAGATATGCCCTATGATTTTAGCCTTAAAACCATTTTCTTAAAGTGTAGGATAATTTTGCAACATTTTGGAAAATGTGTAAATAAGCCTTAATTTAGAGGCCAGTTTCCTGCAGTTCTTAAGCATCATTTGAAGAATGCGGGGCAGCTCCAGCAACCTTCAAAGTTCCTGTAAAGGTGTCCTGTCTGATATTAAATCTGATTGTATGAATATGAGATTAAGAGTTCATCTGTAGGTGCAAGTCAATGGATTTTTTACAATGAAGTGAATTTGTGTGAGTACAGTTTAACAATAGTACAAGAATGTGGGTCATAAAAGCATAAAGAGTGTGTTATTTTGATGAAATTAGTTACTGTAATTATAGATATTTCGCCGTGGTTAGACTGTGCAATGAATCAGTCCCAGACCTGAATTGCTCTGGTTTAGGAGGAATTGTGCTTGACCATGTAGGCTTAATGCTCATTTATTCATACTTTATAAGGACCTAGAGTTGGTGGACTGGCAAGTAAGACTAGCAGGTAAAACGACTCATGAGCAATGGGAGATCTTCAAAGATATGATAGCTCAAGGTCTAAATAGATATATTCCCACAAAAGGGAAAGGTGCGACAACCAAGCCAGCCTGGATGACCTGTCTAGGATGAAAAAGAAGACGGCGTATGACAATTGGAAGGCGCAAGATACTGAGGATAGCAAAGCGCATTATAGAAAATGCAGGAGTGATCTTAAAAGAGTGATAAGACAGGTTAAAAGATCGCATGAGAAGAGGTTAGCGGGTAACATAAAGGGGAATCCTAAAATATTTTACAAGCACATAAAGGAAAAAAGGTTAGTTAAAGGTAGGATGGGGCCAATCAAAGACAATGACGGCAATCTTGTTGTGGAGGCAGAGAGATGGCTGATGTACTGAACGAGTACTTTGCATCTGTCTTCACAAAGAAAATGGATGCCCCAAATGCCGCAGTATTGGATGAGAGGGTAGAGGAAATAGATCAGATTACTATAGACAGAGAGGAAGTTCTGAAAAGATTGACTGGGCTCAAAATTGATAAGTCACCAGGACCAGATGGGTTTCACCCAAGGTTGCTGTGGGAGATACGGGTTCAAATAGCGGAGGCTTTGGCCATTATATTTCAATCTTCATTGGACACAGGAGTGGTGCCAAGAGACTGGAGAGTGGCTAATGTTACCCCCTCTACAAAAAGGGGCAGAAAGACAAGCCCGGAAATTACAGGCCAGTCAGCCTAACTTCGGTAATAGGAAAACTACTGGAGACCATAATCCGGGACAGAATAAATCTCTACTTAGAGGAACACGAGGTAATTAGAGACAGCCAACATGGATTTGTTAAAGGCAAATCTTGCCTAACAAATCTAATAGAATTTTTTGAAGAGGTGACTGCGAGGGTTGATGAGGGAAATGTGGTGGACGTTATTTACATGGATTTCAAAAAGGCTTTTGACACAGTACCGCATAAGAGATTAATAAAAAAATTAGAGGACCACGGTATTAAAGGGACAGTGGCAGTTTGGATTAGGAACTGGCTGAGTGACAGAAAGCAGAGGGTGGTGGTTAATGGGTGTTTCTCGAAATGGAAGGAAGTGTGCAGCGGTGTCCCCCAGGAATCGGTATTGGGACCACTGCTCTTTCTAATATATATTAATGATCTGGACTTGGGCATAGAGAGCACTATTTCCAAGTTTGCAGATGATACAAAGTTAGGTAGGGTAGTAAATAGTGAGGAGGACTGTAACCAACTGCAAGCAGACATACACAGAATGGTGGAATGGGCTGACATGTGGCAGATGGATTTCAATGTGGATAAGTGTGAGGTGATACACTTAGGTAGGAAAAATGATAGGAGGCAATATAGACTTGGTATCTCAATCTTAAGGGGGGTGAATGCACAGAGAGATCTGGGTGTTCAAGTAAGCGAATCATTAAAGGTAGCGGTGGGCAGGTAGATAAGGCAGTAAAAAAGGCATTTGGTGTACTAAGCTTTATTAGTAGGGGCATAGAGTATAAGAGTAGGGAGGTTATGGTTAATCTATACAAAACACTGGTTAGGCCTCAGCTGGAGTACTGCGTCCAGTTCTGGGCACCTTACTTCAGGAAGGACATTAAGGCACTGGAAAGGGTGCAGAGGAGATTCACGAGAATGATACCAGGAATGGGGAACCTTAGCTATGAGGACAGGCTGGAGAAGTTAGGACTTTTCCCATTAGAGCAGAGAAGGTTACGCGGGGATCTGATAGAGGTCTTCAAAATCATGAAAGGTTTCGACAGGCGAGATAAGGAAAAGCTGTTTCCGCTGGCAGGTGTGTCTGTGACCTGTGGTCACAGTCTTAAGATATCTACCAAAAGAAGCAGAGGGGACGTTAGAAATTTTTTCACTCAGTGAATTGTTCGAATTTGGAATGATCTGCCTGAAAGGGTAGTGAAGTCCGATTCGATCACAGCTTTTAAGAGAGAACTGGATAGGTATCTGGGGAAGATGGGTCTGCAGGGTTATGGGGAGAAAGCTGGTGATTGGGGTTAGTGAAAGTGACTTCCTCCGTCAAAGAGCCGGCACAGACTCGATGGGCTGAATGGCCTCCTTCTGTGCCGTAACATTCTATGAATCTATGAAATCTATATCATACATTTTCTCGTTGATGTACCAAATTGTCAGATTGACAAACTCCTTCCACTCAGTATTAACTTTATTGAACAATTGACAGCAAACCTCTACATAGCTACCAAATGATTGACAGCTATAGAATTTATTTTGTGACGTTCCCTTAACAATAATTCATTGTGCCTTGACTCACGGCCCTATTCCAGCATGTTCAAACTATTGTACTAAAGTACTATTGTACTATTGTATGCGTAATTATTGTACACATTATTATCTAATTTGTCTTTTTTTAAACCTTTCTCACCATGTCCCCTCGAGATCCTGTTCATCGTTTTCTGTTACAGCTGCCTGTAAACGGGCACCCAGGAATTCAACAAGATCATGTTTATTGGATTAGTTTGTAAAGAATGAACAACATTAATTTCAGTTAATATACAATCATTTGAGATCCCTTAGCAAAATTCTCCCCTCTTCTAAATTATATTATTTGTTTCCATCTATTGCTGTAAAGTTCCCCAGGCACTGGTCACTTGGTACCTTACCGAATTGGGCATCATTGATGTGTGAGACTTGGCAGAAAGTGTCAATAAGCTATGTGACCGCAAGAATCCTCACAAAAGATCATAATCCTATCCTCTCACAGTCTCCAAACATACTTATTCTCCACCATCATGGATTGCTATCTGGTAATCAGGAGTAGGAAACTCTGGCTAATTTCCATATCACAAACCCAAAGAAACGAGGTCAAATCTAGCTCCCCTAATACATCTACTTATTGTATTCTGTATCAATTCACTGAGTCATCAAGAAATTTGCAATCGCAAAAGTGCTGTGGCCCACTGAAAAACTGACTGTGCATATTTGCAGTGGTATTTGTGTTCTAAGGAAAAGTCAGCAAAAATTGACAGTGAAGCGTAACCTTTTCAGATAAATGGTTCAAGATCAACTAAAAGAATTCTGACTGTTGTTAGAAACCAAATATAAAGTGGAATCCACTATAATTAAAGCTGCATTTGAACAAAATATTTTAAGAAAAAGCTAAAAAAAANGTTAATTTGAACAAAATATATTGACAAAAAGCTAAAAAATGAATCAGTAGATGCATGATAAATGAGCACAGAATATTAAGAGCACTTTCAAACCTCAAAACTAATAAGAGTTTTTAGTGTAATTAAAGACAGTGAATGGGTGAAATGGTGCATGAGAAGAATGGTTAAACAATCACTGTAAATTACACAAGTCAAATCTGAAGTGAGATATATTATACATTGAGAGATTGATGAGAAAAAAATCATTAATATTCCACACTTTTGCACTGAGTATCAGATATATTGTCAGGATATCATTTGATGTGCCAAGAATTAATTCTATGAATTAATGTAAATCCCTTTTGTTGCATTCCGCTTCATTAGGAGGTTCCAAAAAATTACCATCTTTGAACTAAATTAATCTAATTAGGTTGAAAACTAATAAATGAAAAGCTTTGCAGTCCCTTCCAACCTTTATAATATTTTTCATGTTTTTTTCTACTGAGACCCAGGGGGACATGCCAGAGAAAAGATATAAGAACCACTGTAAATAACAGCTGCCATGCAGCATTATCAGCCAAGGACTAGATCTGTAGCATTGGTATTCTATTATCATTTACTATCAAGGACAGGTCATTAGATTAATTCAGATGACAAAGCTATGCAACAATATCACCTTTAGATCTGGATCTATTCATAAGATAACCTAAATGTTAGCTGAAGATTATATGCAGTTTTCTACAGCGCAAGTTTACCTCTAACATACAGTTTTGTTATTTCCTGAAGTATTGGTTTGATGGTGAAAACTAGAATAGAAGAAAACAAAATAGAGCTACTCTCGATTCATTTTAAAAGGTAGAGTATGATCAGTCAGTTTATTTGAGTTATGTGTCTTCTGGCAAATCCATATTTTGTTGTCCACAATAGAGACTTTAGTTCAGAGTTTAGTTTCAAAATCCAACATCTGTGGAGTCCAGTGGTTAGAGCACTCGCCTAGCAAGTGAGAGACCTGGGTTCAATTTCCGGTAGGGTAAAATATTGGACAAGTTGCCTTACTCTACACTCCTCTGTTTACCTAGCAGTAATTAGGAACCCGGTTGTTTATCGATTGGCAGATTGATTTTCGGGGGTAATAATTCCTTTAAAAAAATCGGTCACTTCAATCAATGAGTGTTTGTGAGACACTGCTGTGCGCAATTGGCTGCCGCATCTCACCCAAACAAAAAATAGTCGATTCACTTTACAGTGAATTGTAAAGGCGTCATTTATCACCCCTCCAATCTTGCCCTCAAAATTCTCCTTATCTATCGCCACCCACAGCCCTCCTCCACCTTCATCCCTGGCAGCTCCATCCTCCTATCTTCCTTCTCCCTCTGCTCCAAACTCCTCCTCATCCTACGCAACTTCAACCTTCACTTCACCCCCTCTGCTGACTTCTCCTCCCTTATCTCCTCCCTCAACCCCTTCCTCCACATCCACTCCACCACCCATGTCCCCGGTCATCTCCTTGACCTAGTGATCACTCGGGGCCTCACCGTCTCGGACCTCAGCATCATCAACTTGATCTCCCTTAATTCCTCAATCCCTCTCCCCACTGCCACCCAACCCACCTCCATCTCCTACCAGACCTGGAAAAAAATCTCCCCCCACTCCCTCTCCACTACCTTGGAGTCATCTGAATCCTTCCCTTCTGGGCTTCCTCCCACAATGATCTGTCCTCCTCGATCACTCTTCTCCACAGCTCCCTCTCCTCTACTCTCGATTCCCTTGATCCCCTCTCCTATTCAAGTAAGTCACCATAGTCACCAGCCACCTCCACTCCCTTAAAGCATAGGTGCGTGCCACTAAACGCACCTGGCTTAAATCAAACTTAACGGTCCATCAGCAGATCTGGCTGGACCTTATCAAATCTTACCACTCCGCCATCGCCTCCGCTAAATCATCGTTCTACTCCAAGACAATCTTGGAGGCCAAGGACAACCCCAAGCTCCTCTTCTCCTCTTCTCCATCACCAACCAGCTCCTCCGCCCACCCTCTCACACCTCGCCCATCCTCACCTCCAATGCCAACTGCGAGGCGATGTTGGACTTCCTCGAATCCAAAGTCGAGGGTATCCGCTCAGCTGCCTCTGCTTTTCTGTCTACACCCTCCCCATCTCCCCCATTCCCACCCTGGCCCCTACCCATCCCTCCCTCCACACCTCCGAACCTGTTTCCCACTCCGCTCTCACCACCACTATAACCCACATGAAACCAACCACCTGCTCTCTCGATCCCATTCCTACCCCTCTCCTTACCTCCCAGCTCCACCTCCTTGCCCCTCTACTCATAGACATCATAAACCTCTCCTTATCCACTGGTACTATTCCCACCCCATTAAAAACGGCTGTCATCACTCCTATCCTTAAAAAACCTTCGCTGGACCTATCTCTACTCTCAACCTACCATCCCATATCCAACCTCCCTTTCCTCTCCAATGTCCAGAAACAAATTGTTATTTCCCAGCTTTGCTCCTTCCTCTCCTGCCACTCCCTTCACGAACCCCTCCATTCGGGTTTCTGTGTCGCCCACAGCGCAGAAACAGTCCTGGGCTCCCTCTGCCTCCTCGTCCTCCTTTACCTCTCTACTGCCTTCGACACTGTCGACAATATCCTCTCCTCTCACCTCAAACTTCACGGCTCTTTCCTTGACTGGTTCAGATTATACCTCTCACACCACCTTTACTTCATCTCCACAAACAGTTTCTCTACTCCCACACAGTCTCATGCAGCATTCCTCAGAGCTCTGTCCTTGTCCCCTCCTCTTCAATATCTATATGATCCCTCTTGGTGACATCATCTGCAGACATGAGGTAAACTTCCACATGTAGGCAGATGACACCCAACTGTACCTCTCTCCTGGATGAGTGCTAATTTTCATCAGTTGAACTTAGTAAAGACCCAGACTCTCCTGATTGGCTCCAGTCAGCGGCTCCACACCTCTGGCCCTGACAGCATCACCATCCATGGATCTACATTCTTCCTTGCTAAGCCAGTCCAGAACCTGGACGTCTTGTTTGACCCTCAATTATCCTTTCTACCCCATATCTGTGCCATGATCCGCTCTGCCTTCCCCACCTCATCGCCCGGCTCCACCACTGCCTCACACCGCAGGCCACCAAAACACTCATACACGCTTTTATTACATCGAGGCTTGACTATGCACACTCCTACTCCTTGCTTGTTGGCCTCCCCAACTCTTCCTTCCACAGGCTGCAGATCATCCAAAACTCTGCAGCCCTTGTCCTCTCCCACACCAGGCTCCATGACCCTATCACCCTTATCCTTGCCCGACTCCACTGGCTTCCCATCACACAGAGGATACAGTTCAAGGTCCTGGTCCTCACCTTGAAAGCCCTTCATGGTCTTGCTCCCCCTTAGACCTCCTAACCTCCTACCATCCTGCTCGCTCCCTCCGCTAGCGGACTCCAGCCTGCTTCATGTTCCCTGCCTTGCTTGCCCAAATATTGGTGGGCAGGCCTTCCACCACCCTCTGGAATTCCATCCCACAGTCCCTCCACCTCATCTCCTCCCTTGCCTCCTTCAAGGCCCATCTCAAGACCCTCCTCTTCAACCGTGCTTTCTATCACCCCGCTTCCCCCCCTGCCCTCCACCCTCCCCGATCCTGACCCCCAGCTCAGGTCCAAAACTCTGATTGTCGGGCATCTTGGGAGATCCTCCCGACATGAAAGGCGCTATACAAATGTAATTTTGTTGTTGTTGTATTCTGTGAAGCCCTTTGAGATGTCTCAAAGATGTAATAAAGCACTATATCAAATGCAAGGATTATTATTTGTGGCGGTACAGCCATTTTCTATATTGCATTGATTTCTTACTAGGAAAACAACTACAGGGAAGACATTTCTGAGATTAGGAGCCTTTTTATAATGTAGAAGGCTGTTTCCCTGCAAATACACGGCCATTATTCTTTCCAAAAAATATTGGGTGGATTAAAGAGCGAACACAGGCGCAATGAAACTAATGACCTCCTGCTTTGAGGATAGCACAAGATTGGTTTGGTTGAAGAAGGCCCATTCGGCCCATCCAATCTCATCTTGCAGAATACCCACCCTCCCATCACCCATCCCCTAATAGCAACATCAAGCTGCTTTTTATAACATATCCTGTGTCATGGCTTCTACCACCTTTCCTGGAAACCTGTTCCAGTCGTTGATTACAATTTGAATAAAAATGGAAAGTTCTATCAACAACAACTTGCATTTATATGGCGCCCTTCACACGGGGCAACATTTTGGAGCCCTATCACTTAATTGGTTGCATTTCTAATGCTTACTAAGGAAGATGGGGGTTGCAGTAGTTCCCTGTCTGTTTACTTAAAACAGAATTCAAATACGGCTCAGATATGTGGGAATAAAGATTTACTCCTGCAAGTCACTAGAGGAATGGAACCATAACATGAACCACTGAATTCAGGAGAGGAAAATAATAGTTTAAATAACGTTTTGCTCTACAGGCAAAATGATTAACACATGGATGAATAATTGTAGCTAAAGGCCCTCAGACTGCAATAAAAATATTTCAGTGAAGTATTACCAATATCCTCAAATAGCTAGTTAACTAATTAAGGTGCTAGGAGCAACAGTTAAGCCTCAGCTGTTCTTGAAAGTACATACACATTCTTGGAAGCTTCCTGCCTCCAAGGATTCTTGCCATATTTTGTGGACCTCAACAACAACCAGAGCATTGCTCTGAAAGCCAAGTTCACTGTTGCAGTACTAATGCTGCTGACTTATTTTCAAAAGAGTTCTGAATTTTCATCCTCCAACTATTTCCTAATTTAGAAGGTTGAAACTTCTAGAGAATAATTAACATTGAGTTCTGCACATCACATTTACCAATAAATTAAACATAACTGGTGATTTGGTCATGAACTGTGGGTACTTTTGAGTCTTGCTCTCTTATCCTAGTCATCTCCTTTTTCATTTAATTTGGAATTTAACCTCTTGTTACTCCTTAAAAAATACAGTGTATCAATGCTCACTACTACAGATAAATAAACAAACATAGTAATTATAGGCTCCAGGTTTCTGTAAACCACAAACCTAGATCATTTTACAAGGCATACATGCTCTCAGAAATGTAAATACAAACTGTACCAAACATATAAAAAAAAGGCCCTGGAATTGATGTGACAATTCTGTCACATTAGGAGGATAGTCAAAGCACTTCACCGGATTTACTGTAAATTATAGGGAATGTGTATTTTGCAGGTGAATGCAGAAACCATGAGGGAATTTTATTTGGGCGAGTGTTGGCCAGAACACTGACAGAAACTACTCTTTTCTAAAAATGCTATGGAATGTTTAAAGTCTACCTGAACATGTGGACACCACCTCATTCAAAGGACCTCATCTCCGACACTACAGCGCCCCCACCCCACCCCCACTCACCACCATACTACAATGGAATATTAATATAGACGATGTGAGTACAGTGTCTCGACTTGGGGATTGAACTGACTCAAAAACGAGTGCTACCAACTGGCATACTAAGTGGGTAGTAGGGCTGACACCTACATGAACTTTCAGGAGATGAGTGTACACACAGTGGACGTCACAATTATTACTATATCAGCAGACTATTTTGCACGGGGCTCTCATTTTGTAGCATTTTGGATTCTTCTCCAATAAAACAGGGACCAGAAGCTACATTGTCAAGTCAGTTTCCTTTGAAATGTTTGTGTTTCATTGATAAGCCTGCAGTGCTAATTCTTGAATTATACCCAACCAACGCAGTAAATTCCAGAAGCAGCAGAAATAATAGCAAGCTTCTTTGACACGCTGCACACGTATCACCATCCAGACTAGGACCCTTATATAGATATATACCTAAAGTATCTAATTAACATCTTCACAGGAGACTGCTTCTATTAGTTATTCAGATGCTCAACCTACTACGTAATAGCTGGTTCACTAACCATAGAACTATTTGACTAATTAGCATACACATAATTAGCCATCCTTACTTTTCTCACTGCTCCTAATGCTGCTACTCATTTAATTATGCTTATAACCTTAAAAAACAATTCTGGTCAAAGCAAGTTCGAGAAATGTTCACGAATATTTACGATCATGAAGTAATGAAAGTAATATATATATTTATTTTAAATCTTGTTTTAGATCTCGCTAGTAAGGGTGCAAGTAATATAAATGTTTTCCAACAAAACCCATACTTAGTGCCACCAGATGGGTTCGGATGTTCTTAATATTCAGCCATGTATCTGGTTATTATGACCCAGGCAACACAGCAATATAATGAAACAAATATGAAAAAACCTTTCCAGTCTTTGGAGGTCACCTGGTTTCATAGTAGGGTAGAGTGAGGTGGGGCCAAGCCACACCAATTACAAGCTCCCAAATTGTTACTGAGTCTTGTGTATGTCCAATCAGAATATGTGAAATGGTATGCACCAGCAAGACTAGTAGATTCAAATTAAAATCAGCAAGTTCTAGCTGACACATTATTTTTTATGTTGCAGAGTTAACTGCAAAAACAGGATGTGAAAGTGGAAAAACTGGCGAACGTACAGGAAGGAACATAGAAGAGAGAGTAGTTTCATAAATTAAAAGTAAAAGAAAAATATTTAAAAGAGTAAATGTAAGAAACAGAATATGAGCCATTCCTGAACAAAATGACTAAAACCAACATAGGATTTAGCACTCTGGTTTGACCTCAGCTAGAGTACTGTGTTCAGTTCTGGGCACCATACTTTAGGAAGGATGTCAAGGAATTGGAGAGGATGCAAAGGAGATTTACCAGGATGATACCAGGAATGAGAGACTTCAGTTATCAGGAGAGGCTAGAGAAGCTGAGTTATTCTCCTTGGAGAGGAGAAGGTTAAGAGGACACTTAATAGAAGTTTTCAAAATTATGAGGGAGGGTGAACAAAGAGAAACTATTTCCACTGACGAATGGGTCGGTAAATCGAGGACACCAATTCAAAATAGTTGTTAAAAGAAACAGAGGGGAAGTGAGGAGAATTTTTTTCCCGCACGAGTTGTTCGGATCTGGAATGCATTGCCTGAAAGGGTGGTGGAAGCCGATTCAATAACAACTTTTAAGATTGAAGTAGATAATTATTTGGGGAGGACAAGTTTGCAGAGTTATGGGGAAAGCGTGGGGGAGTGGGATTTAATTGGATAGCTCTTTTCAAAGAGCCGGCACAGACAAAATAGGCTGAATGGCCTTCTTCTGTGCTGTATAATTCTATGATTCTATGATTCTATGAGGATGATTGTATTGAACACTCCTCTTTCTTTTGGCTGTCAGGTTCTAATTTAAAATGAGTTAGAGCAATCACATCCCAGTTCCTCATGGATATGGGCATACAGAAAAAACTGCCTGGCCGTTAATTTGCACTGTTTGGCAATTCACTCAAAAAGGTCATAAGATGGCTTGTGTGGGTAGTGGAAAATGTCATGCTGATGCCAATAGGTGCCATTAGGATATTCTTCTGAAGCACATCTTAGGCACTGTGTTAGCACAGATTCTAGAAAGCCTTACTTTTCATTTAGATGTTCTGTACCTCACTTGGGAGTGTCTGATGCTGATACTTAGTGCTAGAAATCAGAAAGCATTCATTTCATTTAGCAGCAATAATGTTCTTCACATGATTCACCGAACATTTGGGAATTACTAATAGGCAGAAAGAACAAAGATTGTCGATGACAGTTGAAGTTAAATGTACTTTAAAACATGTAAGAGAATGGGTAAATGCTGCTTCAAGACATCTGTGAAGCTGCTGCAAACAGCTAACTAGATAAACCTTGAGACCAACTTGCAGAAAGTGGTGAGTTAGCTAGAAATGACCAAATTCATAGAACATCAAGTATTTGTGTTCCCATCAACAGATATCCTCAAATCTCGTTCACCAAATTCTGGCAAATAAGTGGCAAATAAATAGTCATACGATGTATGTAGACACTGCAATGTTACAAACTGTCACACATCTACTATTTTTATGCAAATAGATAATATTTAGTAGAATTGTATTTCAGTTATCCTGACATCGGAGCTAGTTACTGATGACAGCGATGTGCCCTGAAGACTATTGAGAAAGACTTCACGTAACTAACTGATCATTTATCACAGGGTACACTCCAACATCCTGCAAAAGTAAATGATGTAGAGCTGAAAAATATACGTACATCTGGTTTGTTAACTCCTTCAAAACAACAATCATTTCAAGGTTTATGTCTTGGAAAGATTAAAAATGCCCTTTGCAAAGGTACATTTTGCACAGAATTAGTAGTGTGAAAATGGCTTTAGCAGGTCTACAAAGTCCAGTAATGTATTATTCTTAAAATGGCAGTTTCAAGGTTAAAACTGATGGCTATAAATCTAAAATATGCTGAAGCAATAAGAACAGTCCCATGTCAATTGCAGTAAGGTTGTTGCAGCCATGTTCTATTTTATACCCAAACATAAATCCTTTCCCCCAAATTAAAACTCCACTTTCTATTCATGTCACTTGCAGATATTTGGAAGGATTTTTCGGCTCCATTTTGCTCAGTGTAGCGAATCCCTCTGATGACTTCTCCTCTCCTCTCCTCTCCTCTCCTCTCCTCTCCTCTCACAACCTCTCCCTCAACATCCACTCTGCCACCCACGTAGATGGCCACCCGCTTGACCTGGTGATTATCCTGGGCCTCAGTGTCTCGGACCTCACCATTACTGACAAAGCCATCGTGGACCATTACTTCATCTCCTTTAACTCCTCAATCCCTCTTCCCACTGCCATCCAACCCACCTCCATTTCCTACCGCCCCTAGAAAAAAATCTCCTCCACCCCACTGCTGCCTTGGAGTCATCTAAACTCCTCCCCTTCTGGGCTTCCTCCTGCAATAACCTCCTTGGTCACTCTCCTTCACAACTCACTCTCCATCGCACTTGATGCCCTTGCTTCCCTCTCCTCCCGAACTGCCTCCTACTCACGGAAGTCACCCAGGTATACCACAACAACAACAACAAGATTCCATTTATAGAGCGCCTTTCACATCGGGAAGACGTCCCAAGGCACCAGCCACTTCCGCTCCCTTAAGGCACAGGTGGGAGCTGCCGATCGCACCTGACTCAAATCTCACTTTACGGTCCATTGGCAGATCTGGCAGGACCTTATCAAATCTTACCACTCTGCCGTTGCCTCTGCTAAATCGTCCTTCTACTCCAAGTCAATCTTGGAGGCCAAGGAAAACCCCAGGCTCCTCTTCTCCATCACCAACTGGCTCCTCCACCCACCCTCTCATGCCACACACATCCTCATAGAATTATAGAGGAGAGGAGAGAGGCGAAATCATTGGAGGGATTCGCTACACTGAGCAAATGGAGCCGAAAAATCCTTCCAATTGTCTGCATCTCCAATTCAACTGCGAGGAGATGCTGGACTTCCTCGAAACCAAAATCGAGAGGATCACCTCAGCCGCCTCTGCCCTTCCAAGTACTACCCTTTCCCCATCTCCCCCTCACATTGCGGCCCCTACCCATCCCTCCCATCATACCTTCAAACTGGTCTCCCCCTTCTCTCTCACCATCATTATAACCTACATGAAAACAACCACCTGATCCCTGGACCCCGTCCCTACCCCTCACCTTACTTCCCAGTTCCACCTCCTCCCAACCCCCACCCCACAGACATCATAAACCTTTCCCTGTCAACTGGCACCATTCCAACCCCTTTAAAAACAGCCTTCATCACTCCTATCCTTAAAAAACCTTCCCTGGACCCATCCCAACACTCAAATTACTAGCCCATCTCCAACCTCCCTTTCCTTTCCAAGGTCCTGGAACAAGTTGTTGCTTCCCAGCTTTGCTCCTTCCTCTCCCGCAACTCCCTTCATAAATCTGGTTTCCGTGCCACCCACAGCACAGAAACAGCTTTGGTCAAGATGACATTTTGTCCACTGTGATCAGGGCTCCCTCTGCCTCCTCATCCTCCTTGACATCTCTGCTGCCTTTGATACCGTTGACACTCCATCATCCTCTACCGCCTCTCCTCTCACCTCAAACTTCATAGTTCTGTCCTTGAATAGTTCAGATTCTACCTCTCACACCGTCTCCAGTTCATCTCCAAAACGGCTTCTCCTCCAGCCCCCGCAGCATCTTGTGCGCCGTTCCTCAGGGATCCGTCCTTGGTCCCCTTCTTTTCAATATCTACATGCTCCCTCATGGTAACATCATCCACAGACATGAGGTCAACTTCCACATGTATGCGGATGACACTCAATTCTATCTCTCTGCCTCTGACACGTGCAGAAACCCATCATCTTAAGAGTATCCAAACCAAGCTGAGATTTCAATGTACCCCACCTACACATGGATAAATTGTTGGAATGAAATTACGCACTCTTTCCTTGGAGGAATGCATCCTGCTACCTAATTCCAGAAAGTGTAGGGCGCAGATTGGAAAGAGCCAAGGCTTGGGGAACCCAGTGTGCGTTGGGGTAACTGTTGGAGTTTAACCAGCTAAAACTGCATAGCTTACCATTGATATTATTGTCTGGCAAGCTTTCACGCTGCTTGACCAGCTAGTACCACCCTACCCATTAGGGCTTTGACTTGCAGGGTTAACAGGAGCTGAGTGGGATGACTCCCTGCCCCCAGTGACTGGTCTGCCCTTCCAGGTCCTGCTGATGAGCCAGTTTGGCTGTGCTGTCATCAGCAATGCCCTGGAATACTGCGGACCTGCCGAGCTCAGGAACCAGACAACCGAGACCGCCACAGAGGATTAGCTCGATTCCAATATTCCATTGCCAAGCATCTCCCCTTGAAGCTGAACTGACTCCAAGCTAAAATTAAAACCAATTAATAACTAGTTGAGAACTGGAAAGTGTGAAGAATATTTTTAGCAAATGTTAAAGAAACAATATTTTATTAAGTGTTCCTGGGTATTATGATCCAGGATGTACTTCAAAACTAAGAAATATAGATATCATGACATTGTAACAGGTTAAATAAGATTTGCAAAGTTAAGCAATGGCCTTGAAAACTGCCCTTCAGTATCAGAATGCATAGACTGTGTTTATGGTATAATTCCAAGATGTGAGATGTTGATTGTTCCTTTGCACCTATTGTCTCACATCCCCATTGATCTTCATTATCACTGCCCTTCTTGCTTGTCATTCACTTGACTCTGACATGCTGCAAGCAATTTGTCAGGATTGAAATGAGAAAGTAAAATCCTATGTATCTATTTAAGGAAAAATATTGATGGTCAAGGGACACTTTATAGAAATCCATAACTCCCTCATTAGATTTGACCTTATATAATTTATAGCCCGAGATCATTTTGCAATCTCAATATCTCTGCAATTCAATTCTGAACCTCTTATTTTCTATATGGCATTATGTAAATCCCTACCAATCTACTGGTGTCCTCTCTTATCTTGCCATTGAATCTGAAACCATTACCAATTGTGATCATTTTAATTCTTAATTGATTAAGTTAACAAGAATTTCACACAAACATAACTAGTTCCTATTGCGACAGAGAAAATGAGATTTGCTCAGAATAAAGCAGCTAGATTTCCTTTAGAAAATTATAGGATCAAAAATACTCAATACCCTCCTGATTTATTAATCCACTATGCCTTGTTAAATGCTTTTTTGTACACAAAATTGTATACTGACTTTACTAGTAAATACAAGTCCATTTCCAATAACCTCAACAGCTTCAAATGTAGCCGATGATCAAGTTATTATAAATTTAAAATATCACACTCTTAGTACCGACTCTTAATATCTATAAGATTCAAAGTGTAGTGAGCTTCCTATCTATTGAATTGGGACTGGGAATACTGTATATTGATAAACTGTGCAATATATTGTGTCAATTAATAGAGGACACAGGAACAAAGCGTTTAGTTTTAACAAATTGTTCACAAACATTCTAAAAAAACAAGATTTGTTGCTAATCATTATTTTACGATAATCCTAATTGTGGTTGCAATTCATTAGATGTATAAATTACAGAACCATTGGCTCAAGGTGTCACAGAATCTATGCATTTGACATTAAAACAACCATATGACTCAACGTCTTATCTTTTAATAGTATCAATAAACAAACACCCTTTCGTGATGAATTTGGTGCATGCATAGTGCTGTTCAAAGTACTCAAGAATCTTTAGTTAACTGATCTTGAGAAACCTTCCAGATGGATAGTTTCCAGTGTTTTCAAGCTGGTAGGAATATCAAGTGCAGCACTGTTGCAATATATGGGAACTAATGTCAATGTCTCTGAACTGGACTGGTTTGTTTGCAGCAAGGGATACAACGTCTTATATTGCTTCACTTGAGAATATCCAGAAAAATAATGTTTTACAAAAACATCATAGCTGCTGCAATACAAATTTCAGTAATTCTTTTGTCTTTAATATTGAATATACAAATGTTACAGCAGTATTTAATGCCACTAGGGACTGAACATGCACTTCTGTATGGAAGCAATTCTGTCCTATTCGTTTGCCTAATATCTCTCAGCTCTCATGGAAGACTGCAATGAAGATAATTCCATCATTTGTATTCAGAAAGTTCTAAATGAAGTAACTGGATGTTGAAATTCTATTTAAGTACCTTAGGACATGGCCATTACTAGTTTACAACAATTTATAAAATCTTGATGCAGTCCTATTCATTGAAATAACTCCAAATATCTAAGTCAATGGATCCACTGTTGTGGATAAGCAATAAAGAAAGTGTTTCCACTGGCATGACATTACCAAGTTTAACTGGGTTTGTGGGGCTAATAAACACCATAAAAGATTATTTAATGAAATCAGTGTTCTTGAACTGATTATTTCTCCCCACTCTGATTTTCTAATGATGTGCCAAAGACACAAATTAAATATTGAAATCAAGGAGGGACAGAAGGTAACAAGTGAGTATTGACCAGTTTGTCCAAGGCTTTCAATAAACATTCATGTTTCACAGCCAAGTGGGCAGGTTCCAAAATGTAAACCCAAGACAAGCAATTAACCCAGTCTATGGGCACAGAACTGCATGATTTATGGTAATTCTTCACACAACTATTATTTGCTACATGGAACACTCTTCTAATATCCAATTCCAGCAATCATTAATTTTTTTACTTCATCTAGACAGGAATATTAACGTTCAAAGTAAAATTTTTCCTCATCCGTTGACTGCTTTGGAGAGATCACTAGCATTCTTTGTGAATAGATGATCCTGATGTTATTCTGCTGTTACTGCTGCCTAAAATCCATAAAGGATCAGAAATGTTAGCAAAGGAAACCTTTTAAATTCGTAGACTTAATACATTTTTTAAAGAAACAACAACAGGAACAACAACAAAATTATATTGGTATAGCGCCTTTCACGTCGGGAGGACATCCCAAGGCGTTGAAAGATTAAACAGAAAAGGTTTGAAATCCAGTGTTCTTTGCCGCTGGTGTGAGTGTTCTCCATTTGGTCAATTCCTTGTGCTCTCATTAGGAAAATATTCAGAGGAGGTCGAGTTGTTCTTCATAGGAAGAGAAGAATATCTGAACAGCCAATGTCCCCATGTCACAGAGCCATTTAGAATGGAATTTGCATTGAGTCTATTCTCTTAACCAAGCAACATACTTGGTTTATGTGTGTGTATTGGGGAAAAGGAGGGGAGAGCATAAGATTAGAAAATAACTTTAAAAAGGAGATTTGTTTGGAGGATTTTTTTTTAGAATATTATTGGCTTGTTTTTTGGATTTATTTCTACTGCAGCTAAAACTGATCTCTCTTTGTGGCACCACTAATACAGAGTCCTAAGTGCAATGAGTTTAAATAGTCTGTGCAGGAGTCTTACAGCATGACACAATTCAGCTTTTTAAAGTACAATACAATACTACATCACTCAGAGAAGCCATAAGGATATTTCTTGTAAAATATGAAATGTAAGCACTGATACAGCAGTGACTGCTCTTCTAGGATTATAGTTCAGATATATTGTTGGAACAGTGTAAAGGGAACTGACCTTGGTAAAATAAATATTATCTCTGGACAATAACTGTAAGATTTACTTCAGATAATTTACACAGATATGACAACGTGTTGGGATTGGAAAAATGCCCACTCACAACAGGATTCGGTAACAAGGATTTAAGATTATCAGAAACGCTGCCTATAGGAAACAGTAACCAGTAGTACCTCACTGCCAATGCATGAGAATTTTGCTCTGAAATGCCAGCAGCAGATCACAGGTTATCCTTGAATCGGATGTGACATACTGTCAGTTTATGATGGGATTCCCCTTTAGCAACTGTTCAGTTACTGTAAGTGAATCCCGTTGCAAACCATCGCTCTTTCAGCTCCAATATGGACATGTTATTCAGGAGTTACAGGAGAAGAGGTTGGAGGAGGCGATAATAGCAATAAGTTAAGCCGTAGCAAAGTAGTATACGATGGTGTGATAGAATGGACAGCTGTAACCCCAGGGGCTGATACAATCCAGCTATATACAGACTGGAAAGAATGGAGTGCTTCAGTTGCCAGAGTCCAGAGCAAAGAACCAATTTTTTTTTGGTCAGCTGGGTGTTTGATACATGCGGAAATCCTTCAACCATGCATAAGATCTAAATGTAGAGGCAAAGGCTGCTAATAACGATCTCTCTCATAAAAAGCTGCACTATGTAGATTAGTGAATAACAATGAATTAGTGCAGCAGATTAGAAGTTGGAGGACTCCTTTATATATTCCATCTGTTTCTTGGAGTCTGGGTTTTCTCTTCAAAAAAGGAATGTGACTATGCATAAGATGAATATTTATCAGTCCACATTAAAACAATTATTTTGGCTTCTATTTCCAGTACTACTGTTTGACTTTGTGTGTGAATGACAATCTTGCTCTCTCTCTCTCTTTCTCTCTCTCTCTCTCTCTCTCTCTCTCTCTCTCACTTTATTATTGTATTCCATGTTATGAATTTTAATGAAGCCATTGACCATTCTTCTACACTGGCACTGATTCAGTGTGCAGGAGATAGCAGTCAACCTCCTGCACTTGCAGCCAAAATACTGAGAGTCACATCCAAATGCTGATCAGCCATAAGTATTGATGTATACCTGCTACATTAAAAAAGATGGTAGCGAACACTATTTGTCATCATATTTTATACAAAACAGGCACAGTTATATTTTACAATCTATATTTTCAACAGAGCCTTCAATCAGATGAGCAACCTAAAATGATTTATGTTTGAAATCCACTCCGGAGTAGTGCATTGTCTAATGCAGCGCATTAATTTAGCAGTATCATTGCTGAAATATTTATTATTATTAAGTTTGCTCCTCCTGACCGACGTAGGCTGTGACCACAATATCCTATGCCTCACTAGAGCGTGGGTCTCATGAAGTGTCCTGTGGACCTATAGTTACTGGAATGTGGCTTCCAGCATGAACGAGCTGATTCCTTCGGGGACAATGACCCGATGCTCCAGGAGCAGGACTAAAGACAATTTTCTTTCATGAACCCATTATAATGCAGAGATTAATTATATGGACCCAAAACACCACATTATAACAGGGTCAGCCTGTAGTCTGCAAAACAGAGAAACAATTCAGTCTATATTGTATGTAATTATAGCCTTTACACTTTTCAACAATTCCCTTTGCAACGCTTTGAGAGCGATGTTTTAGGTGTTATATCAAATGCAAATATGACTATTATAAATAAAGAGAATAGAGGTAGTCATAACTTAAATTTCTATGTAGGAAAGCAATCTGGAAAATATGTTTTATCTGTTCTCAGCAAAACTAAATGTATTTGAACTTAAGGAGTTGGACAGAAATGGAAAGCAATCTTTTATTTCAATGAAAATATAATACTTTAAGAATGAGCCCACAGCAGAAATATGGATTTGAAAATGATCCTGCATTTAAATTTTAATCCTGTGTCAAATCTTGTGCAAAAAAATGATCAGATATACAAATTCAACAATTGCACATAGCAGGTTTACATTTCTTTTGCACTCATTTTATTTGAATACTGTAATTATTTTTCTAGGGAAGGGATAGAAACACAACAATTCAATTTTAAAAATCTGATCTTATTAATGGTAATAGTGAAGTGTTATGATAAATGACCAAAATAATATCAAAGAAACATCCAAAATGCATCAAAGTGTGTTAAGGTACGTCATCAAGGACGTTATTTACTATGCATTCTAGATTCTCCATTGTATGCATTATAGAGCTTTTACTTGAATTGTACGAAGGTATAGTCCAGAGAGAGTTTTAAAAATTTAGGCACTTAAGAGTATAAGCTTTAGCTTAGTGGAAAAANCCTAGGAATTGTAAAGGCCTCTCATTTCAATACACAAATCATTGACAGAGAGATTTGCTGCCAGACTAGGTGCAGATCCATCACTCGTGGGTCAGAATCTGAAAATGAAGCAACAGTTAGCAATCAGACTAGATTTTCTGATTAAATGGCTAAGATAGACACCACTGCAGCATTTACTAAGGTATTAGCTTAAATGCATTGCTACTGATGAGCGAAATGTACTTTTCCACTTCAAGCCCAACGATATGGATGACATTTGTGAATAAAATTAAAGTACTAAATCAGAGCTTCAGATACTATCTGGAAAAAGACAGTTATGTAAATCATCCACCAGCGTCGAAGATCACCTTTGAAAGTTAACCACAGTTAAGAGCTGACAATCATTCAATGGACAGATGACTTGAGTCAGCTCACAATGGAATAGTTCAGAATAAATATATGCATCAGCCTAAAGGTAATAGTGACCTCTAATTATTTGGATATTAATTTAGTAGTGTTAAGTAAACACGGTTGACATCCTAGCTGGAGCCTGTATTTGTTGCAGATTTCAATTTGAATTGGTAGGTTGTCACCCCTCTACATTTGAAACCTAAACTTCGCTAAACCTAAAGGCCAATAACAGACAGGGAACGGCTGCTATCATCAGGAGATGTCATAGGCTGGGCTTTGTCCAAAAATGTGGGGAAATTTAAGTGGGGTTGCAGGGGTATTTGTCATTTTTGCAGAAAATTGCAGGATGTTGATTTGCACTACTGAGGTATGTTTTACTGCCAACTTACATTTTTCACTAAACACTAAACAGGGGAAATAGCACATATTAGATTGTTGCAAAAAAAATATTAATTTCTTAACAGAAACTGGATGGTCCATTGGGGGGAGGGGACCGCAGCGCAGGCCCAAAGGGCCTGGAGAACCGCCAAAAAACAGGCCCTGAGGACCAATGTCCTGATTGCGGGACTACAGGAGCTCACCACCTCCTTCCTCTCACTGTGCATGTACAGAGGCCCCGCCCGCAGCTCACTGTGCATGTACAGAGGCCCCGCCCGCAGCTCACTGTGCATGAACAGAGGCTCCGCCCGCAGCTCACTGTGCATGTACAGAGGCCCCGCCCGCAGCTCACTGTGCATGTACAGAGGTCCCGCCCCAATCTTATTGTATGTGTACACTGGCCCCACCTCTGTAAACTTATTTTTTAGCTGGTTTGTAGCGAGTCACTGTTCATAGCGGATTCAGCGGGAAAATTGCAGCGAAGATTTGACTTGTAGTCATAAAGAGAAATTCTTTGCAGTTTCTTCTTATTTTGGGATTGGGCTTATTAAACAAGGTGTGTATGCCACTTAATATATATTAAGGTAATATGGTTTCAGTATTGGATTTCATCATGTCTAACATTAATTCCCACCCCCTCCTACACTTTCAATCTGCGTCTGCTATGCAGGTTCTCGCCGTGACACAGTATGAGGTACAAGAAAATAGGATTGTACCCTTGAACCCTTCCTCGTTCTCTGTGAAGAAGCAGCCGGATTCTGCTCAATGCCTTCAACAATGAGATCAGACAGTTGTCAAATAGAGCATCCTACCATTATGCAGTACAGCACATTTCAGCTTCAACATTTTGTGTCACTTGGCTCTCATCTTCAATTTATCTTTACATGGACAAAACCACCCTCTTGAGAAGAAGTCAAAATCCTGAAAAATTCACACTTATTTGTTTCTTAAATCGGCTTTCCATAGAAAATTATAATAAACCTGCCAGCTAAACAAAACCATTGTTTGCATTTCCATATGTTCAGCTACCTGAAATAATTTCAAAATGATTATTCTAAACATGATAAAGAGAAGAAATTAGAAAATGTTTCTGTCACTCTTCATAATGGATTCTGTGAAAATACAACTAGTGTAAAATAAATGAAAAATTAATTAGTGTGGGCACTAGCTGATTGCTTTATGCTATTAAGTATTCAAGCTTGTAAATTGGAAAACTATCAGATGAAAAATGGAAAATATATGCCATTTAATAGACAATGATTTCTTTCATGAACAAGATGGTGTTGTCATTATACAAATGTTCAGCAGTTATTTAAATATATTATGCAGCCTGCAACTAACATATTCTTAGCTATTTTTATAAGATTTTAGAAATGAATCATTTAAATCACGTTATTGAAAATATTTTGGGTTAGAACTATGCATTTTCTTCTGGTTTTTTTTAAATAAGCTTCAATGTTGAATTTAGACATTTAAAATGGTCTAATTTGTGAACTTTGGAAAATTGTAAGAATCCTAGAATTGACCTATTTTCGCTAAATCTAAGGCACAAATCAGGAAAAGGCAGACTGAAACATTAAATAATGAGCAGTTAGTTGGTTTATTAGTGCATATGTGAAACAAAATTGACCTGAAAGGGAAAAATACTAATTCCTGTAGTTTGGTGGCAGACAAGGCTTTCTGAGGCTAAAGTTTCATAATTTTGCAAAAACTAATGCGGAAGAGGCCACATAAATAAATATCACAACCAATGGCTTATTTTCTATGTTTTGCATTGTTACTTGTTATTAGCTACATCCTGTGTTTGGGAGGATAGTTTTACATTAACTTCTATGGACAGTCATTATCAGTGTAGAGGCAATTGGAGATATATTGTTAGGTAGAACATTGTACTGAATAGTGTACATTATACTCTGCAGGATATGGGCATGTCGTACTGAGTTCTAGATATCAAAGTCATGGAACGGAATGGATTATTAGGACAGCTTGATGGGTTTATTAAAAATTAGATGAAGCCTGTTGAGGTCTAACATTCCCAGCATTAGCTTGGCCATCCTCTGCTGAGGCAGGTTACTTCATCTAACCATGGTCTTCATCAATGCCCAACAACAACAACAAATTACATTTGTATAGTGGCTTTCATGTCAGGAGGATATTCCAAAGTGCTGGACAGTCAGGGATCTGCACCCGAGCTGGTGGTTGGGATCATGATGAGTGTAGGGTTGTAAAGAACCTGAGATCAAACCAACTACTGTTTGCAACCAGAGTTGTGTTTATTAAAACCTAAGATTCCGTTCAAGTTCCCACTGGGCAAGGACAAGTGAGTACAATCAATAGATCCACTAACAAAACAATACTACCGTTTCGCGGGCCTTTCTTGTTGTTGTCAGCTTCGGTTTTCTAGCTTTCAGTCTTCCAACCACGGTAGGTCTCGTCTTGGAGGCACCCACGATCTGGGTTTGGCATGGCTTTTTAAGCTTGTAGTTGTCCAATCATCAACCATTGATCAGGTCACAATACCTAAGTCACATTGGGTACACACATTGTCCCTACGATATTCACATGAATATTCCTCACTTGCACAACACACCCCATGATGTTTACGTCCCTGGGGTCTCCTGCTTATCAGACTACTATATTTATTTCAAACATCCCATCTCAATCGCTTCTCCAAATCCTGAGTTTCAATGATGACACATACCCTTCTGTGGTCACAACTGCCAGTTACGGATAATATTGTTGCAACGTTTAGTCTAGTTTGCTTTCAGCATATACTAACTTTTATTCTTGAATCGTCAGCTCCTTTTGTTAACGCTTATTCTGCCGGCAGGCAATTTCATAGCAAACACAAATCTTAACAGGGTGGGTAGGGTTAGGTAGGTGAGCGAAGGCACGGTCGAAGAGGAGGGTCTTGAGATGGGGCTTGAAGGAGGCAAGGGAGGGGGCGAGGCAGAGGGACTCAGGGTTGGAATTCCAGAGGGTGGGGGCAAAGAAGCTGAAGGCTCGCCAATGCCCAGATAGACCTCCCCATCTATGGTTATGTTACATGGATTTGATGTTCATCTACACACTCTTGCACACCCATTATATACCCATACTATCATTATATATATATATATACATATATATTATACCACTATATACCCATGCTATCAACTCCAAAAAAATATTGATGACCATAAGGAGTAGCAACTATTTGAACAGTCCAGGCACTTAAACACTGCTTTAACACAACAATAATGCACTTGAAGTTTCTCATTGAATAACACCCTTTAGTTTATTTCCATTTTTGTTGGAGTCTTAAGGATTTCTGTTAATGATGATAGCAATATCCTAGCAGTATCTTTTATTCCCATGGAGCCTCCAGTTATTCCGGAAGGCAGCATCAATGCTTCATTTTTTACAGCAAAAAGGAGTTGCAATTTGAAACAGGGACACACATAATTCTTTGATTTCAAACACTTATCAATTTCACAATGATAGAGTGTCAGATTCTTCAAAGTTGCATTTGTGTGATTCACAATTCTAAGCATCTTTACAAATCCTGCAATGACTCAATGTTAATGTTACAATCTGGGTAACGTTATATGGAAGTGGATGGTATTGTTGGCCCTCCCAAGCAAGGTTTTGTTCATCTATTGGATTGGCTAAGAAAATTGTATGCAGCACTTAAATCTATTGGCATCTATCTATTGAAAACGGCAGAGTACCCTTTTAAGATTTAATTATATGGAGGAATATCCTGTTCAAGTACAATGCTAATATACAGGAAGAATTTACTGACAGACAAAACTGAGATTCATATTGAAATAGCAGCATTTTCCTTCCCTTGGAATAGTTATCTTTAAGTCCCCATTCAATAAGTGGAATTCTCTCCAAGCTTTCCTCTCACTTCCTGTCATGAGAAAAAGTACCAGGGGAAATAATTCTCTAAAACAATAGGTAAACAGTAAGTTAGTTAGAACACAGTTAGAGAATGTGCCCAGTTAGGGTTGCCTCACTTTAGAAAGGATGTCAGAGCCGTAAAGAGCACACAGAGGAGGTTTACGATACTGTAAATGAGTGTTTTGACTGATGAGCAGAATCTGGAGGAACTGGATTGTTTTCACTAGAACAGAGAAGGCTAAGGAGGAGTTCTGACAGAGGTCTTTATAATTATGAAGGGTTTTGAGTCAATACAGAGAAATTATTTCCACTGGTCTGTGAGTCAGTGACTAGAGAGTATCAATTTAAGATAATGAGCAAAGTGGGAGATTATGAGGAGATTGTTCAAAGAGCCATCACAGACACAATGTGTAATAACTGCCTTTTTGTCAGTGCTCTACGGTTTTCCCTTTTGCATCTTGACGGAACTAGGTATCTCAGCTCATCCTGGACTGAACAATGCATTTTATCTTTTCTTGGAAAGAGGAATAATTATCATAACTAACTTTGTTAAGAGCTTATTTTCCACTCCTCATTAGAACCAATTACCTTTGCTAACTACATTATTTAAAACTCTTTGCTAAGAGGCATAAGTAGAAGATACCATCTAGAAAGTGATTAAATAAAACCAGAGAACTCACTTAAAATAATTGAAGCAAACCTAATCTCACCACCAGAGAATAACTGAATTGGAAATATCAGCTCCAAAAAAAATGCTGTTAGATTTTTTTCAGAAGAATACATATTAAGCTCAACATGGATGAACTTTACCTGCTGTAGAATTGTGGGAATCAGTGCTGAGAGAGTTAAAGTGAAGAAAAAAAAGTTTAGTTGAAAGAGAAAACTACAGTATTTAAAGCAGTATTTATCCTGGGTTTAGGGTGCTTTATAAATGCAAGTTGTTGTAATGCTCCCAAGAATGGCCCTTTATTAGAACACATAAAATAAAGAACTTACCAAAACATTATCTTGTCTTTGAATTACATGTGCATTTGAAGTACTTTCAGCCAATATTTCAGATTTTAACTGCAGTACATATATGCACATGATGTTTTTGGCCAGTGTTTATGTGCTAAAGTGATATGGATTCAATGAAGCACTAAACAGCGAAAATAGTGTTGAAAATCATGCAAGTGGTTTCTTAAGATGTGCTAACAATTGGGGAAAGGAATTTCCTGTTCAAAGTTACAGTGCACAAGGAAATTACTTTTGTAATCACTTCTATCTCTCATAAAGGAATTTCTGTGGCTTCAACATTATCTAAAAATATTTGATGCCCTACTTTAGGCACAGTTTTAGGACTGAAGTTTGTGCAGCTTTTCAGTACATCTCATTTGAATTAGAGTTGCAAAGAGACAAGTGGAATTCTCCATTGGTATGTTCTGGATACCTACTTTTTGGGTTATCTGTTTTTTATATTATTCATAAATCGTATTGGAAGGTCATTTTAGGAATATTAATAAATAATGCTAGATTTAAGATATGTCTATATAATTAATAGCATTATTTCTTTTTGTAAACAGATGCTGAAGTGGTATATCGGACCAGAGATTGGCATGTGATCAAATTTAATATAGTGACAAATGAGACACAGTGTTACTGCAAAACAGCATTTTTGTAAGTAAATGCATTTTATATATTTGCACTAAGCTTCTCATTTTTATTTTCCATTGTGCCGAACGGTTATATTTATCTTCTGAACAACTGTTCTAGAATGTGTGTAGAAACTTCTAAAAGTGTAATTTTGCATGAAATGATGACACTAAGTTTGTATTGATCTCTAAGGATTTATCTATAAGGTCAATTTATAGATAATAATCCCTCAAAAAATAATAAATTGGTCATTTCAATTCTCAACTGTTTGTGGGACATTGCTGTGCGTAATTGGCTGCCGCATTTTGCCCACAAATATACAGTCAATTCACTTTACAGTCTATTCTGTGAAGCGCTTTGAGATGTCTAGAAGACATGAAAAATGCTATATCAAATGCAAGGATTATTATTATGCAAGGATTATTATAATTCTAGCAGGAGCAATGATATGTTTTCAACAAACACTATTGACACGTGTTTAGCTGTTTTAGTTTAGACCTGAGTATTTCTATTAATTTATTGTTCAATAATTTTTCCATGTAATTTTCATGCATGTAGGTTAAAGCTCTGAGGTGCTACCCTGCCTGAAGGATGCTATATAGATGCAAGTAATTGTTGTTAAATGAAATTGACAAGCTATGCAGCTCTTTGAGGAAGATGTATTTTACTTCTTTTCTTCCCCACATCCAAGCCATGACCCGCTCTGTCTTCCCTCACCTCTGTAACATCGCCCGACTCCGCCACTATCTCACCCCTCAGGCCGCTGAAACACTTGTTCATGCCTTCATCATCTCCAGGCTCGACTATGCAAATGCTCTGCTTGTCGGCCTTCCCATCTCCTCGCTCCACAGGCTGCAGATAATCCAGAACTCTGCAGATCTCTGTCAGAACTCCTCCTTAATCTTCTCTGTTCTAGTGAAAACAATCCAGTTCCTCCACCAAACTCCATGACCCCATCTCTCCCATTCTTGCCCGATTCCATTGGCTTCCTATCCTTCAGAGAATCCAGTTCAAAATCCTGGTCCGCACCTAAAAGCCCTCAATGGCCTCACGCTATCCTATCTCTGTGACCTCCTAATCCCCTACCAACCCTCCGCCCAGCTGGCTGCGGCCTCTCCATGTCCCCTGACCCAGCTGCCCCACCATTGGCAGGATAGCCTTCAGCTACTCTGCCCCCAACCTATGGAACTTCATCCCCCAATCACTCAGCCTCGCCCCCTCATTCGCCTCCTTCAAGTCCTGCCTCAAAACCCTCCTCTTCGACCATGCCATCGGTCACCCCCCTTCCCCTCTCCTCCCTTCTTTCCTCTGACCCCACCTCGGGTCTGAAATGCCGTAAACTGTCCAGCGCCTTGGGACATCATCCTCCCAACGTGAAAGGCGCTATACAAATGTAATCTTGTTGTTGTTGTTGTTTAGAAAAGAATTGTCACCCATGTGCAAAGCTGTTAGGATGACTTTAGTTTTGCTTATAAATGCAATGATTCTAATTGGCATTACATACTCATAACATACATCAAATGTTCAGCTTGTTGATTCTGTTCCATTGACTCGTCTATCATTTCATTTGTAGTTTTAGAAATCAATACAAAATTATATTTGTAAAGTGCCTTTCATATCAGGATGACGTCCCAAGGCACTGGGATGCTATTTTGTGGGAAAAATAGCCTTTCATTTATTCTCAATTTAAGTCTTTGATATGACTTCACTAAATATGACATGTTTTCACTAAATATGAAAATGTTGAAAGTAAACAAAAGGTCAAAAATACAAAGAATCAGACATCTTGTAAAAGATATACAGCCTTTCAATGAATGACTTTAAAATCTCCCTTTGAACTATTTTAAATGTGTTTAGAATAAAGTTGTAAAAGATTCCAAAATAGAAAAGTTGGTCTGTAAAGAAAAGTTCATCAGCAAGTTAAAGGAAACTGGGTATAATTGTTTTTTCACCTCAGTAATAAAGGAATTGGAACAGTATTGAAGTGTTGAATGGCAAGCTGGTCTACAGTCAATCACAATGCACTTGTGCAATAATCTGACAGTTACAAGATGACACTTAGTACTGGTAGCTAAGTATTTTCAAGAAATGACTCCAACAGCTGTGGTCTAAACAATGAAAAGCATAACCTTTTACTGGCTGGAATTCTATAAAAAGAGCCTTTTATAGTTCCTGACAAGTGGCAGTCTCCTGAATCCATGTGAATAATGACAACAAGTCCACTGGATACAGTCAATCTTTTGAACACAGAAGCTTGTCGGTAAGTTTACCGACCCTTAGCTGCATGTGTTTAGAGTAGGATCTTCTAATTAGGAGAGCTTGCTGTTCAGGTCGGTAAATTTACCGACCATCAGAGAATCATATACACACAATGGTAAGGTTGATAAGTTTACCAACAAATAGAAAATAATCCCCAGAGTCTTCAGGCACTTGTTTTTTTATAAACTTTTATTAGTTCATCACTGACCATAAAATGCTTTATTGCTGTTAGGCAGAGGTTAGTTCTTGAGCATTTGGGTTGCTTTCCTCCCCCACCCTCCCAATACCAGCATTACAGACAAACAAAAAAGGTTGTTTAGATACTTGATTATAGTTAACGCAATAAACATTTGATGCTCCAGTATTTAGGGACTCAACATTGGACTTATGGTTTTGTTCCAATTGATACTTTGAAACACCGTAAATTCTGAACACAAGATCGTGTGGTGTTCTCTAAACACAACGAAGATACATTGAGCTGTCCTCTTAAATTTCGCCCACAAAGTATACAGTCAAGCAAAGGTTATACTCTGTCTTTACACTTTACAGTGTATTCTGTGAAGCGCTTTGAGACATTTCGAAGACGTGATAAGGCGCTTTATCAAATGCAAGAATTATTATCATTATTATTAAATGTGCAATCTGTAATTGGTTTACCTCCAGGATAGAGGTTTCAGGGAATCTAACTCCGCCTAGATTGGTCAGTATTTAAAGCTTTCAAAATCACATGCAGTAATGCTACAACATTTCTTAATATTAAAGCAGTGGCAGTGAAGGCACAGATATATCAGGAATAGCTTTATTATTGCAATTAAATCCACATAATTAAACCAGACGCTGAATGTTTGGAACATTGTGGATTAGTTCGTTCATCTAGAGTTCACACTCCATTTTTTGCTTTGGATGTGAATATTGTATCAATGATTGATTTGGTCACATGTTTCTTTTTCGTTGACTACATAAGCAATCTATCTCCATAGATCTGCTAGCTGAAAACCATTTCAGGTAATTACTAAACAAATTAAATGCTCATCCTGCCTTCCCCATTCACTCTGTTATAGTTTATTATTTTAACTTTGCTTTTATGTTGTATCTATCAAGTTAGACTTGATGGTAATTATTTTGTACAGTTGAGAATCACCCCATAGCTTACACTCACTTTCTGACTGGCAGAATAGAAATTTGCAAAATATTCTGAGTACACAATTACCTGTGTTGTTTGCATCTGAAACGATTATGGTAGAGGGCAAGGAGAACTTTCAGTACAAAGTACTCCCCTATCTAGATAATCTTTACAAAAATTTCTCTCTCTGGGGGACTGTCATTTCTGTCAGGACTGTCAGGACTTTCTGTGGAGTCCTGCAGCTCAGTGATTAGAGTACTCGCTTTGCAAGCGAGAGACCTGAGTTCAATTCCAGACAGGGCGAAACCTTGGGCAAGTTTCCTTACTCCACACAGAGCCTAATAATAATCCCTCCAAAACCAAAAACAATAATAAATTGGTCATTTTCAATCTACGACTATTTGTGGAACATTGCTGTGCGCAATTGGCTGCCGCGTTCGCCCACAAATATACAGTCAATTCACTTTACAGTGTGTTCTGTGAAGCGCTTTGGGACATCCTCCCGACATGAAAAGCGCTATATCAAATGCAAGGATTATTATTATTATTATGCTCAAGGAGAAAATCTGTGGATTTCCTCCTTGAGCAACTCAAGCAATTGAACAACTTAAGCAATTCACTGCTGATCAAACAAAACAATATCCAATTTAATACAGATGTTAATAACAACAACGTTTGAAAAGACAGTCTAGATGTATATAAAAACATGCATGCTTATAGCACAGAAAGAGGCTATGTGGCCTGTTCTGTTTGTGCAGGAGTTAATTGGAATCATCTACGTAATTCCTATTCCCTTCATTTGTAAAATTTGATCTTGTGGTAAACATTTTGAGTTCATCACATATAAATCGTTGCATTTTGTGTTTGGTATAGAGCCTATAATGTTAAATACCTCAAAGCCCTTAACAGGAAATTGCTGTAAAATGAAATAGCTGTATTTGTAAAAGTGAATGTAGCAGCCAAATTGCACATATAGATGTCTCACAAACAGATTAAGTAAATGTCCACTGTATCTGTGGGATACACTTTCCAAAAGTTCAAAATAGTTTTAAATACCATTGCAATTTGAATCACCAAATGGGTTGGGTAATAACATTACAAAGTGATAACAATTGTATATCTAATCTATTTATATCATTGGAACAAACTTTAATGCACATTAATATTTCACAACAAACTCTAACATGCTTTTGTTTGCTAGCATCTGTGAATCATTATTCACTTGTAGATAACTATTTCATAAACAATGGTGCATCATTCTTTTGTCTTAGGATCACCTTTGTCGAGAACATCAGTTTCATTTCTTGCTCCCTCTTAATGGACAGATTAATATTTAAACAGTTTCACTGTATCCTTTCTTTTTTTGTGATACATTCACCAGAAGAGGATTTTCTTTAAAAAGCTGGGCGAATGATTTATTGTCCTGTGTGCTTCCTTTCATTTTGCATATGATCACAGTCATTACACACAACATCACACACAACATTTCAAAGCACATCACAGGATTTAGTGTAAAGTTTAATGATTGTGTATTGTAGGTGAACACAATAGCCAAATTGTGCACATCAATGTCCCACAAACAGTCACAAAGTAAATGATCAATTTTATCTAAGGAATTGTTAACTAGGACATCTGGGTAAAAGTGCCTTCTCTTTTCAAATAGTGTCCTGGGATCTTTGACATCTAGCTGAATGTCCAACATATTGCCCAACAGGCAAGCAGGATCTAATTCAAAGAACAGCACAATGGATTAGAAGAGTTCCAAATAATAGATATGTTAGAGTTGTTCTTGCTTCTAAGAGGTATCAGGCACTACACAAAATAACCGATAAAAGTCACTGCAGACTAATCTACAGGGCAATGCGAATGTGCCATGCTATATAAATAGTACACTTCATTGGGAACTACCCATGCATTTAACATGAAATGTTTTTGTATTATTCTTCAGGAGACGTTCAAAGCAACCAAATACTTTGTGTCCCCGGACCTCAGATTTGTTCTGCTTGCTTATGATGTCAAACAGGTAAGGAAACACTTAATATTAAATATCCAAAGTATAGTAAATACTTAAGCGAATGTCTCAACTGAAGGTATTGCAATCCATTTGGCTTGATTCCCGATATAACTCAAGTTCATTGTGTATTGTCATGACAATTGCAATAGCTTTTGGCTGAATATTTTGATGTGTGCCATGCATTTTCTCCACTAGATTTATCGTTTGGCTCCTACTGCTGCCGCAACAAATGGGGGCTTTACTCCACCAACATAGGTTGGATTTTCAGTGCTCATGTAAATAAGAGCTGAGGAAATAAATCTGTTTTTTGGAAGAGTGATGCCTGATGAAGCCAATATAGATTTATTATTTTTTGCTTTAAAACACAAGATGTCAGCTTACCTCAGTTGATAGCACTTCTCACCTCTGGGTCAAAAAGTTGTGGCTTCAAGTATTGTGTCCGTGATTTTGAGCTCATGATCTGGGTTGATACCAACAGTGTTGGGAAGCATGCAGTTGTCAATTGTGCCATCCTTCAGGTGAGATGATAAGCTGACATGTGGATATTGACGATCAAATTGAATATTAGAGAAGGGAATTTTTTCCCCCCTGTGTTCTGGCCAATAATGGTTAAATTGGTCATTGACTGTTTGTGGTACACTGCTTTGTCAACAATTATTATTATTATAACAAATTGGCTGCTGTTTTCACCTACAAATAACAGTTACACTTTGAGATGTTTCGATGTGATGTTTCAGATTCTTTGACTTGTCTATCAAATGCAAGGATTATTAATATTGGTTATGACATTAGGAGAAATCTGTACTTTATTTTTCTAGATTTCCAGTGCACTGGGACGTCCTCCCGAAATGAAAGGTGCTATACAAATATAATTTGTTGTTGTTGTTACTGGATCTTTAACAGCCACCTGAACCACCAGAACAGGCAGAGAGGATCTCTGTTTAATGTTTCATTTCACAATTGGTACTTTGGGCTACTATACTCTTCCTTAGTACTGCAATTGGAGTGTCTTTCCAGATTATGAACTCAATTCTTGGTGTTGCACCAACCACTTCTGACTCTGAGATCAGAGGGTTACCAACTGAACCAAACCAACCCAAATATATATGGAGAGATGAAGTACCAAAGCCGCTAATGTAACACATCACATAAGGTTGAAATGCTTCGGAAAACACTGAAATAAATCAGTATGTGCTAAGTGCTGCTAAACTGGTCTTTTGTAAATGTATAAGATTTATTTATAAATGGAATAAAAGCTTGGAAGGTAAAGAATTCAACAGTTTTGAGGTCCTGGGTAAAATGAGGTGTAAAGTATGAGATGGAGATACAAGTTTTATTTACGGCACAGTAAGCTTTATAGAGAAGGACAAGTGTGCATGATGGTGTAAATAGAGTTTAACTGGAAGCAGTTCCAGAAGATAGTGACAGCCAGACTGTTTTCACACTGAAGCTGCCATTGACTATCACTGGTTCCTTAGCCAGATTCTCCGTGAGTAATATTAAAGGCATAGATCTTCATCAGAAGTCTTTGGCAAATGTTTTGTTTGTTTAAAACTGCACAGCAGGATGTCACATATTCTGCTGCCACATTTCATTGTTCGACTTATGGATATCATAATCGAGGCATGTCAGGATTCTTCCACCTGTTTTCCCTCATCAAAAGATTGGTGAAAACTGAAGACAATCCCCATTTAAGACAATTTTTGGCATTTTAAAATAAATGTGTGGTACAGTAAAACTTGCATAAGTCTTAACTTTATAAAGCATATAATCGCTAAATTGTATATTCATCCTAGTCGCATTCAGTTTCTTTTCTAAACCACTTAGATTTATTTGCACTACTCATATTAATCACCTCCTAACTCGTAACATCACTCCCCTAACCTGGAACTAGGAGTCACAAGCACACTGGCTAAGTTTGCAGCTGACTCTAAGCTAATGAAGGTGATAGATTGCGAAGCTGAACAAGATAGGATTTGAACATTCTTGGGAATTGGGCAGATCGGTGGCAGATGAAATTCAATGTGGAGAAATGTAAAGTACTTTACATGGGGATAAAAAATCCTGGAATGGATTATTATTTGAACGGAAGGAAGATAATATGTATGGAAAATGAAAAAGACCTGGGGATCCTGATTGACAATAAATTGAAGCTCTCACAACAATGCTCTGTGGCAGTGAGTAAAGCAAACCAGATGTTGGGATGTATCAAAAGATCAATAGGAAGCTGAAATAGTGGGGTAATCCTGCCACTGTATAAATCATTGGTGCGACCATATTTGGAGTACTGTGTACAGTTCTGGTCACAGTACCAAAAGGATATTGGAGAAATTGAGAGGATACAGAGGAGGGCAAGCAAAATGATTGAGGGAATGGAGGGACTGGACTATGAGGAGCAACTAAGTAAATTGGGAATGTTCACGCTGGAAAAGAGAAGATTGAGAGGCGAAATGATTCTAAAGGGGCTAAACAATATAGATCATGACAGGCTGTTTCAACTTGTCCAGAATAGTAAAACCAGAGGACATGGCCTGTGATTGAAGCGGGGTCAATTCAGAACAATCTATGCATAACCTATTTCAGTGAACCTGTGAAACAGGCTCCCTGGAGAGTCTGTTGAAGTAAGAAGTGTTGATTCTTTCAAACACAAATTAGATAGTTTTCTTTTAGGAAATAACATTATGGTACATAGGTAGTTCAGGATATATGTGCATGCGACCCCCCAGGAAGGTGAAAGGCGAACAAGTTGGACCTTCGTCTTTTTTCGTCTTGCATTTCTTATGTTCTTATGCATATAGAACAAAACATATGTGCCTTTGCTAATACTGTAGATTGAATCAAGTTTAGCTTAGTTTTTGCAATTTGTCCTAGTTATTTATCCCTTATACCACTATCAAAGCAGCTTAAAAATAATTATACAGTAGCCAGGCACAAAATTTTAACTGAGCCTTTTACAAGCATTGCTAAATGAAACACGTTGATTCTACATAATTAACACAATTGCATACCAAGTTGATATGCCTTAAAATTTTTGGTAGTTTTTTTCTGGTATTCTGTAAAAAATGTTTTAAAATCTATTTAACATGCACATAGCATTCCTATCTAATGAATTACTTCAAAATCTGGCTGTTTTACTGACACGAATAATGACTGTATCACATTCAGAAACGGAAGTGCATTATTTAATGAAATGTTCAGCTGCAATTCTACAATTTGCAGCATTATTTATGATTTTGGTACTTTATACCATTGTTTACTTAAATTTCATCAAACGTGTTAAACGTTAATAAGCTATCTCATTCTCCCAGTGCTGGAATTTGGCCCAATGCAGTCACAAAGGATAACCCTGATTATTAGCGCATCTGGCGGCTGGTTGTACGGGTTCAGAGTTTCTATACTGAGAGTGGGCCCAGTCTCTGCTTTTGTAATATAACTGAAACTTTATATTTGTATGCTCTGCAGGAAATTGAATTCTCCCAATTATTGGGTCACTCACATACTGGGAAACAATTGTTGGCAGGGAATTTGCAACTTGTACGGGAACATCTCAATTAACTCTTCTCCCCATTAACTGGCCCCAGCTATTGTTTAAATTATTGCCACCCCAAAACACAAGGGATCTCCAGGCAGAATGTTTTAAATCACTTTAGAATAATTCAAAATAATTAATGCAAAACTTTGCTTGTGTGGGAGTGTTTAAATTATGCACGATTAACTATTTTATAATTAGATTTTTGCACAATTGTAAAATATATTTTGTTAACATTCTGTTGTTATAGTCTCCCTTTAAAATAGTAAATACACCATACCATATACCACATTTCTAAATAAGGAATTTGAGTCCCATAAATTAATAATCCTTTTGTATCTAACAGGAATGATAAAAACAACACAGTAGTGTTTTTTGTCGGTGTTTTCTGCTCAAGAAGCCAAGTGCCTTCATTCCAATTATCTGCTCTTTCTTCTTACTCTCTAATACATTTCCTATCCATGTACTTGTCCAATTATTTTGAAATCCCCTCAACTAGCTGTACCTGAGCAACAACCCTGCCAATTAATCCCATACCCTAACAACCCATGTTAGGTTTCTTCCAAACCTTGCTTTTTATTCCACTCGTCACAATCTTGAATTCACAGACTTTTTCCTTAAACCCCTACCAGCGAACCATCACACCAACCTGCTGATTGTAGAACAATGTATCAGTCAATCATATACTGAAGCCATTCAGCCCAATCATGTCCTGGATGACCTGTTAATCGAGAGAGCAGTAAAACGTAAGTGAGATTTAGCTACTGTAAATGCTGATCTTTGCACTTATTATGAGTTATCATAACATTTGCAAAATAAATTATAACATGAAGCATAAAATAAATACTCCTGAAAATAACACCTTGCAAATCAGTAGTTTTTGTTGTTTATTGCATTTACTCAGCACAGCCAATTATATCAGACTAGCTGTACAGTTGCAGCTTTGCTTGCAACCAAAGGATCCAATATGGAATGTAAATTGACACACAGACAGACACGCAGACATTTCATCTTCATCTTTATGGTGTCCTGTAGCTCAGTGGTTAGAGCATTTGCCTGGCAAGTGAGAGACCTGGGTTCGATTCACGGCAGGGCAAAACCTTGGGCAAGTTCCCTTACTCCACAAGCCTGATAATATTCCCTAAAGAAAAAAAGATAATAAAATTGGTCACTTCAGTCCATGACTGAATGGGACACTGTTGTGCACAATTGGCTGCTGCATTTCACCCACAAATATACAGTCAATTCACTTTACAGTATACATTGTGAAGTGCTTTGAGACGTCTAGAAGCTATGAAAAGCGCTATATCAAATGCAAGGATTATTATTATTATTAATATCTATAATCATCTGGGAGGACGCAGTGGGAGGACTCGGCGCTTTAAAAATTAAATTTTCTTCTTTTGCTGTGACTTGGTCTTGTCTGTGTTCTTTATTTTGTACCCGCCACTTGGCTAATTACGTGCTCTGTGAGACAGGATGCCACAGCTCCATGTCAGCCAGCACGGCCATCAGGTGTAACTGCAGTGTGTGCGTACGTAGGTGCTCTGTGACACACAATACCACAATGCCACTTCGATTCACTGGCCACCAGGTAATAACTGCAGTGAAAAACACATAACTGAACATTTCTCATGAACGATAGGAGATACCTAAAAACAAATATGCCCACGTCACTCCCAGAGGCAAGACCTTTCCAATGAGGTATAAATCATGTCTCTACGTCAGTTGGTTATTGAGAACCTTCTTGACAGACATTGTTGTTTTATATGTATAGAAGATAGATTTATTAGTTTAGAAAATCAACGAACATTAGACATTTCTATTTTTGTTTCACCATCTGCATAACTACTGCCTTATAAAGTATTTAAGTGTATTGGGTTAGAAGAAATAGAATATAGTTTTCATTTGGTACAGTAAATAGATCAAATGGCATAATTATTACATTAGTCTATAATTAACTTGGAATTTTAATATGTTTCTTCCATGTGGTGGTATGAATGTTTATTTTAGCACTAAATGACATGTGTATCAAAGTTAGGTAGGTAGCATGCAATACTGTGTGTGTGTCCTCAAATATGAATTCTTCTATTTAACTTCAAACACGTCATTGAAACAGAACCTTTTAGCTTATATGCAGCCTTTTATTCAAAGCTCTAAGAGTTGTAGCTGAGTAACAAACACATAGTGAAACAGAGCAAAGGACATTTGTTCTGAGAATATGCATGTTTACAAGATGACCTCGGAGTGTTCGATGTGTGTTTTGGACAAAGAAAATCTGTGTTCGTTGAACATGGTTGGGAGTCAATTTTCTTAATTAACTAATCAAAGGGGTGTCCCAGATTGGGAGTCAACAGTTGAACAGCTGATCACCCACCTTATAAATGTTAACTAATATCAGTTATTTATGAATAGGTATTCCACTGGATATTGTTATGAACTTCTGGGACCTGCTCATTTTCCCATATTCTTTAACTCTGCTCTATCATTCTTACCCATGTTACTTTGTTTTCCGAGGTTATTCTTGGGAATAACACTGAATTCAGCTGACCATTCATTGGCGATATTTGTGAATTTACTCTAAGTAGATTTTTACTGATAACTTCAAAATAGTTTTCTAAAAAGCAAAGCATACAAACAGCGATTGATCACTGAATTCTGACCAATATTATTTTGAAAATGTAGGAAGAAGTGACAAAATATTTGTGAGAAAGCTCAGACAAGTTCTAAATTTGTCTTCAATATGATTTCTGAGCACCATCTGTGAATGTACAAAGATATTTACTGTCATCTTAATCTCTGTCATCCACCAAGATAAGAGGATTATTGTCGCATTCCCTCCAGTTTCATGGAGGCCTTGTAATAATATAAATGTTGGATGATAGATGTGAAATTAGACTTTCTTATACTTTCTCAAATTACAAAGATGAAGCATTATATGTCCACTTGTTAAGCTTTCATATTTTGTCCATGAAATGAAATATGAAAAACAATATAATTCATATGTTTTGAAGTGTATTTATGCATTTTTTTAAAAATAATGAACTTAGAAGAGTAAATTGAAGCATTGAAGGCTGTAGGCAATTCTAAGCAATGTGAGAAACCTACTTACAGTGAGTTTTATCTAGCATTCAAAATGAATGTGTTGAGTTACAATTCACTGAGTAGTATCCATTATCCTCTGTGTAATATACCAAGAAATGTTATCCCTGTCAACATTATCTGGCGTTCATCTGCATGTTTGCTGCAAATTGTCTGATGCTTAAAACTATTCTTCAATGCAAGAACCTTATTTGAACTTCAGATCAGTTAAGAGAAATGAACAAGATGAACGTGTCTTACATGTCAAACACATATAACTGCCTCCGCAGATTAAATATTGCTCAACATTTCAAATTAAATGGAACTACCCCTAAATGTACAGAATTTATATTTTTGTATTGCAGAAGGCACATTGCTCTGTTTTTTTAACACAAAAGGTCATCATTCATGTAGATGTAACTACTTTATTTAACTTCACCTATGATTTATTTTGTTAAATGCATAAGCATAGTATCTGTAAAGATCAAGCAAGATTGGGGATTAAAAATATTCTTATCCATAGAAATGTACTATGACTAAAATGTGCTAGCAGCTTCACCTGTGGTTAAGTATGTAAAGGAACTTGTCTATGCAGACTGAAAGGGTATGGGTTCAAATCCTCATGTGTACTGAATTAGCTGATCTCATCTCAATCCCCCAGTGAGCAATTGGGGGCTTTATCATTGCCCTTAGAGCTACTGGGTCTGAGTTGGAAACATTCTAATCATACAACCACTTATCCAGATTTTTTTGAAGGAATTAATGATTACAATAGCAATGTTTTTGTTGAGCATCTGTTCCAAGTATTCATTATTCTGCGGAAAAAATCAAATCTTTTGTCTTGCTTGAGGCTGGATAATTTAAAACTTGCATCCCCTATTTCTGCATGCAAATTTCAAGTTAAAATAGCTTATTTCCTTTTGCACTGTCTATGCCTATTAGCATTTCAAAGGCCTGGATCCTTTTTCCTCCCTCAATCTTTTTTCTCCAATGAAAAGAATTTCAACTCTGCCAAAGATTTCTAGAAGTCAGCAAAGCCAGCCCACTACCTAAGACATACCACATAGCTTGGGTCACAATACTAACCCACAAGGGGTGAAAATAGTCTCCACAAATGTTACATTTGCTTCACTGTACCTGCATCAATGCTAATTTATGCCACTGCCTCCTCAGATTGAGATCTGTTGATATTTGACAGCAACAAGATTGGCAATTTGCAGCCCTATAATTCCAGTCTTCACTGATGATGGCATGGCTGAGATGCCCTGATAATATGCAGTCTTCAATTGATGTGAAATGATTCAACTATAAGAGTGAAATTCACAGCAATGCTGGCTGCCCAGGAGATTTGCCTGTTCTGTATGTGTCTGAAACATGAAAGCTACATTCATCATAAAGGAATGAAATGATCACTTTGTGATTGTGTTGCAGTATTATTAGAATATTTGGGGGACATTGGTAGTCAGGTTGCATTTGGTGGTTGTATTAAAGGCCCAATTATCACCTGTATACTGGCAATTTCCTGCTCTTTGAGGTTCAAATAGCATTTTTTATTTCCCTTTTACTGGCACATTTTCATTCCTGCTGCACATCCAGTTCACTCTCCATAGCTTTTTTTAAAAAAAGTTTCAGAGCATCTCTGTTCCACATTTAGATTTAATTTGCATCCATCCCCCAATCTGTACAAATTCCAAACTACTGCAAACAGGGAACTGGAACACATCACACAACTCAAATTGATTGCTATGGAATATACTGCAGATTGAAGATGTTTATACCAATTAAAAATTGAACTATTATGATTGTTTGCATAAAACATTGATTTATACCTTGTTGGCATTCTAATGATGGGAGGAGCAAATCAATAATGATGAGAATGGCTTCAAAGCTACAAAAGCTATTGCTTTTTAAATTTTAATAGGCAGAAAACCATTGTAAAATAAGTCATTTCTGGTTTTATGTGGGTATTTGCTAGTGTATGTTTAAACTCAAGTTGTTTCATGATTGCTTATTGAATTTCATCTGGATATTTATGTCATTGATTGGTATTACCGTCAACCAATTTAAAGCCCGTATTTAACCTTAGTTGATCTGCTGAGAGGCTATGCTATATCTGAATGAAAGATACATTTTCTCCACAAAAGTTGTATAGGAACAACATTTACATTATCAATAAAGCAAAACACATGTTAAACACAGTGGGAAAATAGAAGGGAAATTGGAATAGACTATGCAGCTTCAATGGGGGAGCTAGAAAATACAGTCACTATACTTTACAGCAAAAATCACTGGGTCAAATGCAAGGATCATTATTATTATTATCATTATTATCATTATTATAATTTATTATTATTGGAATCAATTCAGACTTGATGAGCTGAATCATAATCTTTTGCACAGTAAACATTTTATTTTCAGTAAATGTTTTGATCATTTGCTAGTGTTCATATGGACTAGCAATAAATTTGAGAAAAAATCTCCAATCATCTTTACTTTTTATATCACAAATAGTATATTGCCTTACCACATACGGTTCTTTGTAAATCTGATTTTCAACTTCTGTTTTGCAAACTGGCATAATTCTGGGTAATCCCTTTATGAAGAAGACTTTTGAAGTTTGATTGTTTTAATACAATACCAAAGTATCATATAGCTGGATATGTATCCCAAGACAAAATCATGCAAAATTCCTTGTCTTTCTGACTGCCTGGCAAATATAGACTTTTCAGTAGATAAATCTAAATAGTATTGAAGCCAGACATCTACTATCACTCAAATAAACAAAATAATGATCAAGGTTGATTCAGTGAAATACAGAAGTATTCTTCACAAGAGGCTTAATTGAACTTCAATAACAAAGTAATACTCTATTTGAGAATGTCATCTTAGTGGGTCACCATTAACTGAGGAGTAATAGGTGAGTGGTCCACAGCCTCTGCTGATATCATTAATACAAGGAGGTGCATGAAGATCACCCAAGGCATTTAATTTTCATATTTGTACTCATGTAATTAAGCTACGTTTTCCTACAAAATGCAGTCATTCCACTTTGCAGTATATCATGTGAAGTGCTTTGAGACGTCCTTCTAATGTGAAACATGATATATCAAATGTAAAGAATTATCATTACTTCAAATACTTCTGAAAATGTTCCATTGCAAGTGCTGGAATTTTGCAGAAATTATTTTAATGTTATCCACTAAATGGAAATAGTTCATTTGTGACATTTCCATTTATCATGTATGTATTAAATTTGCCTTTTTAATCTAATGTTTTAAGGATCACATTCTCCAGCAGTTTGCATGTCAACTACCTCACTGTAAGACCTGACTCGAGTTGCTACAAGAAAGTGAAATGAATTTGGTGCATTTATTACTCAAAGTAAATTTAATACCAAAAAGATCAGTTAGACAGATAGATTATTTAGGCAGATATTTAGATGGATAATCCAGTAGCAAAGAATCATTTACCAGCATCCATTAAGAATGTCAAAATATGTCAGCATTTTTAATTATTTTTCTTCCATGAGCTTTTGTACAAAATTGTAAAGAAGATGTTTATCTTTTTATCTATTATCTGGTCGTCTTTAATGGATTAGAAAAAAATAGATTGTAGATTCTTGTCTTAAAGCAAAGTAAATGAGTCATTAAAAGTCATTCATTCGGCAGTTCTCTAATGTGTTTTAGATTTCCTATGCATGTCAGCCTCCTCACAGAAAGCCTCAGTGATGTGGCTTCAACACATATACCCACAAGATTACTTCACAATGGTGAAGAAGCCCTTCTCATTTTATCTCATCCTTCCAGAATACCCACCCTTACCAACCTGTGTGCAAATGTTCACTTACAAAATGCACAGTCACCACACTTTACAGTAAAATCCTGCGAAGTGCTTATCACAGTGATGTGATAAGGCACTATATCAAATGTAAGGATTATTATTATTATTATTATTATCTAATTGAGAAATCAAACTGAGTATATGCTGGTCTCAGCATCAAGTTGAGGAGTGGAAGTACAACAGCAAAGATTGTAATTTCAGCACTGCGGTCAATGTAGCACTGAAAATGTGCAAAATGGTTCTTAAAAGCAGGGCAAACAGAAAATTGTGGAAATATTTGCCCCAAATTGCAGAGAAATTTGCAGATTTTGCGGGAGATTGTAGGGGTTGGTTGGTGTTATCAAGAGGTACATTTTACTGCCAACCTACAGGAGGACATAGAGACACACACTCACATACACAAAGACACACACACTCACATATATAGTGAGACACACACTCACAGAGAGACATCAACAACAGCATCAACAAGTTTCAAGTATAGCGCCGTTCACATTGGAAAGACATCCCAAGGCGCTGGACAGTCAGAGGCTTTGGACCTGAGCTGTGAGTTGGGGTCAGGAGGGGTAGAGAGCAGGGGAAGGTGGGACAATGGCCGAAGGCACGGTCGAACAGGAAGGTCTATAGATGAGACTTGAAGGAGACAAGAGAGGGCCTGAGGTAGGGGGATTGTGGGATAGAGTTCCAGATTGTGGGTACGGAGATGCTGCAAAGTAGAGAGAGGCACACACTCACAGACACAGAGATACACACACTCACAAACGCACAGATACAGAGAGAGACACAGACAATCTCAGAGCATCGGGGTGAAAGAGGCCCACTTCCTGCTCGGGCCGCACTGCGCATGCGTTCCCAGAGCCGCTCCATCCACAGTGACGTCAAATAAACAGCAGCAGTGCAAGAGACCACACCCCACCTTATTGTGTTGTTACAGGTTTGTAGCAGAAGGCTTGTGTAGCGGGGTGGGGGGGATGGTGTTTGTAGTGGAGGAGGGGGGGTGTGTGTAGTGGAGAGGGGGGTGCAGCGGAGAGGGGTGTGTAGCAGAGAGTGAGGCGTAGCGGGGAGGGAGGTGTAGCGGAGTGGGGAGTGTAGCAGAGAGGGGGGTGTAGCGGAGGGGGGGTGTAGCGGAGAGGGGGGTATAGCGGAGGGGGTGGTGTAGCAGAGAGGGGGGTGTAGCGGAGAGGGGGGTGTAGCAGAGAGGGGGGTGTAGCGGAGGAGGAGTCTAGCGGAGAGGGGGGTGTAGCGGAGTGGGGGTGTAGTGGGGAGGGGGCTGTAGCGGAGGTGGGGGTGTAGCGGAGTGAGGGGTGTAACGGAGGGTGGGGGTGTAGTGGAGAGGGGGGTATAGTGGAGAGGGGGGTGTAGTGGAGAGGGGGGTGTAGCGGAGTGGGTGGTTTGTGTGTGTAGGCGAAGGTGTGTGTGTGTAGGGGAGGGGAGGGTGTATGCAGCGGGGGAAGGGGGTAACTTTCCTATGGTATCGTAAACTGGGCCAATAGAAAAGTGCAGCCGCAATTTTTCCACGTAATCCAGTACAAACAACAGACGTGTATATTAAATTGGATGAAAGTGTGACGTACAGCTAAAGATTTTTTTCTTTCATTTGACTGAACCATGTACTGACATTTCCAATAACAGTTCAAGTATCTATCGAACCTCATACAAATCATGTGCCACTACTTTCAGTGTTCTCGCTTGGAAAAGAAAGCAGTTGGAAAAACCTATTTCAGAAAAACATTGTACTTGTACATTAGCTGATTGCATTAAATTGCCACCTACAGGTGTTGACAGGTGATGCAAAAAGCAAAATATCTTCAATTTCACAGACTGCACTGATCAGACTGCAAATTGGTTAGCTCTATTCTCTCGCATGTTGATTCAAAATTTGCAGTGATTAGATTAATCAATGTTTAAAATCATTTGAAGACCACAAGAAGCTTGCTAAAACCAAAGTCAGATTAAATCTGCATTTAAAAANTTGTCACTCATTAACTTTCCTTAAAACTTGGAGAATATTTTCAGGCTTTTATTCACTGCGGGCTTTTTAAATCACACAATGTTGAGTAGAAATTGAAGCATGAAAAATGTGATGTTTAAAAACAGATTAGACAATTATCACATCACTTATGAAACATTTGTATTTTTCACTCCAATGTGTACGTTAAAGAATCAGATTAGTAAGGCCTGAAATACACAAGTGCATGTCCAACTGCTCTCCAAAAGGTCTTTAGATGGGATTTGAAGATGGGGAGGGAGAGAGTTCCAGAGTTTGGGGGCGTAGTGGCTAAAGGCACGGCCACCAATAGTGGAATGGAGGCACAAGGGACAAATAGGAGGCTGGTGCCAGCCGAGTGGAGGCAGCAGGTGGTGGAGTGGGGAGTAAGCAAGTCGGATAAGTTGGGAGGCACGAGGGAATTAAGTAATTTGAAAATTAGTGAGAGGATCTGGAAATTGATCTGTTCGGTGAATGGGAGCCAGTGAAGCCTGGCAAGGACTGGTGTGACAGTGGTACAGAGTTTCGTATGGGTGAGTTCTGATTGGTGGCATTTTGAATTAATTGAATTTTGTGTATGGTGGAGCTGGGAAGATCAGCGAGGAGGGCATTGGAATAGCCCAGCCAGGAAGTGATGAAGGCGTGGACGAGAGTTCTTTCAAGCTGCACCTAAAATTTTTGGGCTTTCTTCCTTAAGATTCAGAAGAAAAGGAACAGCTACCATAGGGAAATGGACACTAATTAAACTGCTAATGGTTGTTTCAGTAGATAATAAAATATTGTTGTCCAATACAGAGGTTTGAACCCTGAACCCTTCCTCGTATCCACGTTTACTTTTAAACAGTAAAAACTATTTAACAAACTTTCCAAAGTAGTACTAATGAAATCATAAGTGCCTCGCATTCCTCAGTATCAAATATGAGAAATGCATTTTTCATATGCTTTCAACAAAAACTCAGTAAATGAAGAAGAAACTTGAATTTCAATCTTAAGAATCCAATTTACTTTTGTATATATTAATTTTCCTTTGGTACATGTAATGGGGAGAAACAAATATCACAGTAACATTTCGCAAAGTATAATTTTTGGTAAAATTTTGGGAGTCCTTGTAGACACCTTTGTGGAGAATACATAGCACCATGACTGGGGGAGGACAGCATACAAACAGGAAAGGAACCACAGGCAATGTATACGTAGTAAAGCGGAAGTTGTAAATGATATTTCCTAAAAGGCTGCATCAACAGAGAAATGTTAAAATTCAAAGTGGCACAGAAGTTGAGGGCAGTTGTATTATTAGTCGTGTGGTCCTAATAGTGAACTTCACTGCTGCTTCATCATACACCAAACAGGAAATCCCCTGCCGAGTCTGGTCCTCCCCAGGCATTGTTTTGTGTAGTGGTCATTAAGTTGATTTTATTATAATAAATGTGATATAACTATTGCAACTGTGAGCCAACCTTATTCTCTTTATTCTTCCAAACCACCTCCTTCTCTTCCACTTGAATCCACCCAGCAACCGCTCCCTGTGTTATTCCCTGCTTTCAATGCCCATGTCCCATTTGCAGCTTGACATCTTGACCTGAACTTAATTATTCACTTTACAAGGTGTCCTGTAGCTCAGTGGTTAGAGCACTCGCTTTGCAAGCGAGAGACCTGAGTTCAATTCCAGGCAGAGGGCGAAACCTTGGGCAAGTTTCCTTACTCCACACAGAGCCTAATAATAATCCCTCCAAAACCAAAAACAATAATAAATTGGTCATTTTCAATCTTTTCAGCAGAGGAATTGTGCACACTTTTTCCTCAGTGACCTTTAGCCCAGCCTTCCAAACTCAGGTGCCTTTTCTTTTCACTTCTTTACCTTTACTTTCAACCTTTTTTGAACTATTGGGACCAACAATAAAAAATGTGTTATTGCTCATCTGTTTACAAATATCTTCATTTGCGCTAACATAAACAGGCAAGAATTTCAGTCCTTGGTATCTGTTGTAAAATAATCCCTTGTGCTAAAAATCATGCACTTATTCTTCAATTATTTACCATCACTTCTTAACGAGAATTCACAACAGTTAATTGAATCACCTGTTAATATATTAATCTCACTGTATTAATCTACCATCTTGAAAGCCTTTAATAATTAATGTTCTGTGGTTGTTAAGGACCAGATTAATAGCTTACAATGGTATATGTAATGCACTGTTATGAATATAAACATAAATGCAACAGACTAGTTTTTCTGTTAACTGTAATAGTTGTCAGAACTCTTTTTGGATCCATTGAAAGTGCTAGTGTGGTTATGAGCTCTGAGACTCCATTGTTTTAGAAGAGATTTCAGTTCTATTGTTTTATTGAAGCATCCTGCATTTGCTTTAGAGGTCCCAATAAAACACTAAAGCTAATATACAGGACCACTAATCCTATTTCCAGCTACATGGACAACACTGTTAGAATCTCTGTGCCAAAACAAATGTAATCACACAAAGTGCAACACAAGAAAGAGTCTGGACCACTCTAATAGACAATAATGAACCAGCCCGTCTCATTGGCAGGATTTGGAAGGCAGACCAGACACTGGAGGCAGGGACTCCTCCCATTCAGCTCCGGTAACTAGTTTTACCCGAGCAAACCAAAGCCCAAAACCATTGGTAGCTGGACAAGCAGCGGGAAAGCTTGCCTTGACAGTGCTTTCAATGGCAAGCTAAACTGAGTTTTAGCCAGTTAAAATCTGGCAGTATCCCAACACTGTTTCTGAGGTCCCAATCTGCATCTAATGCTCTCCAGAATTAGGTAATCAAGATGTGTCCCACATGGAGTGTGAAGTTCAATATCTCAGGAATTTCCATATGTAGGTGGGATATGTGGAATTTCTTCACAAAATATACAGTCAATTCACTTTACAGGATATTCTGTGAAGTGCTTTGAGACGTCTCGAAGACATGATATGGCACTATATCAAATGCAAGGATTGTTATTATAATTCTCAGTTTGGTTTGAATACCCTCAATCATGGTGATGGGTTTCCAGACACACAGATGACCAAAACAAAATGAAGTAGAAAGGAAATATTAAACATTACAATGGAAGAGCAATGAAGACAAATATGAATAGAAAAAAACAAGAAAACTGGCAAGATACATTCAGAAAGGTACAAAACAAATAGTGTAAAAGGAAAGAGAAATATAATGGAAAGTATACGAAATTGAGAGTGTAAAGGTATTAGAAATCAAGTTTTAAAAGGAAAATGAAGTAAACAAACCAGTGAATCAATCTAAACAGTGGCACAACTTAAACAACAACAACAAAATTACATTTGTATAGCGCCTTTCACATTGATAGGATGTCCCAAGGTGCTGGACAGTCAGTGTTTCGGACCTGGGGGTCGGGGTTGGGGAGGATGGAGGACAGGGGCAAAGCAGGGTGATCGAAAGCACGGTTGAAGAGGAGGGTCTTGAGATGGGTCTTGAAGGAGGTAAGGGAGGGGAGGGGAGGTGGGGGAAGTGCAAGGTGGCGGGACTAGGGCCAATTAAACATAACAACAAAGAAAGAAATTAGATAATGATGTTTTAAATCTGTTTGTATTGACCTTGAGACTTACCAGCTGGAATGGCATGACCTTTCCTGCACATTCCTATATTTCTTGTAATAAAATTCCTGAAAAATAGGGACAGAACACAAGCTGGATCAGCAGGAGAGAGATTAAAACATCTAGTTAACATCTAATTTTAAACTTTAATTAAAGCAGTTAAAGTAATGAGATTTCATAATTAATTAAACACTGCAGAGAACCACACATTCACACATTATGCACAAGCTTATTGTTACCCAGGCAATACGTATATCGTATGGCAAAGGGTTATTTATAGGTCACAAGTATAAGTACATATCTTTCAATAAAATTATTCAATTGGTTAAGCAATGACATTAAATGTAAGATCTATTGCTGAGACTTCAAATATTATATTCTCAAAATAGTCAGATAGAAATGAAGGATCAAAAATGATCTTAGAGAAAGCCAAAATCAACACAAACTTCGTATTGCACACCCAGTGGAAAAAAACAATTATTGATCTTTAAAAACCTTTAAGAGGTTTCTCACTGAATTGCATTTTAGTATTCTCGTGTCACTAATTATCTTGTTCAAAAATGCAAGAAATTTAGATGTTGGACTGGTTCTTCACTAATCAGTAGTTCATTCACTATGTTGGTTTGTATGCATTAAAGCAAACAGCTTTCTCACAGACTAAAATACATTATGCTGTGAAATATGTTCACCTCATGTTCTACATATTCACAGTTGATCCTTGTCTTCTTGAGGTTCTATTACAGAAATGTAGAAGTTCCAACTAACATTCCCTGTCAGCTCCATTCATTTCAGTATAATTTGTGTAGAATGGAATTCTCTTTTAGATCAGATTCTAATCATTCTTATCCTAAAATGTCTCACTGTGCTTTTTTAAATTACCATTGGCAATATGAGGTCAGTTGGTAGGACTAAGTATAAAGTGCTCATGGCACTTCTGTCATTCTCAGTGGCCAATCTGTAAGATCTGCTTACAGTATGTAGTGTTGATGTTGTTGAAGAAAGTACATTTCCATAATGCACCAAACCACTGAGCATTACTTAATGATAGCTATAGGGTACAGCTATATGCCATCAATAAATCTGTAGTATACCGTATTAAGGTAGCACTGCAGCTTTAATTACAAAGTGTTTTTCAAATAGAAGTCATGGTAACCTTTACCCATTTATTAAGACATAAAAATGTGATGACATTTCTGAGGAATGAACCAAAAGAGTATTCAACTGCTTTTGAAAGTAAGGAAATTTCTTAAGCATTTGGTTTATTGTTCCAATAAGTTTCAATTCAATTTTTAAGTTAACTGTATAGCTGCCCCCACTGTTCTATGTAATAGTTTCACCTTAATTCAAGGGCAATTTCAAATGTGCAGTGCATAGCTCCTTGATTAATCAAAGCAACTTTGCTACATCTCCTGTACGACATTGAAAGGTTATCTCGTTGCCATAACAGCATAACCAGATCAGATCTGTGTCCTTTTCAACCTTTAATATCAGAGAACAGCTTGAATCACGCTGTGTACATGAGGAAAGATATAATTTAACAAGTACATAGTTGTTGGTATGTAAGTATGAAAAGGATACACAGGTATTATGATGGACTTGATGGTGTAAAATCATGCTCAGAAATTTATTACAGACTTAAAAGTGGTTGCCAACTTGATTTCCTTTGATGTGCAATCATAATCACTGAAAAGTTATTGAAAAAGATTCTAAGATCTAGAACTGAAAAAAATGTTATATGCATATCCTCCAATGACAGTATTATAGTACAATTATACATTATTTACTATGTGGGAAAAATGCAATATGTGATGTTCACAATTAAGGAAACTCCAATAAGTGATATGATAATCAAGGTTATAATAATTAAAATTATCACACACCACATTTTGCCCTTGAGAGTTATGTAGATTAATTTAATAAATGGTGAACCCATATTTTATGTACATCAAACTCATTTTTATTTGCCTGCAAACTTCAGAGTGAATATTTTCTTAACATTTTCTTTCTTCAACCTAAAAAAATGTGTGACTGAAATCCCATCCAGTCTTGGTCTAAAATTCATTTCGTCTGCCAAATTTAAGTTTGTGAAGTCCTGTAGCATATTGGTTAGAGCACGTGCCTCGCAAGCGAGAGGACCTGGGTTTGATTCCTGGGCAGGGCGAAACGTTAAGCAAGTTTCCTTACTCCACACACCTCTGTTTAAATAGCAGTAAGTAGAAATCCGGTTGTTAGTCGATTGGTGGCTCGCTTTTCCAGGGCTAATAATCCTTTTAAAAACATTTTGGTCAACAACAATAACTTGCACTTATATAGCACCCTCCACGCAGGGTAGCATCTCAGAGCCCTTAACAGCGGTGGAGTCTGACTCCGAGCCAATGGGAAGGGGGAGGTGGCCATAAGCACGGTTGAACAGGAAAGTTTTCAAGCGGTCACTCAATCCATGACTCTTTGTGGGACACTGTTGCGCGCATTTGGCTGCCGAGATTTACCCACAAATTATACAGTGAATTCACTTTACAGTATATTCTGTGAAGTGCACGGTTTATTATAATTATATTATATTTTTTATTATTGCACAGAACGTGTGGAAAATTCTTAAATTTAGTCTAAATTTAGAAATTGGTTTGTCTTAAGAACTGTGGAAAACCATTTCCACATTCGTTCAGTGACCCTTGATGGAAGCGTATACATGTGGATGTTGAACCTAGATCGTGACTATCAGTGGACTGTTTGGCTGTGGAAGTCGACTGTGATAGCCTATTTGATACTTACTCTCTTGGATCAAACATGAAAAATGGTCACTTGGTGAGGTAACTGTGCTGCAGAGTGAATCACTGAATCCACATGAATAAAAAAAATTCCTTGCATGTGATATAGTGTTTTACACATCTTCTAGACGTCTCAAAGCAGTTCACAGAATATACTGTAAAGTGAATTGACCCTATATTTGTGGGCGAAATGTGGCAGCCAATTGCACAAAGCAGTGTCCCACAAACAGAATAGGGCCAAACAGGAAAATTGCAGAAGAAAACATTTTTGTAAAGAAGAATAGTGGAACAAAAGCATCATGTGGCTTTTATTCACAAACATAAAGTGATCAGTTACTCTAAAGCTGTTAACTGTTAACTCTGTTGAATAATTTTATTAAAATAAAGCATCAGTCCGGAGCATTATTATGGGATTTAAAATGTCACTGTTATGTAGCATGTGACACTTGTCATATAAAAAGCATAATTATCTCAGAATAAAAATACAGTATCAATCTTCAGTCCTCAGAACTTCTTTCTAGGATTTCCTGAAATTTCAGGATGATATGAAAATCTCAGGAAAATTAGAATTCTCACTTTAAACCTAAAGGTAAACTGAAAATGATCCTGTTGAATGAAATCTGGAGTAGGAAACCTCACATACCTCAATATATGCTGCCCTTTGATTCAGCAAAAACCTTTATCTTTTCACGATGCACTAATTAACAAACAGCAAGTAGGCTGTTTCTTGATAAAGAATTATTATCTGTGAAGTCTAACATCAAAACATTTAGGTGTATTTTGTAAAAGAACTGATGAAGCTTGACAAATTTAGATTATCTAAGTCTGTAGGTTAAATTGTGGATGCTTTACAGACAAATTGTCCATTGCTTCTCTCAAAGATTCAAGATTCCGTGTTTTCTTCTTTCCAGTAAAAAAAATGCAATTTAGTGGAGTCTTGTGGGATTTTGAGTTATTCCGTAGAACTTGATTCTTTGTAGATATCAGTACCAACTTCCTAAAATAACACCAATCTTAAGGTTTTGATTAAAAATTCATACTTCACCCACAAAATAGACAGTAATACCATTTTATGGTATACCTGTGAAATGCTTTGAGACATCTTGACAATGTGATAAGTTGCTATTTCATATGAAAGGATTATTATACTCTACTGAACAAATAGGATCGGTTAAAATGAGGCTAGTGCCCCTGGATAAATTGATAATTATTCCACGTAATCACAGTTCACTTCATTGTTAAAAATGTTTTCCAGATTTATATTTAGCCTTGAAATAGCAAAATGTCCTCTCTTTTACCAACTTGGCAACCATGTAATCATCTTCCAGCTAGTATTAACATATCAAATAATAAACAAATTCATTATGGTTTGCATCATTGATTATTAATTAATAGTTATTGTTCCATTGCTCACTTCTAGTGCTGCATGTAATTTGGAAAAACTTCAACCTTATCAGAAATCTCATCTGAAGGACAGCACCACCTATTATGCCAAACACTCCCAGCACTGCATAGGAGTGTCATCTTAAACTACGCGATGTGATTCGAACTCCCGACATGGGGCTTGAGCCCAAGACCTTCTGACCCGGAGGCGTGAATGCTACCACTGAGCCAGGCTAACCCACTAAAACACACTACACACCACCCACTGACACACCAAACAGATAAAGTTATTATTTTCTCATATAATAATCCTTGCATTTGGTATAACACTTTATCACTTTATTCGAGACATCTCAAAGCACTTCACAGAATATATTGTAAAGTGAACTGACTGTATATTTTGTGGGCAAAATACGGCAGCTAATTGGGCACAGCTGTGTCCCACAAACAGTTGTAGATTGAGTGACCAATTTATGATTATTATTTTTTTGAAGGAGTTATTTATTACCCCCGGGAAAGCGATCCGCCAACTGACTAACAACCGGGTTCCTACTTATTGCTAGGTAAACAGAGGCGTGTGGAGTAAGGAAACTTGCCAAACATTTCGCCCTGTCTGGAATTGAACCCAGGTCTCTCGCTTGTGAGGCGCCGCTCTATAATAATAATAATAATCCTTGCATTTGATATAGCGCTTTTCACGTCGGGAGGACGTCCCAAAGCGCTTCACAGAACACACTGTAAAGTGAATTGACTGTATATTTGTGGGCAAACGCGGCAGCCAATTGCGCACAGCAGTGTCCCACAAACAGTCGTAGATTGAAAATGACCAATTTATTATTGTTTTTTGGGGTTTTGGAGGGATTATTATTAGGCGTGTGGAGTAAGGAAACTTGCCCAAGGTTTCGCCCTGCCTGGAATTGAACTCAGGTCTCTCGCTTGCAAAGCGAGTGCTCTAACCACTGAGCTACAGGACTCCATATTAAGGCATTGTGGTATTCTTAGTAATTAATTCATAACACTGCAAGCTTGCACTCTCAATTAGGATGCCCAAATACTAATCTAATTTCTGATTGTATAGATGTGTTGAATTTCATCAAGCTGGCTGGGAGAGTAGGAAAGGAGGGAAGTGAGAGTGTCCAAGCACTGTTCAAGCACACCTCCTGGTGAATTACCCAGTGAACATTTATGAAATGTTTATCTACTTAATCATGTCATCTTTTTAACTGAGCAGACTGGCAATCTAGCTCCAAGAAAGAAATATTCTGCTGGTGCGTTTTTAAAAACATAATCTCAGACATTGTGATAATATCTGCAAAAAGATATTTTAGTTTACGAGACCATATTTGACTTCCTAAATTCATATCTTTGTTTGGAGGAGCTGCAGGTTAAGTTGCCTTAAGATCAATCTCCTAAGCTTATATTCATGTTGCCTTGACTTAGTTCTGTCTTTGCACAAAGGACTTTACCATGTGCACTTTATCAATTCCCAGCTCAATTTATTCAGTTCAGTGAGATTCCTTCTTCAATCTTCCTTTTTTAAATTCGTATAAGTTCATTTCTATAAGCCTCCTCTCATAACTCAATGAGCCAAAAGTCAAAACAAACCTTATTGACCTCGTTTGAACTATTTCCAATATCATGTTTTTTCATAAGCAGGATTGAATGCAGTAGGATAAAACTAATCTGGCTCATACTTTATGGAATATTTGTACTATAGCTTACTCTATTTAGATTTACTTCTAAACCCTAGCATTCTGTTAGCAGATAAATGTTAGTAGTGATTTGTTTTCCTCTGATAACAGTTCTGATAGCTATTTCCAAATCTCCTCGTACAACAACTTGCAAAGAGACCTTTATTCCTCCTAAACCTTCTGACTTGATTCTCCTTCTGACTGAACTTTACTCAGTCTCTGTTTACCCATCACACCAGCGATTCCTAATGTGACATTGCTCGGAACTTTGTGAGAGGATGAGGAATGAGTCCCAAAACAGCACATTAACCTATCTCTCCCAAGAAACAAACAAAATTGCATTACAAACCAACCCTCACTACAATATATCTTGCTATAATGTGCCATTTCTCTCGAGTGGACATATTTTGAAAATAGGCAGAAAATTATAGTATGAAGTATTCAGGAAGACTTTAGATAATCAGAAGCTATTCCAAGCTACCTGGCTATCAACTGTGCCGATAACGCTTCAAATATAAAATGTCAGTGACAGATCTGTCCTAAAAATATCTGAGCTGGAGGGGCTTAACTATGACGAGAAGCTGGGTAGACTGGAATTAAATTCCTTTATGGAGATGAGGTTAACAGGTGATTTGATTGAAGTATTTAAAACAACAAAAGGAATTAACAGATTAGATGGTGGGGGCAAATCCTTAAAATCAGAACCAAGAAAGTTATAACTGAGATCAGCAAGCATTTCTGCACACAGAGGATGGTCAAATTATATAATCCTCTGCACCAGAAAGCAGAGGAGGCAGAATAAATTGGGCAGACAAAACAGACAGATACTAAGGAGTATGACAAAAGGCAGAGCTTTGGGACTAAAAAGATCTGCCAAGATTTAATAAGATAGTTGAACAGGCATGATGGGTTGGCTAGCTTCCTCCTGTCTCTACGACCCCGAGTTTAACTACAATTCTTTTGATTCTTTTAGGGCTTGTAATTAAAAGAAAGCCAGTGACTGTATGTTCAATTTACTCGCTACCATCTGAGACACTCATTTAAAACTCTGTGACTTGTAACTTCTCTTCCCTGAACACCTACATTGTGAATGTTATGGAAATGCTCTGGGTTGGGATGACATTTATTCCCTAGACTGGTTAGTATGACTTTTTAACAATTGTTGCTATTGATTTTTTCTTTGCTGTTAAAGGTTGATCAATATAAATTAAAGTTGAGGCCTTATTACAATTTATTTTGAGGGTGAGAATATTGATGTTTGCTTGAAGATGTTTTCTACATTTACATTTTGATTTTTCTACAGATACATTTGAAAATAATAAACCTGATTAAAATTTCAGGAGAATTAATTTCTGCCTTAAAAGAATGTGATTTTTAAAATATTAATAATTTAGTCTTTCTAATCTATGATCAACACTATTTACAAAATTATCTGAATCTGGAGTAGGAAAGAGATAGATTTTACAGAGGTAAAAAATGGTGTCATTTATGTAATTTATCTTCAATAATCTACTCTAAATGCTATTGCTTAGTCAGTGTATTGTGTAGTTATTCAGATCCAGCTTTTTTCTGATAGAATATACTTTGATAATAAGGCATTTTGATAAGATGAAAATGTAGGTAATGAAGGGAAACATGGTGACATTTTAGAAGCAACAGAAAGAGGAATGGCAGCTCAGCAACTGATAGGAGGAACTGAGATAAAAGTGACTGAAGCACAGGCAAACCTGATACTGTGAACTGGAGAGCAAGTACAATGTATTGGAGTTGGTTCAAGCAAGAACATGACTTAAATCCTTTGTTATCTGTAGTTAGGAAATACATCAATATGTATTTAGGCGAAGTTAACAATAACTTTCCATGGAGAAAACAGATGTAATATGCATGAACAAGTTATTTTTTCTTGAAAATGTATTCTGCCTTTGGCACTCAATAAATCAATTATTTTGCCATTTTTGCTATGTTCTGACTACCAACAAATGCTAACTTGAGGCATCAGCTAATGAAAACTCAGCCCACCATGCAAATAATGTTTGAATCCATAATCGCTTTCTTCACTACTCTGTTTTATCAATTGCTCTCCATTTCCTTGTCTGTGTCCTCCAACTCTTCTTTTTCATTTTGTTATTTTCCATCAACTTTCAATCCTCAATTTTCATCTTGATCTGCATTATCATCCATGGCTCACCAAATTCTCCATCCCTTTCTTATACCAGTTTCATCCACCCAGAATTCTTCTCAGGGCTTCTATTTTTATCTCTTCTCTCTCCCCCCCTTGTTCCTAGAACTTTTCCCTTTCATACAATCAATCTATGGAATTTCCACCTAGCTGACAAAAAAAAATACTGTTCATGTGCTTTTCTCTATTGCCCAAGTAAAATGATATTAAGTGCCTGGATACAGTAATAATAATCCTTGCATTTGATATAGCGCTTTTCAAGTCTTCGAGATGTCTCAAAGTGCTTCACAGAATATACTGTAAAGTGAATTGACTGCATTTTTTGGGGGCGAAATGCGGCAGCCAGTTGCGCACAGCAGTCTCCCACAACCAGCCATAGATTGAGTGACGAAATAATTTTTTTTCTTGAGGGATTATTATCAGGCATCTGGAGTAAGGAAACTTGCCCAAGGTTTCACCCTGCCGGGAATCAAACCCAGGTCTCTCGCTTGCGAGTGCTCTAACCACTGAGCTACAGGACTCCGCGATTGACTATTTACCCCTATATCAGACATGTGTAGAACTACCTTTTTGAATTTTCTTTCACAATAAAACATTAGAATAAAAAGTGTTCAATTTTGAAAAATTCTACTCCAAACTTGTACCAACCTTTAAAATGAATCCAAAAAATATATTTATCAGCTAAAATAATTATTATTCTATGTCCTGTGATACTATTTGAAGCATTATATTGGTAAATATTTATTCTGTTTCATAATATTAAGTCAAAGTGTTTTATTTCCATGATTGGCTTGTAGGTCAAGAGAGGCATTCTCATTCAGTAGCTTAGAATTTGAATAGCAATGTTGGGAACTACTGTATCAGATTTGTGTTTTAAGTGAGCACTTTCTTGCAACCTGGTAACCTTTCTTTCAGTTTGGAAAGGTCGAAGAGCTAGAATAGCTATGTGATATTTGTATTACGTTACAGCATTATTTATATTTTGATAGATGTCTTAAATCTCATTTTTGTTTATCAATATGGTCCTCCTGTTGGCCGTCATAATAGGACGAAAATATTTGTGGCTTGTAAAATGATAATTCTCATATTATGTACCCTTTCTTTCACCGCCCAATTTATTATATATGATTAGTTTATGTGATTACATTCATAGATTCATAGATTCATAGAATGTTACGGCACAGAAGGAGGCCATTCGGCCCATCGAGTCTGTGCTGGCTCTTTGACAGAGGAAGTCACTTTCACTAACCCCAATCACCAGCTTTCTCCCCTTAACCCTGCAAACCCGTCTTCCCCAGATACAACAACAACAACAACAAGTTTCCATTTATTGAGCGCCTTTCACGTCGAGAGGACGTCCGAAGGCGCTGTACAGTTGGGTCAGGACCCAAGTAAGAGGGAAATGGTCAGGGTGAGGGGAGGGAAGGGAGGGAACGACGAGGGGGTAGAGAGTCGAGAGGGGAGCTGAAGGCACGGTCAAAGAGAAAGGTCTTGAGACCGGCCTTGAAGGAGGAAAGGGAGGAGGCAAGGAGAAGGCACTGGGGGATAGAGTTCCAGAGCCTCGGGGCTGGGAGGCTGTTGGGGCGTGGGATGTGGAGCAGACCGGAGCCAGATGAACGGAGGGTACGGGCAGGTAGGTTGGGGATAGTAGGTCGGAGAAGTAGGAGGGAACAAGACCGTGAATGGCCTTGTAGGTGAGGATGAGGATCTTGAATTCGATCCTCTGGGGGATGGGGAGCCAGTGGAGGCGAGCGAGGGTGGGAGTGATGTGGTCGCGAAGCCTGGTGCGGGACAGTACACGAGCTGCAGAGTTCTGAATGACCTGCAGCTTGTGGAGGGAGGTGCCGGGAAGGCCGGCGAGGAGAGAGTTCCCATAGTCCAGCCTTGAGGTGATAAAGGCGTGGACCAGAGTTTCAGCAGCGTGAGGGGTGAGGTAGTGCCGTAGTCTGGCGACATTCCGGAGGTGATGGAAGGCGGTGCCAGTTGTGGCGCGGATATGGGGAGAAAGGACAGCTCAGGGTCGAACAGAACCCCGAGGTTCCTGACCGGCTTTGAGAGGTGGAGAGTGCAGCCTTGGATGCTGATGCTGTCAGCGCCTGAGGTGCGGAGGCGCTGACGCGAGCCAATCAGGAGGGCCTCAGTTTTGCGTACGTTGAGCTGGAGAAAGTTATCTCTCGTCCAGGACTCGATGTCGGACAGGCAGCTGTCAGGACATCGGTGGTCGTGGAGTTGAGGGTAGAGGAGGAAAGGTAGAGTTGGGTGTCATCCGCATACATGTGGAAGTTAACCCCATGTCTGCGGATGATGTCACCAAGGGGGAGCATGTAGAGGGTGAAAAGGAGGGGACCGAGGACAGAGCCCTGAGGGACACCGCACGAGACAGTGCGGGGGCCGGAGGAAAAACCATTTGAGGAGACAAAGTGAAGACGGTGGGAGAGGTACGACCTAAACCACTCAAGGACAGGGCCTTGAAGGTTTAGGTGGGAGGACAAGCGGTGGAGGAGGATAGCATGGTCGACCGTATCGAATGCTGCCGATAGGTCGAGGAGGACGAGGAGGCAGAGGGAGCCCTGGTCACAGATGGTCAGGATGTCATTGGTGACCTTGACCAGGGCAGTTTCTGTGCTATGGGCAGCACGGAAACCCGACTGAAGGGGTTCGAATAGTGAATGGTTGGAGAGGAAAGAGCGCAGCTGGGAGGTGACAACTCGTTCCAGGACCTTGGATAGGAAGGGGAGGTTGGAGATGGGCCGGTAGCTTGATAGCTGCGACGCATCAAGGGAGGGTTTTTTNAAGGTGGGAGTGATGGTGGCAGTTTTTAAGGGAATGGGAATAGAGCCAGAGGAGAGGGACAGGTTGACGATGTCTGTGATATGTGGGGCAAGGAGGTGGAGCTGGGAGATAAGGAGTGGAGTGGGGATGGGGTCAAGGGAGCAGGTGGTAGGCTTCAGGGAGAGGATGAGTTTGGTGACAGAGGATGGGGAAACGGGTATGAAGGTGTATAGGGGAGGATAGGTAGGTACCTATCCAGTTCTCTCTTAAAAGCTGTTATCGAATCGGACTTCACTACCCTTTCAGGCAGATCATTCCAAATTCGAACACCTCGCTGAGTGAAAAAAATTCTTCTAACCTCCCCTCTTCTTCTTTTGGTAGATATCTTAAGACTGTGACCACGGGTCACAGACACACCTGCCAGCGGAAACAGCTTTTCCTTATCTAGCCGGTCGAAACCTTTCATAATCTTGAAGACCTCTATCAGGTCCCCGTGTAACCTTCTCTGCTCTAATGGGAAAAGTCCTAACTTCTCCAGCCTATCCTCATAGCTAAGGTTCCCCATTCCTGGTATCATTCTCGTGAATCTCCTCTGCACCCTTTCCAGTGCCTTAATGTCCTTCCTGAAGTAAGGTGCCCAGAACTGGACGCAGTACTCCAGTTGAGGCCTAACCAGCGTTTTGTATAGATTAACCATAACCTCCCTACTCTTATATTCTATGCCCCAACTAATAAAGCTCAGTACACCAAATGCCTTTTTTTACTACCTTATCTACCTGCCCACCGCTACCTTTAATGATTCGCTTACTTGAACACCCAGATCTCTCTGTACGTTCACCCCCTTTAAGATTGAGATACCAAGTCTATATTGCCTCCTATCATTTTTCCTACCTAAGTGTATCACCTCACACTTATCCACATTGAAATCCATCTGCCACATGTCAGCCCATTCCACCATTCTGTGTACGTCTGCTTGCAGTTGGTTACAGTCCTCCTCACTATTTACTACCCTACCTAACTTTGTATCATCTGCTAACTTGGAAATAGTGCTCTCTATGCACATTAGCAAAGGCAATTTTGTCTTATTGATTCCCAAAGAACAAAAACAACTAAATTTATGGAGCACCTTTCACGTCGGGAGGATGTCCCAAGGCGCTGGACATGACCCGAGCATGGGGAGGGATGGGGTAGGGGTGAGGGAAGGCAAAGAGGTAGGAGGGTGAATGAACGATCGAAGAGGAGGGTCTTGAGACCGGCCTTGAAGGAGGCAAGGAAGGAAACGAGGTGAAGGGACCGTTGGATGGAGTTCCAGAGTGTGGAGGCAGAGAGGCTGAAAGCCCGGCCACCGATGGTAGGACGGGTCGGGTGGAAGACATGGAGCAGGCCGGAGCCCACTGAATGGAGGGAGCAGGCAGGTTAGTAGGGAGTCATCAGCAGGTCAGAGAGGTAGGAGGCGGCAAGGCCATGGATGGCCTTGAAAGTGAGGACGAGGATCTTGAATTCGATCCTCTGGGGGATGGGGAGCCAGTGGAGTCGAGTGAGGGTGGGAGTGATGGGGTCACGGAGTCTGGTGCGCAAGAGTACACAAGCTGCAGAGTTTGGGATGATCTGAAGCTTGTGAAGGGAAGAGTTGGGAAGGCCGATGAAGAGGGAGTTTCCATAATCGAGCCTTGATGTGATGAATGCGTGGATGAGGGTTTCGGCAGCCTGAGGGGTGAGGCAGAGGCGGAATCTGGCAGTGTTACGGAGGTGGTGGTAGGCAGTGCCGGTCATGGTGCAGATGTGAGGGAGAAAGGACAGTTCAGGGTTAAACAAGAACTTTAATAACAACAACAAATTGCATTTCACTTTGCAAGGACATCCCAAAGTGCTGGACAGTGAAGGGTTTGCACCCAAGCTGGGGGTTGGAATCAAGAGGCGTGGAGAGCAAAGGGGTGGGGAGTTAGGGGGGGTAAAGATGACTGAAGGTACATTCAAAGAGTAAGGTCTTGACGCAGGCCTCGAAGGACGGAAGGAAGAGGGTGGGGTGGAGGAACTCCAGGATGGAGTTTCAGAGGGTGGGGACAGAAAGGCTGAAGGGTCGAACACTGATGGTGGAGTGGTCAGGGCAGAGGATGTCGGGCAGGCAGGTGCCCACCAAGTGGAGGGAGTGGACAGATTGGAAAAAGTTTTAGTTATAAGGAATACACGTTTAAATTATTGCACAAAACTTATTATGTTTTGTGGAATTATTTTTTAAAAGAAAATCTCTAATGGATTTGAAAAAATATCATTAATATTGTTTTTCATTACAGCCATGTGTGCAAATCAAATGTCACCTCTCTTTCATGTAGGCAACTAATCATAGTGTTCACTGATTGGAAATTATATGATGCCTGATGCATCACATGTAATTTGCTTCTCCCAGGTGCAGTGCTATTTTGACTCAAATTAACTTCTCTAGTGATAACTATATCCGAAAGTATGTACCAGTTATGCCAGGTGAAATAATACATGAAATAATCGGATTGTAATAATATAATAATAATAATAATCCTTGCATTTGATATAGCGCTTTTCACGTCGGGAGGACGTCCCAAAGCGCTTCACAGAACACACTGTAAAGTTTGTGGGTGAACACGGCAGCCAATTGTGCACAGCAATGTCCCACAAACAGTCGTAGATTGAAAATGACCAATTTATTATTGTTTTGGGTTTTTTGGAGGGATTATTATTAGGTGTGTGGAGTAAGGAAACTTGCCCAAGGTTTCGCCCTGCCTGGAATTGAACTCAGGTCTCTCGCTTGCAAAGTATCAAATGGCAATTATTTTACTATCAAATAATTATTTTAGAAGCATTGGTAAACATAATGATATAGAATATATTACATGTCTTTCAACAAGCTAACAATATAATCTCCATAAAGAATAGCATTCCTGGCTGGAATTTCCATGTATGATTGTTATCAGGTGTCTATGCCCTAGGTGAATTGTGAGGTTTATATGTAGGCAGAGCATTGCATTGTAATGTTTTTATGTTGATTAAAATAGAAGAAAGGAGAGGAAAAATGAAATGGGAATTGTTCACTTAGCCCTCAAAACTGATGTGTATTTTTTTATACACACCGAGTTCTTTAACTTGTATTGATCAGAAACTTGCACAATTATTTCCCTTGCTTTGGATAAAAGAATTGCATTGTGTTAATGTCGCTGCATCACACTGAAGAGTTCTTAACTGCTACTCCTTACATTTCTACCCATTAAAAAGACAAATAAGAGTCCATTGATGGCTATTAGGGAAGATCTCATGAGAAATTCTGTCCCTGAGAGAATTATTGCCCAAAACACCAGAATAAGCTCCATTCTGTTTTTGAATAGTGTTGTGGGGTCTTTAATGTCCATCTTTAATATTCATAGGCATGGTCTCCTTGGAGCGGAACTGGCTCAAGGTGCCTGGCAACAGAATGTCGCAATCAAGCTAGCCCTCCGTGGCAGTCTCTAATCCAGTTTCTGAACCAGGCGGGTCCGCAGTATTCCAGGGCTGATGACAACACAGCCAGCCTGAGTCATCACCAGGACTTAGAAGGGCAGACCATCCCACTCAGCTCCTGTTAACACAGCAAGCCAAAACTCTAGTGGGTAGGGTGATTCTAGCTGGAAAAGCTGCGGGAACACTTGCCAGACAGCGACATCAATGGCAAGCTGTGCTGTTTTAGCTGATTAGACTCCAGGAGTACCCCAACACACAATGTGTCAGATACCCAGCTGACCCCCCCAAAACTGAATGTCCACCTGAACAGACAGAGATCTTGGCTTAAACATCTGAAGAATGGCACCTCTGATGATGCAGCACTCCATAATATTGTACTGGAGTGTTAGCCTTGACTTAGGTTCTGTTAACATTGAAGCCACAACTTTCTGATCCAGAGGTGAGAATGCTACCAACTGTGCCAAGCTGACTCAGGTCTACGTTCCCCATATATGGGAATTCTTCACTCAGTTGGACTTTCAGAGTGTTAAGTGTTTACCCTGTTCCATCTGGCCCCTTATCACACCCACACAATTGTTTCCTCTTACTAGGAAGCGCCTTTGCTTTACTGTAAAATTCACAAGAATTTCTGCATCCTCTGTAGTGGATGAGCTTGTGTTTGCTTCATGTGAGGTATTGGTGCTCAGCCTTACTGCTAAGGAATATCAGATATTTTCTACCATTCTGTGCATCATAACATAGGAACCGTAGAAACACGAGTGGGCCATTTAGACCATTGAGCCTGTCCCACTATTTGATTAGAACATGGCAGATCTTTCAATCCGTTTTCCCTTCCTTTTCCCGACCTTTTCTGACCTTTGTTCCCAACTATCTAGCTCCTTTTATATATCCCAAAATGGCTATGCCTACATTTTTTTAATGAATAACATTCATTATCCATTACAATGAAAAAATTCACAAGAATTTCTACATCTTTTGTAGTGAATGAGCTTGAACTTGCTTCATGTAAGGTTGTGCTGTTCAATCGCATTGCTAAGGAATATCAGACATTTTTTGCCATTCTGCTTGTGGAAACCGTAGGAACACAAGGTGGAGGGGAAGGTAAGCAGGGTCTCCTTGGAGCTGAACTGGCGCCAACATGATAGGTTTGCCAATGGAGTGTTAGAATCGGGTAAGCTCTCTGTGGTGGTCTCAATGGTCTGTTTCCTGAGCCAGGCACGTCTGCAGTAATTCAGGGCACTGCTTATGACATTGGAGGCTCATCAACAGGACTTGGAGGGAGGATCAGTCAATGGGGGCAAGGATTCTTCCCAATTGGCTCCCATTAACCCTGAAAGCCAAAACCCTAAAAGGTAGGGTGGTCCTAAGCTGGACAAGCATCGGGGAAAGCTTGCCAGACAGTGCTCTCAATTGCCAGCTGACTTAGGTTTTAGCTGGTTAGACTCCAGCATTCCTCCATGTCACACTCTGGGGTCCCCAAGCCTTGGCTCTTGCCAATCTGTGCCTCATACTTCCCGTGAATTTGGTAAGCAGGTTGCATCCCTTGAGGGAGAGAATGTACATTCCATTCCAACAAATATCTCTGGAATTTTCATGCTTGCATGGGTTGCATGGAACTTTCAGTTTGGTTTGGATAGTCTTAAGCATGGTGCTGGGTCTCCGTATGTGTCAGACACCCAGCTGACCCCCAAAACACGAATGTACGGTGGAATTCCACCTCCAAGCTTAGTTTAGTCAATGTCTTTGTGCAAACTTCAAAGGATAGAATTGATGATTCATTTTGAAACTTTAAAAGCACATTATCTTTGAAGAAAATACAAGTATACAGAGCACCGTGGTTTACGCTAACAAGATAAGAAATAAAAACCTAAATGCTTTTCCCTACCACAAAGATTGTGCTTGATTAATTGGTTAGAATTATATGGGCATAGGAATTCTACCTTTCTCTCTGAACCTGAATTGACACCTCAAGAAAATGTTTTGGAATTTAATTCTATTTTTATGTCAGCTTCACATGAACTTCAGAAGATAATATGAATCATTTTGTCATTTTGCAGTAAAAGGAAATTCCCATAAGTTTAGAAATGCAATGAGGGCTAAACTACTAAACTCACATACGAGGAGACGATGTCTATAAATTGTAGAAAGATGGTGATGAAGTTTAAATTAAAGCCCCTTAATGCATCAGGAACAAAAAAGATATCAATGTGATTTATTCTGTACCACTTTTAAACATTTCCAAGTAGCGATTTCATTACTTTTGAGTTATAAGTATTTATCACAGATTCATACAGGTTTTGTCCTGAACACAGAATATTAAACTCAATGTTTCTCTGTGCTTGAGTTCATTAAATCATTTCCTATTCATTATATCCGATAGATGTCTTCATGTAATTGTGCACAAGGCATAAAAGCGTAATGTGCTAATGCATTGCAAAGCAAGGTCAGTGAACAATAAGAGACTTTAAGTAGTAAAATAGCTTTCAATGGCAAGTTGTGCGGTTTTAGCAGGTCAGACTCCAGCAGTACCGAAGGCACACTCTGGGAACCCCATTTAATAACGCTTGCCAACCTGTGCCTATTACTTCCCAGAAATAGGTAAGCAGGATGCGTCCCTCCAGGGAGACACTGCATTCCATTCCAACAAATAACTCTGGAATTTCCATGTGTAGATGGGATATATGAATCTCTCCGTTTGGTTTGGATATTCTTAAGCATATTAATGGATTTCTGCATGTGTCAGACACCTGGCTGACAAGTACAAAGGGGGCAACCAATTTTGTTTGGTTATTATGACCCTTTGAGAAGAATGTGTCTCTGTGAGATAGATTGCAATTGCTATGGGCCTTTTAATTTCAGCAAACATATATTCTATTCTGTGTTTCTATTGTTTTGTTTCTTGTTCTATGTCTTTTAATATGACTTTATTTTCTGCTCTATCATGCCAATTTGTCTTAAGTTCTACTCTTGTCCTCCAGACTGAACATGCTTGAAAACAAATCATTTGAACCATGTGCAAATTTTCAACAAAACCTTTCGTTTTGAAATTCTTTAAAAACTATCTGATTATAGAGAAAATAGTTACTTTAGTCAAGGGAGAGTACTTGCCTGTGAAGAAATGGCACAAAAGCTTTTGAACTGTAGGAGAATCACTTCCTACGTTATATCAAGAACTGATCATTGCTAAATGGAGTTTGCAGAATTTATGGAATTTATAGTTCTACCCTCTTCATACACAAAATTATGGTTGCTTTGAACATTGAACATCTAAAAAGATGGTAAGATCACGGTGTAATGGCAGAAACGAGTTTTAGTCTAGTGTCAAAATGCAATAATCAGGTACATACTTTGAAACATACTATATACCAGCATGAACCAACTGGTGGCCCGCAGGCCGCATCTGGACAGGCACGAGATTTTTATCCAGCCATTTCCAACATTCCAACTTCCACTTGCTCCCTCCTTGGTGTACATCCTCCCAGGGCACTGTCAGGAGCTGGCAGTTGGGAGGACATAGCGCAGAGTGTGGAAATAAATACCGGCCATTGCTGCATTCTTGTCAGGAAGGCAAGCTCGTCTCTTTATCCACCAGGTCCTTAGCAACCGCTGGCTCTTGCTGCTGCAGACGGTGAACCGTGTGATTGAGAGGGATTCAGATGGGTGAAGAGGGGGAGGGGAGAAAGGGGGAGAGGGAAAGAGGGGGGGAGTTAGGGAAAGAGGGAGATAGGGAAGGGGAGAGAGAAAGGGGGAGAATGTGAGAGAGAAAGGAGAGGTGGTTGAAACTTAATGAGAGGGGGAAGAGAGAGTGTGAGAGGAAAGAGAAATTGTGAGAGAGGGAGTGAGAGAGAATGCATGAGAGAGAGGGAGTAGAGAGTGATTGAGAGAGAGAGAGAGAGAGCGTGAAGGGGGGAGAGAGAGGAACAAAAAGAGTGAGAGCAGAGAGAGAGAATTGAGGGCAACATTTTGTGGTTCACTGTCAGGACAAACGACACTGAGCAATGTGCCCCCACTCTCTGGAGTTTCATTCCTGGAGTCCCTCCAACTCGCTCCCTCCCCTCTTTCAAGGCAAGTCAAGACCTAACTCTTTGACCACGCTTACGGTCATTTTTTCCCTTCCACTTCCCACTTCCTTTGGCTCCCACCCCCAGCTCAGGTGCCCAGCCGGCAGTGTCAAGCACTTTGAGACGCCTTTCCAACATGAGAAAGGTGCTGTGTAAATGTTACGTTCTGGAAGGGAAACACAGAGTATTGCTTATATGACCTTTCTCAAATAGGGATTCTGGCCCACGGCAGCCTAAAGGTTGGACCACCCTACTGTATACTATATTCTGCCAAATTATTGATTCCTCTATTTCATCACATAACTGAACCAGTAAGAGGAGAACCCTCTGACAAGATGTACCAGTGCCTGTGATCACAGTTGGCAAGCTGCACAACCTCTATGCCAAGGGTTTATCTTTGTGCCAGTTGTGAGATGAGAGGGTCTGGAACAGTGTGGATCGCAGCTCCTTTGTTCCTTTGCAGTCATCCTTTGTTCTCTTTGGCCAGGAGCCCAAAGATGTTTGGTTTTCAGTTTGATCCAGTCCAAGGGGAAGAGGCAGCTCAGAAAATTGGATAACAAGTTTTATACTGCCCAGGCTTGACTGTCATTCACATACAGTCCAAGCCCTTTTAGGGCGATCTCATCGCTAAGCAGGACCCCACATTGCTGGTCCGAAAAGCTCTTCCAATAAGCTAAGCATATTAAAGAAGCTCAAAAATACAGAATAAGACCATTGAGCATAGCTGTGTTTGGTTTCTGTAGTTTCACCAGTGATCATATCAGATGCACAATTTTCTCTCCCTCTCTGAACCCTGCTATTATAACTACAGTATATTGGGATTCATTTAAGTAAGACATGAAAGAGAAGGAGCTAAGACTTCAAGTACTGTATATTTAATCAAAGCTTAGTGGGTGGTCAGGAGAGAAATTGAACAATCATGATCATCAAAGCAATAAAGGAAATAACAATGATAACAATAGGGTTGGGTGCAGTCATAGTAAAGGGAGCAACAGATCTCCTGAGAGAATGCTTCCAAGTAAATATTGTGTGGAATAAAGAAGAAAACATAAGATGGGGAAACTTTTTTTAATATAATAATTCTATTAGGAAAACAGGATAGGTTTGTGAAACTACAAAGGTATGTTTAATATAATTGAAATAATTGAGGAACAGTTAAATTAATTGGAAGTTTAAATACCAGGGTATAGAGTCAACAGAGAGGACAGACATATGAAAGCCAGTTGAAGAGTGAGAATTTGAGCAAGAGGAAACATTACATTCATACAAAGAAATGACACAAGTACATTGGTTGTCACAGCAGAGATAGTGTGGATTGAAATCAAGGATTGTAAAAGTAACAAGATTATTATTAATTATAGACTTTCAGTGACAGGAGGTCAGAATATATAGTTTTTTTAATAGTCTGGCTTGCAAACAACCAGAACATTAATCATGGGGGATTTTAACTGTATATTTAATCAAAGCTTAGTGGGTGGTCAGGAGAGAAATTGAACAATCATGATCATCAAAGCAATAAAGGAAATAACAATGATAACAATAGGGTTGGGTGCAGTCATAGTAAAGGGAGCAACAGATCTCCTGAGAGAATGCTTCCAAGTAAATATTGTGTGGAATAAAGAAGAAAACATAAGATGGGGAAACTTTTTTTAATATAATAATTATATAATATATAATATATTATATAATAATAATTATATAATAATTCTCTCCCTCAACAGGCTCCGTGATCCTATCACCCCCATCCTCGCCCAACACCACTCGTTTCCCATCACACAGAGGAAACAGTTCAAGATCTTGGTCCTCAACTTGAAAGCCCTCCATGGTCTTGCTCCCCCCTATCTCTGCAACCTCCTAACCCCCTACCATCCTCCTCGATCCCTCCGCTCAGCAGACTCCGGTCTGCTTCACGTCCCCCACCTCGCTCGCCCCACTATTGGGGGGGCGGGCCTTCTGCCACTCTGCCCCTATCCTCTAGCATTTCCTCCACCTCACCCCCTTCCTTGCCTCCTTCAAGACCCATCTCAAGAACCTCTTCAACCATGCTTTTGATCAACCTGCTTCCCCCCCTTGCCCTCCACCCTCCCCGATCCCAATCCCCAGCTTGGGTCCGAAACTCTGGCTGTCCAGCACCTTGGGACATCTTCCCGACGTGAAAGGCGCTATACAAATGTAATTTTGCTGTTGTTGTTATAAGATGGTGAATGGTGAAAGGAAGTTTTAGCCTCTTAGTATAAAACTGGGATAAGTGGATTATGCATTAGCATCAACTCTCAAGACTTATTAATTTTAGGATTAGTACTTTGATTATACAACATATCTACAACTAGAAGCAGACTCACACACATGCAACTCTTGTTCCTTGAGCACTACCATTTGATCATTGCCCCTTCCTGTCACACTCTAGCCATTTTATACAATCTGCAAGACAGAGTTCCCTGTGCACATCAGCACCAGAAAACACATTGGTTTCCTCCTAAAAATGTTTCATTTCCTTTAAAATCCTACTAGCCTCTGTAGTCTTCTATTCGTTATGTTATAACCCTGACCTAAATTTAAAAGGCATCTTATCTTCCTACATTTTGTACAGGTATCCTTTCCATTTTTGCTTTCCTTACACCGCAATTCTACAAGGATCTTCGGCCCAAAATGACATACTTAGTTTATGTAATAGCTTTAAGGTATTTAGATATAAAGTGTTGCAATCCCAATATGCCCCTAATAATTTAATAATAGGAATAATAATAATTGATCCTTCCATTTGATACAGTGTTTATAATTTCTGTGAAGTGACTGTTTATGTAGGTGAACCTAACTGTAAATTGCACCTATTGTTGTTCTAGTATCTAGAAAATGATATGTCATATCACTACATTTTACAATAAATCCTGTGAAATGTTTTGAGATGTTCTCCCAACATGAAAGGCACCATATCAAGTGTAAGAATTATTATAACTACCCATAATTATTACTTCAGCTTTCACCTACTTATTGGGCACAGATTCTACCTCTTCCAACTACAAAGCATATTGTTTAGGTGACCGCAGAATTCGAAGTCTTTTAAGTTTTTACAATGTTCACATTCATTTGTATCATAAATATTCATCATATCAATCAATCTCTCAGTGTGCAGTGGTGAGTTTATTCTTCTGGCAATGAATGAGTGGTGAGTGAACAGATGAACGTTCTACATTTATGGGCTAGCAAAGGGTAGGCTCATTCATAAGCAGCTCTTCCTGTTTTAAGATACAAAAATTAGAGATGCACTTGGTTCCATCTACAATGTGACTCTGTTTCACTGCTTGATTTTCCAAGGAACCTGCTGTTGTGCAATTATTATGCACTTGAGGGTTGTTTTTGCATAATAGAAGTGAAGAGAAAATTACATTGTGCTGAATCAGGTTTGGGAGGAGATGCCAATGTGATAACTTAATAGCATTCTACTTCAGTTCCTATTGAGAAATATAATTATCACTGGCTTTCTTGCTCCATTTTGAAATAAGTTATCATTAGCACAGCTGATTACTTGCCACACGTATCAAAAACAAACCCAGGATAAAATCTTCCCAGACAACTTTTTCTTTCTTTATTGCTATAATTGTTTTTGTGTCTATGGCTAAACTTTGGATTACATAGTTCTGAGCACTATTCTGTGTGTCAGCCTCTTGCATCTTTCAGGGATTTCAGTCTAACAGTGGTGTTTTGCAGAATTTTATTTGTTATTAATTGTTCTCTCTATGTTGGTATCATTATCTGGGTGGTACTATTGCTTTGTATTTTACCTTGTGATACGTCAGTCAGTCATACTTGATCTTTGTAATTTGTTATACATCTTAGCTCAGTGGCAGCTCGCTTGCCTTTGAGATTATGGGTTTAAACACCACATCAAGACTTGGAGCTCATAGTCCAGGGTGATATTCTAGTGCAGAGTAAGGGGAACACTACATTGTCAAAGGTGCAATATTTCAGGTGAGACATTAAACCAAGGTTAAGGATCCCATAACACTATTAAAAAAAAGTGATTTTCTCCCGGTATCCTGGCCAATGATCCCCCAGATAAAATTGATCATTCATTTTATGGCTGTTTGTGGGACATTGCTGTGCACAAATTGGATGCTGCATTCACTTACAAGATACACAGTTGCTATACTTCACAGTATAACAATAAAACCAAAGTGCAGAGAAGGTTAAGGGGAGATTTAATAGAGGTGTTCAAAATTATGAGGTGTTATGATAGAATAGATAGGGAAAAACTGTTTCCATAGGCAGGTGGGTGAGTAACTAGGGCGCATAGATTTAAGATAATTGGCAAAAGAACCAGAGGGGAGATGAGGAGACATTTTTTTTTTACACAGAGAGTTGTTACGGTCTGGAATGCACTGCCTGGTGGTGGAAACAGATTCAATAACAACTTTCGAAAAGAAATTAGATAGGTACTTGAAAAGGAAACATTTGCAAGGATATGAGGAAAGAGTGGGGGAGTGGGATTGATTGGGTAGCTCTTTCAAAGAACCGACACAGGCATGATGGGCCAAATGGCCTCCTTCTGTGCTGTAGTATTCTACGATTCTATGATTTTATAATAAGGTGCTGTATTCATGCAAGGATTATTATAATATTATTTTTAAATCTTATGCATTTTCTTCTATTCATCATGCTGCTCTGTTACCTCTGGAATGTACTTCCATGTTGTAAAAGGCAAAAAAAAGGATTGCTATAGGAAAATTCACAAAAAATTGATAGATATATAATGTTAATTTACCTACTGTTAAAAATCAATGGACCATTCAATTAAAATGTGGGAAGCTGACATGGTATATTGACTGATTTGTCATTTTAATCTTTAACATCTCCAATGCATCTTACTTCTGCAGTTGAAATGACAGGAAAGCTCAACCTACACAGTTGACTACAAATCCTAAAATATACAGTTATAGTTGGGCTTAACTTTCACTGAATTGTTAATGCCTCTTGCAGTCCATTGAACCAGAGTCATTAGTTTTACCTGTTAGAAACTGTTCAAATTATCAGAAAAGTTAACTATAGAGCATAAAATGTAGAAAGATAATAAATAAAATTACAAATGTTTCAAGAAATCAAAGACACAAGAACCCAAAGCATAAATGTTGTAAAGGAGAAACAAATGATGGTGAACAGATAGCAGCTGACATTTGCAAGAATTTATACTAGTTGTTGATTTGCTGATGTGGCGATGAAGACAGATGAAGGCTGAGCAGAAAGCCCAGCAGTGTGAGGAGGGAATTGAGTGAGGTGGAACAGAGTGAGAATTTTATTAAGGAATTTGGTGAGAATGGGAATTTGGCGCAGAGGGGGAAAGAGGTGCATAATTATAAAATATATAAGTTATATTCAAATAATATAAAACATGTCTGGGAATATGGCAGGACAGCTGAGACCAATTGCATGCACAATGTGTGCGTGTGGGAACTCTAGGATGCATTGTTTGCCCTCGACAAACACGTGTGTAGGAAGTGCTGATGGCTGCTCGAGCTTGAGCTCAGAGTTTCTGAATTTGAGGAGAGGCTGGAGTCACTATATAGCATACGGGAGGCTGAAGAGTTCATGGATCGAACGTTTCAGGAGGTGGTCACCCCACAGCCACGGAGGCTTCAGAAGGAGTGAATGGATGACTACTTGGCATGGTAGAAAGAAGGGACGGGCATGCAGAAATCTTCTGAGAGTGTGGTACTCACAAACCAGTTCTCTTTACTGAATACCGGTCAGGGTGATGATACCTCTGGGGAGGGGACTCAAAAGCAAATGGATGCAGAGGGAACACAGGGAAGAGTGTCAATGCAATTGTCAATGGGGACACAATGGTGAAAGGAGTAGACAGGCGTTTCTGCAACCAAAGATGTGATTCGCATGGTATGTTGCCTCCCTGGTGCCAGGGTTGAAGACATCATGGAACGGGTGCAAAACATTCTACAGGGGGAAGGGGAAAATCCAGAAGTTGTGGTCCATGTTGGGATTCATGACGAAGGACAGGTAGATAAAGCTGATAAAAACGCTTATGGGATACCAGGCTTTATAAATAGGGGCATAAAATACAAAAGTCAGGAAGTTATGATAAACCTTTATAAAGCAAAGGTTAGGCTAGAGTACTGTATTCAGTTCTGGGCACCACACTTTAGGAAGGATGTCGAGGCATTGGAGAGGATGCAAAGAAGATTTACCAGGATGGTACCAGGAAGGAGGGACTTCATTTATCAGGAGAGGCTAGAGAAGCTAGGATTATTCTCCTTGGAACAGAGAAGGTTAAGAGGAGACTTAATAGAAGTTTTCAAAATTATGAGGGGATTCGATAGGATGAACAAGGAGAAACTATTTCCACTGGCGGGTGGGTCAGTAACCCGAGGACACCGATTTAAAATAGTTGTCAAAGGAAACAGAGGGGAAGTGAGAAGAAATTTTTTACAGAGCGAGTTGTTCAGATCTGGAATGCATTGCCTGAAAGAGTGGTGGAAGCCAAGTTGATAACAGCTTTTAAGAGAGAAGTAGGTAATATTATTTGGGGAGGACACGTTTGCAGGGCTATGGGGAGAGAGTGGGGGAGTGGGATTGAATTGGATAGCTCTTTTCAAAGAGCTGGCACAGACACGATGGACCGAGTGGCCTCCTTCTGTGCTGTATAATTCTATGATTCTATGAAGGCAGTCATTGGTATTTAAGGTGTAAATTAGTATACTGAGAGATGATGCTGATGAGTCATAGCTTTCACAACGAGGAAAGTAGAAGAGTGCACAAAACAGACTTTGAACGATCACAAAACATCAACTGTGACCAAGGCTGATGATCAGAAAAGCTCAGGTTTCCTGAATTTTAAAAAAAAGTTGTTATATTAGTGTTTTTAATACTTGTAATATTTGTTTTTGTTCTACTTTCATTTTTTTTGTCATGAATGTTATGTTCAGATAAACTGCAAAATTATTGACAAATTACTATTTTCAACCATGCAGGGTCAGAGGCAGACATGAATAACACATGAAACAATGATTAAAAATATTGAGTACAATGTTGATGCTGGCATGCTATTTACAAAATAGTGGGTACACTTTGAAATGTGACTTTCTTACTTACAGGGAAGATAACATTTCTTGGCAAACATTGAAACAACACTGAAATTTTTTTAACCTTCAGCAAAATCAGTTTCTAAATAGCACCAGAATTACATTGTGATCAAGAATGCATCCTTGTATGCTATCTTCCAATATCCCTTTTATTCTGCTTCCATAGGAACATAAGAAATGCTGGACAAAAAAAATACCAAAATCCATCTATTTCACCTTCCACCTTCCTGAGTTCGCATGCACATATGTCCTGAACTACCTATGTATTATATCCCATAATGTTATTTCTTAAAAGGAAACTCTTTCTAATCAGTGTTTGAAGGAATCAACATTTCACACATCAACCTAATCAGCATTTACTACATTCTACATTCAGATTCAATATTCAGAATACCATTGGCTGAAAGTGACTATGTTCTAACAACCTGGAATATGAATGTGAACTTTCTGACCATTTTCCTACTTTTTAAAAGTTCCCTTAGGATGCCTGCCACCTCACTGAATTATTTACTGTCTAAATGGAAAAGGCAAATGTTGCAAATTGCATAAATAGGCAATGTTCTTGTTTCATACTCTTTTAAAAGAAGTAAAAGCAAAGAACCATCTCAAAGTACCACTGCATTGAAAAGGATCCCCAAAGAGGCATTGCCTACATCAACTTCTCTCAACACAGATCAGACACAGCAGAGTAACAATTTGGATGCTGTATCAGAAGCTGGTGGCATCCATCAAAATGTATGTCAGTATATGTCACTGCCTCCAGAAGAGGTCTGAATTGGGGAGGGGGATGTGCATAGCAGATCCCTGTACTCTACCCGTTGCTTGCCCAATTTGCATCATTTATAAATGTCCCTATAATCCCTGAGAAAAGTTCTACCGTGACCACAGCTCCCCTTCTCATCACCATGCAGGTGACCATTGTTTGAAAGTATGTTTGTGTGGCAAGGACAGGAGCCAGGCTCAGCTGAATAACTAAATTTTAGTTAGAAATGTAGAAATGACATGGCAACTTAGGAAAGAGTAAGTGAATATTTTATTCCAAGGCCTCTGCTGTAAGTCACTTTGAGCCAACCCTTGGGTTGGATAAGAGGGTGGATAAGAGGATAAATGGATAAATGGATAAGAGCCCCTATTTTCCTTTCCCCCCATAGGGGATCACATGCCTTAGCTCAGTGCTTCTCCAGCATTGCAGCTAGGATTGGAAACTTAGTGGTGAGAAGCAATGCAAGTGAATTATATGAAGAATACCTGGAGTCTACAGTACTAAAACAGGCCCTTTGGTCCAACTAGTCCATAATATTTTGTAGTCCATATTTATAATCCATTTGAGTTTCAATACATCATCATCCCTCCTCCCTTACATCTCTGTGGCCTTCTTTCTCATATATGCATCAATGTTTCTTTTAAAATGCATTGATATGTTCTGCTTCAACCAAGGCTTCTGGCAGTGAGTTCCACATTTTCACGACCCGTTGAGCAAAGAAGTTCCTCCTAACCTCTCTTTTAGAGGCTATCTAGTATCTACGTATTCCTAATATGGACAGATTTACTAATAAGAGAAAAAGATGCATCAGTCCATTCTCTAAGGTAGCTTCTTGACCAAGTTGTTGCTCTATGTTATATATAAGCTATTTGAAACTCAAATTGATTTGAAACAGGATTATATCTATACTAATAAAGACAAAATGATTATTGCTGAGCAGGAGTAAAACAAATTGGTAACTAAGATAAACCAAAGGCATTTAAGATTTTAACCTGTACATTTCTTGATATCCTTTAACATTCTCTTTAAGGGATATTGCTATTCTCAGTCATACACTTCAAATGCATTAATTTTGTTGTATTAGGATTTTATTCAACTGATGATATTGAAATCTATATATCCTAGAGTAGAATTCCCAGGTGTGATGCATTTCTAGATATTCACAATCTGGATTTACACATGATTTCTAAATATTGAATAATAATGTAATAATAATCTTTGCATTTAATATTGTGCCTAATCACATCATCAAAGTGTCTCAAAACACTTCACAGGATTTACTGTAAAGGGTAATCACTGTAATTATAGCCAAATGGAGCAGCAAGTTTTGACACATCATTGACCCACAAACAGCCATGAATTGAATCACCAATTTTATCTCGAAGATTGTTGGCCATGACAGTAAAAGAAACGCCCTTGAATTTTTGAGTAGCACCATGGGACCTTTAACATCCACCAGAACATGCAGACAGGCCCTCGATTTAACATCTCATCTGAAGGACATCACCTCCAACAGTGCAGCACGCCCTCAGCACCGCACTAGATTGGACTATAAGTTTCATGGATCCACAACCTTCTAAATCCAACCAGAAAAGCTTCATGCTGATTCACAGGAACTCAAATCGATCGGAAGTAGTTTGCTTTCAGAGTGGAATTCCCATGGGTTAGTGTGACGCATTTCTGGGTACATGAATCTTGTGAGAATCCAGGTTATGTTTTGATCACATTGTAAATAGCATATATCCACCCGAGCAAAATACTGAACCATATTAATAATAGTTGTTGTTTCACTGGATTCATGCTTACGTGAGATCCATTGCCACTGCTAACTCATGGACTAAAATACATTTTTTTTAGCTTCTTACTTGGTAGAACTGTGGTATAATTCTATTTAGGAGCATCATGAAATTGTTTCCATTTAATCAATCTTTATCCTTGAAGCACCAGTTAACAGCTTCTATTTCATTCTTATTTATATTTGTTCCAATGTTCCTGTCTTCTGCTCATATATTTATGTCTCAGGCTGCACCAAAGTGTAGGGCAGGCAAATACAATATAACCATTGGGGTCTAATTTGTGAGTTTCGCAACATGATTTGTAAATAATGAATCTACAGTTACCTGATGTGTCTCATACATTCTCTCAGAACTCCAATCAGCCAACAATCTCCTCCCAGTGCCTGGAGTCTTCATTGGCTGCAGTCCAGCTTCACAGAAATGAGAACTGAGACCAGCTTCGGATTGCAGTTTCAGAGAGACACATCTGGATACCAGCAGGATTAGCAATTTGCAAGCCCTTTTGCAAACTGCTTTATCTTAAAACCCAATCAAATAGTATCCATCCTCTTGTTGATAACCCAACCCAACTAATTGCCCACCTCTTCTTTTTCGCTTCACGAAATTTCCATCATTTTACTACAAATCTATATACTCAGATCACAAGCTACCTGCATGTTTTTCATCCCAATTTAATGGTTGAAAAAATCATTTGTCACTTTTTTTGACTATTCCACCCAATCTCACAAAACATAGATTCATAATTTTCCCCCTAAAACTGCTCCACCCAGCACTGTTTGTGATATGAGGAACGTGTGTGTACATCTAGATTTTTCACACAACCTGTCAGTATGTTTCAATTAACTGCTATTAACTCTGTGAGAATAGAGAAATATTGACTGTTCTGACTCTCGGATCTACACTTTGCTGACTGGTTAGTCAATGTGATATATGAACCAGGCAATCCGTTGGTTGTATGTCCTTTAAGAGTGATAGGTGTGCCACTTTCTCCATTGTATCTGACCTCTAATTGGCAAGGCATGCAGTGCAGACAAATGAGCATTCTTTTATTAATGTCCATGAGGCTGTTTTCTTTGTCATCATTGCCCAGTATACCTATTGTATGGCCATCACGTAATAAGTTTTACTTTCACCAGATTATTTCAACACTGTTAATGTCTGTTATCAACATGTCACTGCTTTGTCATTGTACTATCCCTGTATCAGCTGACTCTTCCATATTGAGTCACTGATAATCAATTTTTTACAGCGATTTAATCAAATTTATCACAACCAACATAAAATGAATCATTAGACTTTCATGTACACCAGAATGAAATTCCAGTTTTACTATTTATTGGAAGGTTAATTCAATCAATTTCTAATATATTTTAGAGCTTTGCAAAAGCCCATATTAAATAAACCATCCTTCAGAAATGTTACAACAAGCCCCAGTAGGTGTCAGCCTGGCTCAGTTAGTAGTACTCTTACCTCAGAGTCAGGAGGTTGTGGGTTCAAGCTCCATATTCGGATTTTGAACTCATAGTTCATGCTGAGACTCCAGTGCAATTTTGGGGGAGTACTGCATTGTCAGATTTACAAAGAAGGTACAGCACAAAACAGGCCACTCAATCCAACAAGTGTGTGCCTGTGTTTATACTCCACACGAGTCTCCACTTGTTCCTTTACTCCCTCTCATACCCTTCTATTCCCCTCTCCCTCACGTGAAGTTCTAGCTTCTTCTTGAATGCATCTATAATATTTGATTCAACCACCGCTTCAGGCAGCGAGTTCCACAATCTCACTAACCCTCTGCGTGAGGTGATTCCTCCTAAATTTTTGATCCCCAGTCGCTATCCTACATTTGTGTACCTTCAACAAATGGAAACAGCCTATTTATGTTAACCTTATCGAACATTAAATGCAAGAATTATTATTATTATTTTATTATTTTAACTATACTGAGACAAACCCTAGTTTCCTTGAATTGTGAAATAAAAAATCAAAGATTTGCAATGCTAGACACATGATATGAGATAAAAATATAATTTGGATCTGATGAAGGAATGGAAATATGAAATAATTATGAATATCATTTCCTGTTGTGGTATTGTAAATTAACATTATATCTAATCAATTTGTTTTATTTTATAGAATTGTTTCTTAACTTTATGTTTACAGAAACTTGCATATTTATTTCTTTATTTTATCAGTGATTCAATGAAAAGTATATAGAATTATTCAGATTGTAGCTTTAAGACCCTTATTTCTTATCAAGTACAGGTATATATGTACACAACATTCTGATATATTAGAAATAATGTCTTTAAAATTTTCAAAATAATAGATATGCATGCAATTAATAGTATATACACTTGGTTCATGAAGCATTCAAAGGTTGCATTACTTATTGCAACAACTATTTGAGAAAAGAATTTCCTTGAAAAAGATGCAAATAAATTCTCACATGAGCTGAAGGAAAGAGTAGTTCAAATCCTTGCCCTGAGAATGAAAGAATGAATAATGAGCTATAATAATGTGCTTTGGGGCAAGAAGCTGTAGGCTTGTCTTCGCAAAGCCTGATGTCATTCTGATGCTGAACTTCATTGCTTTTCTGTTTCTATTTGAGTTTATATCCATAGAATAAGCAGAATATTCAATCATGTGAATACAAGTAGCTGATTGTCTCAAGATATTGATTTTCATGTCCTGATGGTGGTGTGATATACTATATGATTAAACCATAGTCAGTAAATATAATGGTATTTGTTCATTTTATTCTTTAGGAGAAGATTCCAGTAACAGAAATATAACATAAAGCTGAAATATGGGTTTCAAAAGCAATTATGGCTACATATTTTCACTGCGTCCAATGCTCTTCAACCATCTAATTTGTCCTTAGTTTGCCAAGAAGAGTTCATAGATGAACTCATGTTCATGAAGGCTTTTTCACAGGAGCATGTGTTATAATCAAAATTCCTACAATTCTACTCAGTCTTTCCCAGGACCACAGACTTTGACACTCCGTATTTCCTTCAGTCTTCCCTTTAGTCAACAATACACAGAAGTACAAAAATAGATTTGAATCAACTCATTACTTCCTGATTAACTGGTTTTCTATAAACCTTTTTTCAAATGCATCAGTGTCCTGCAGTATAAGGCACTGAGGTTTCAATTTAAAAAGGACAGAACAATCACAATCAAGGATTTCATTTACTCCTGCAAAGACATAGATGAACAATTAGCTAAGGGAAAACCACCTGCCTATCTAACTGTACGTATCCACTCTGAAAAAGTAGATTGAGTCGAGATTTTATTGAGATTTTATTGAAAAATCCCATTGTAAATCTCTGTGTTTTAGTCTCCTAATTGTATGAAGCCGGCATAAACCAAATTGTTGGAAGAAGTAAATTGTGTGTTGAATCTGACCACATTTCACTTGATTGCTTTATACCAATTGGGTGACAGGAGAGAAAACATGTGCCATAACCTCAATACCTCAATAAACACGAACTTTGCCAAATGAAAAGGAGTGCACAAGTCACAAACCTGTATCAGTGATATTGTTTAAGTTTGGCATTGAATGTTTGCAGACTTGGCTGTCACCTCTAATTCCTTCCAGACACCTTTTCTCATAAGTGACAGGACACCTATCGATTTCAGTTCCCTTTCTGTTAAATCACACAGCTTTCAGAATAACTTCTATCTCCTGAAATTTGGAAATGTGATTACACTCTCTGACAGTTCATCACAAAATATTGCATTCTATTGAAAAACATCTTTTCAAACACTAATAGAAAATTCTGTTTCATTATTTTTTCAGTATAAGATGGTTGTTTCATTGGGTGGATCTCAGACTTGCTGTCTGGAGTAAGATAATATTGTTTGGAGTTGAGTAGCAAAATAGCAGCCAATATATGTATCCCACGCTCTTTTTAATTATGTATTAGGATTGACTCAATGTGGGATAAAATCAATAATAATTGAAATATATTGAATTGAGATGATCTCTAAAAAAGACAGCAATAATCTTGATCTAAACTGGATATAATTCCATATTTGTTAGAATTCAATAGAATGCAATATTTTGTGATGATATCTGTGACACATATAGAACAAAAAGGTTTTTCATGGTTTTGTGATAAATTAGTTTTAGAATTTTTTTGTCCTTCTCCTCCCTCCTTGTCTTACTACCTTCTCATCCTCTTCTTTGTTTCCTGAAGGAGAGCACTGCCTTTTGATAGGATACAATTTCATAGTCACCAGCCACCCAAATTCTCACTTGGTTGTGTTTGAACAATGTGTGAGTCGAAGCAATGGTCGCTAACAAATTATTCATCCATTGAGGGCATTGCAGATTCTCATCCAAAACACATTCCAAAGCCAGAGCCATGACTACTGCCCTGACTGAAATCAGCTCACTCAACACAGGCTGGAATTCATAAGCAGTGAAATAGTCACATGAATGATCTCATAAATGCAAGTGTGATATGTAAGTATAACCATTTGAATAATGGCATACAGTACAAATGAAGGACACCAACAACAACATGCATGTATATAGTGCCCTTCACGCTGGACGGCTTCTCGTACCACTTTGACAGGACCTGTCAGAGAAAGGAATAAATGATATACCCTACCACCTTTGCTTGTCAGGAATTTCTTCTTTCCCCAGTGTTCAGGTAAATGATCTTGAGGGACTGAAGTTGAAGTCATCAAAGATGGAAGAATACCTAAGATAGCGAGATGAACATCTTGATTTGGCACTGCTGCACCTTGACAGTCCAGTGAAACCACAAGAACTAATTCAACTTGTGATGCTAGAGCAGCACTGACATACAATGCATGCTCCTGAGGTTATCCTTTGTCATGAAGTACTGTTTAATACTAACTCCGCGACTCCATCTCCCCATTCTTGCCCGACTCCATTGGCTCCCTATCCTTCAGAGGATGCAGTTCAAGATCCTGGTCCTCACCTACAAAGCCCTCCATGGCTTTGCCCCACCCTACCTCTGCGACCTCCTAGCACCCTACCAACCCACCTGCTGCCTCCGCTCAGCCGGCTTCGGCCTGCTCCACGTCCCCCGATCCACCCGCCCCACCATTGGCGGGAGAACCTTCAGTCACTCTGCCCCCAACCTCTGGATTTCCATGCCCCAATCACTCCGCCTCCCCACCTCCTTTGCCTCCTTCAAGTACCGCCTCAAAACCCTCCCCTTCGACCATGCCATTGGTCACCCCCCTCCCCCTCTCCTTCCTTCTCCCTCCCTGACTTCAGCTCCGTTCTGAAATGCTGTACACTGTCCAGCTCCTTGGGACATCCTCCCAATGTGAAAGTCGCTATACTAATGTAATCTTGTTGTTCTTGTTGTTTAAATACTGTTGAAGATGCTCATGCGAAAATAACTTGTCATGGTTAATCTGATAAAAGATTGAAGGATGAAAGCAATCTATTGATGCTAAGACTGCAAACAATTAACCGAATATTATATGATAGCATAGGCTGACCAATATCCGATGAGTTGGTTAGGGATCACACCATGTGATTTCCCTGCAGACATCTGATCTGTCTTCAGATGTGAAGAGCTAAATACTGATATACCCAGTGCACCCTAAATACAGTTTAACCCCTTTATAAAATGGTACTGGGGACTCCCAAAATTAGAACTTGCTTTATAACAGGGCACAATCACCAGTTAGTTTTCTGCACACGTTTGGGATTATTTGGTAACTAAATGTCAAGTTCTACTCCCCAATCACGCTTAAACATGATAAGAACATGAATGTCTACGAATCAATAGAGCAATGAAAAATCACAGGGATATACAGTAGTAATGTACAATTTGCTTTTCTGCTTAATATTCTGGTTATGAATGTTCTCCAACCAAACAAAAAATAGAAAAGCAAAAACTACAAATATAAAATAACAATCTTCCACCAATCTTTACTTCCGAGTCATTTCTTATACTGCTGGATATTTATTAACCCAGGCTTACTAGAATCATAGAATTATACAGCACAGAAGAAGGCCATTCGGGCACTTGTGTCTGTGCTGGCTCTTTGAAAAGATCTATCCAATTCAATCCCACTCCCCGGCACTCACCCCATAGTCCTGCAAACTTGTCCTCTTCAATTAATTATCTTCTCTCTTAAAAGTTGTTATCGAATCGGCTTCCACCATCCTTTCAGGCAATGCAATCCAAATCCAAACAACTCGCTGGGTGAAAAAAATTCTCCTCATCTCCCCTCTGTTTCTTTTAACAACTATTTTAAATCAGTGTCCTTGGTTTACCACCCGCCAGTGGAAATAGGTTCTTCTTGTTCACCCTATCGAATCCCCTCCTAATTTTGAAAACTTCTATTAAGTCTCCTCTTAACCTTCTCTGCTCCAAGGAGAATAATCCTATCTTCTCTAGCCTCTCCTGATAACTGAAGTCCCTCCTTCCTAGTACCATCCTGGTAAATCTCCTTTGCGCCCTCTCCAATGCCTTGACATCCTTCCTAAAGTGTGGTGCTCAGAACTGAACACAGTACTCTAGCCTAACTAGTGTTTTATGAATGTTCATCATAACTTCCTGACTTTTGTATTCTATACCCCTATTTAAAAAACATAGTATCCTGTAGGCTTTATCTACCTCTCCTGCCTGGAAATTGATTTACTTATATCAGCTTCAAAGATTTACTTATATGAACCCCAGGTCTCTCTGTTCCTTCATCCCCTTTAAGACTGTACCATCAGCTTATATTGTCTCTCCTCATTCTTCCTCCCAAAATGCATCACTTCGCATTTCCCACATTAAACTTCATCTGCCACGTGTCTGCCTATTGTACCAGTCTGTCTATGTCCTCCTCCCTGTTTACTACTTTTCCTAGCTTAGTATCATTGACAATGTTTTTTACTTAATTGTCAAAAAATATGACAGAGCAGTGAAAATACCTCTGCAAAGTTCATCATTTTTTAGAATAGCAGAGAAAGTGCACTCGAACCCCTGCTCTGGGGCTCTGTTTCCTGATTCTATGATTGGTAGGACCCTGAAGCAGGGAACAGAAATCAATGCTATGAGTACACAAACTCTGACAGTTTTGAAATCTTATACACGCAAAATTTGTGAATATCTATCTATACCGACAGTACCGGGAAGCAAGATAAATAATAATCCTTAGATTTTATATGGAGTCTTTCATATCAGGTGGATGTCTCAAAGTCTCAAATGCTTCACACGACTTTCTGTAATTAACTGCGTAATTTGTAGGTGAATATTTCTGGTGAAATATTTCAGCAGCTTCATTTCTTTGGCTTCTGTCTATACAAAATACAGTGATTTATTTTTAGGATTTTAGGTAAATTTTCTATATAGGGTCATCCATCTTTATTTGTGGAGACATGTAGCTTAGTGATTAGAGCATTGTTTTGTAAGCGAAAGAATCTGGGTTCAATTCCCAGGCAGAGCGAAACGTTGGGCAAGTTTTCTTACTCCTCACGCCACAAACCTAGCAGTAAGTAGGAACCTGGTTGTTAGTCATTGATGGATTGCTTTTCCAGGGGTAATAATCTCTTCAAAAATAATACTTAGTAATAATAATTTGGTCACTCAATCTGCAACTGTTTGTGGGACACTGCTGTGTGTGATTGGCTGCTGCATTTTACATTTGCATTTTGCATCTTTATCACACTGAACTCTATTGTATAGGTACACTGAACTCTTTGCAATTACAATGAATGTAAATCTTTGCGCAGAATGGATAACACGTTTAACTGATAAATTCAAAATGTGCTACAGTATAAACATTTCAATGTGTATCCAATATGTTTGGATTAATTTCAGTTCTAGAATTATAAAGGACAAAATTAACACATTTAATGGGAAAGAAAACATTGATAGCTTTTAAACATTCTTGAAACTGTACAAAGTGGTATTATCATGTTCATTGGTTGTCTTTTAGTCTTCACCTTGCTACTTCCCTTTGGAGAGCATGGATGAGCTTCCCTCCATCAATCTCATTCTTATCAGCATTGCTGGTGTGGCAAACAGTTTAATGTTAATTTCTGCAATGATAGTTTGTTAAAATAAATGGATTGTTTAATTCAGGACAAAGACATTTTTTTTCTGGTACAATACAATCACCACATTCTGTTCTTTGTGTCTATTTGAGGAAAGACAACAACAACAATAACAACTTGCATATATATTTAGCACCACTCATGCAGCGTTGTGGACGTAGAGCCAGTGGGAAAGGGGAGGGGGTGGTGATGGTCAAATAGGAAGGTCTTCAGGCGTGATTTGAAGATGGTAAGATGGAGGAACAGAGGAAGAGTGTTCCAGAGTTTTGGGGCATAGTGGCTGAAAGCACAACTACCATTGGTAGAACGGAGGACATGAGGAACATGCAGAAGGACGGAGCCCAATCAAGCGCATGCAGGGGGTTGTGGGTTAGAGATTAAGCAGGTTGGAGAGGTAGAGAGGTGCCAGGGCATGCAAATGTGAAGATGCTGTACCCTGTCCAGCGCCTTGGGATATCCTCCGCTAAAGGCGCTATACAAATGTAATCTTGTTATTGTCGTCGTTGAAGATCTTGAAATCAATCTGTTCAACGATGTGGAGCCGGGCTAGAACTGGTGTGATGGAGGTACAGTGTTTAGTACGCGTGAGTATGCGGGCAGCAGAGTTTTGGATCAGCTGTGAAGTGAAATATCAATGAGTCAACACTGAATAAGTAAACAATAATCAAAATGTACAGAGAACCAGAACTCCTCAGCAAGTATCTCAACCTGCCTAGTTCTATATATTAATGAGCCGTTGGTTGTGGATTAGCTCTTTAATAATAACAGCATGTAAATGCTAAGCTTAAAAGCTTTAAGCATTCCAAAAGGTAAATCTTGGTAAGATCACATACAACTCAACTCATCTTTTTTTGGAAATTGCAGTTAATCTGACAACAGTTCCAGCGTATAAGGAATTTGTAATGGAAATTACATGTTCAAAATGGAACTGAATTATCTGTCCTGAAAATTTAATTTATTTGTGTCTTTTAATAAATTGAGAAAAGGGAGCTTGAGCAAAGCAAAAGGCAGAAAATTAAATGAATAATAGATTGATAGAAACATGGATAGAATTCTAGACATATGGAAGGATATAGAAATAAATAATATGTTGAAAATGTATCTTGTGAAATTAAATCTCTCAGCTGCCAACTAGCAATATAGCTGCTTATAGAGTACTAAGTACTTTCACAAGTACTTAAAGCAAACCTTTAGGCTCAGAGGTCATTTACAGTCAACTGCACTTACATGTCCACAATGTACCAAGAGTATAAGTATTGCAATTCACTTTTTAATAAGCACACCAGCTGTAAGGCCACATTAACCATACTAAAGGCTTCATTTGGGATACAGTTATATTTCATGCTTTGAATGTAATGTTCAAGGTTGGGAAAATATAAATGTTTAATTGTTCACATCTATGGCAATAAGAAGCATATAGTTCACCCTCAGCATCCATTGGGCATTTTAAGTGGAATTCCTGTTTGAATTGACATTAATATGTCATTGATATATTCCTGTTTGAGATAAAATTGATCAATCACTTCATGGCTGTTCGGGAGACATTACTGTGATCAAATTGGTTTCCCCCTCCCATTCACCCACAAAAAACAGTTACTACACTTTACAGTGCAACCTGTGAAGCAATTTGAGATGTCAGCCTGATGTGATAGATGCTACATCAAATGTAAAGATTATTTTTCTTATTACATTAAATATTTTTATTTAGGCCATTATGTATTTAGGCCCCTTCATCCTGGATGAGCAAATTAACATCCTAGGGCTCACAGAAACCTGACTGTCCCACAATGACCCCGTCCCCCTCATCGAAGCCTCACCCCCAGCTACACTTTCCAGCCACAACCCCCCCACGCACCCCACCCCAATCGCCGCGGAAGTGGGATGGCTCTCATCTCTCAAACCTTCCTTGGTCTATCCCCCTACTCCTCTGGTTGTTTCCCCTCATTTGAGCACCTTATGCTGTACCATCCCCAACCTACCTCCTGACCCCTTCCTCAAGGATATCACCTGTCTCCTTTCTTTCCTGTCCCTTTGCACTGAACACCTGTTCATCATGGGTGACTTCAACCTTCACCTAAACTCCTCCTGCCTCACCTCCTCTGAATTCACTGCCCTCCTCTCCACCTTAAACCTCACCCTCCATATTAATTTCCTGACCCACAATCGTGACCATCCCCTTGACTTCGTTATCACCCATGGCCTAGACATCTCCGGTCTGTCCATCATAAACAAGGCCATCTCAGCCCACTTCTTCATCTGCCTCTCCTCTTGTATCTCCCTTCTCCAAGCCATCTTTTCCCACCCATGGGAAAAGCTTCCGCCCGCATCCCTCACAAGCTCCCTGTCATCCTCGGCCTTCTCTCCCTCTGGCCTTCCATCTGCAGTGATCCTGATGCAGTTGAGGTACAGATCAGCCATGATCTAATGATCTAATGAAATGGTAGAACACAGTTGAAGGGCTGAATGGCCTCCTCCTGTTCCTATGTTCCTATGACCATCTTCAAAGCTACCTGCTCCCCCTGGTACAACAGTCACCTCCACTCCTTAAATCCGAAACCCCAGTTGCCCGAGCGCAGTTGACACAAATCCGGCCTCACGGTTCACCGTCAACTGTGGCTCGAGTATCTTCACACCTACCACCGCTCCCTCTCTCAAGACAAAACTGCATTCTATTCACAGGTCGTTCTGGAGGCCAAAAACACTCCAAAATTCTATTCTCCAACACCCACTACCTCCTCTGTGCACTCCATCAAGCATCCTCAATCCTAACATTTAATGCCAAGTGCGAAGAGGTGTTGGATTTCTCTATCTTCAAGATAGATAACATCCGCCTGGCCGCCTTCTCCTCCTGCCCCATGTCCCACCACCTACCGCCATTTTAAGAATTTTAAGAATTAAATGAACACTAAGAGGTAGGTTACCATGAGCTACTCGATTGAGCCAAAGGACTACAAATAACATTGATGCATAAGTCACTCCGGGAGTCCCCAGGGAAAGGTTGAGATCAGCCTGAGCCCTGAATCATCTCCCGCAGTTGTAAGCATAAAATTTGTAACTGTGTAACAACTATCTTGTTGATCAATAAATGAACCCCTTTGATTCATCCATCATCTCTGTCCACTATCTTACCTCAGGGTCAACCACATTACTAAGGGAAAGGGTTAAACTTTTCTTTTAACCTTACACTGTGTACATGTGTTGGTGAATGGCAAGCCAATGTCTCAAAAACAGGTGTTTTATATAATAAGCCAGCTCTTGAGGAAAGTCCTAAGGCCAGATACAACTGGACATGGTCAAGTTTGACATGAGCAACTGTTTCTGTGTTAGCACTGATAGTGTAGAATTAGCCCCACAGTATAAACAAGGTTACATTCTACAACAGAATCTTGCATATTCTAGTTGAAGCAAGTTTGAAAAACACCACAATTTAACCCAGCACCAAAGCTGCAGTGTTTTCAACAGGACTAAATTTGCCAAGTATTATTCATTTCCAGCATCAGCCGCTGTTGTATTTTGTGGGGAAAAAAGCGACCTGCTTTCTTGTGACTTTATTAAAGGAAAAAATCTAAATATCCTCAGTGCATTTCAGTAATATATTTTGCTGTCCTCCCCTTCCCCACATGCTTTCCACTTCTCTGTTATTAGCAGCATTGAAGTATACCATTATGCCAATGTCAGAACTACATTTCTCCTACCCCCTCACCAACATCACACCACACTGACAGATCAGTTTCTTGCACTCTCCCTCAGTCATCTTATATAATTACTGTAGTCACAACTTGTGGGCTGTTTCTATTCTGAATCTGCGTCCCCTGGGACGTAAGTTGAAACTGCCCAAACTCCTTTCGCTTATGACCCTCAACAAGACAACCCTTTTATCCAATTGCTCAGAGCAAAATTCAAATGCAGGTCCCAGAGGTAAAAGGGAACTCTAACCCACTGAATCACCATCTATCAAAGCATAGCTACTAATATTATTACTGGTTTTCTGGCCACTCTGTTTGGAAGTACATTCTATGTCCTGCTGAAATTTGACTTGTCCACAACCCACAAAACATAATTGGATACAATTTTGCTTTTAGAATTTATTTTAATTATTTAAAGTTGATGCATTTATCGACTTTATTTTGAAGTGTATATAGTGAAGATGAGACAGATCTGTTCATAGGCTGTATTCTCTTATGTCATTTCTGAAACTCACAATACGTTACATCTCATTCTCTCAGGAGTTAAGTAGACTAGACTCACAGGCTTGTGAAAAACGATTTCATAAAGATTGTCATCTTGAAGGAGCTGTCTGTTTCATTGTAGATAGGTCTCTGCAAAGCAGCTGTTATAAATTATTTTGCAAGTTGCTAGCTTTGGATGGCATGAAAAGCAAATTGTTTACATTCAAATAACTTTGTGATGAAATCTAATTTCTGCTTACGAAAGGTGAGCCAACCAAGGAAAATCAAATTTCTTCTGTGAAAGCTGTATCTTTCTGTAATTTATCATATGTAGTTGAATTCATCCCCTCTCCATATTCCGAATGTGGCCTCTGCACTGTGATCTATTACAAAGGAAGCTATCATGGGCTGATCACAAACACCTAATGAAGATTCCTAGTGTTACAAGATAGTCTCTAGTAGTCTGGTAAAATAAAAAGGTGTTTTGAGATCAGGATTCTGGACTCGTTCAAGAAAATGTTGATGGAGGGTATGGTGGGTATACTGCAAAAATGAGATTAAATGAGCCAAAGGCTTCATTCAAATATCTGTGGTGTTCTAAAATAATTCAAAAAAGCCTTGCATTTGATATAACGCCTTATTACGTCTTCGAGACAACTCAAAGAACTTCACAGAATATATTGTATATTTTGTGGGTGAAACACGGTAACCAATTGTGCAATACCCCACAAACAATCGTGGATTGAGTGACCAATTTTTATTTTAAAAGGAATTATTACCCCCAGAAAAGCGATCCACCAATCGACTAACAACCAGGTTCCTACTTACTTCTAGGTAAACAGGCGTGTGGAGTAAGGGAACTTGCCCAACGTTTCACCCTGTCGAGAATCGAACCAGGGTCTCTCACTTGCGAGGTGAGTGCTCTAACCGTTGAGCTACAGGACCCCATGGTTCTGGAGTCAATATACCATCAATTGCCCTTTAATTATATCCCGGTATAAATTAGTTATTTTTAATTTGTTCTTTTTTTTAAAAAAGCATTGCATCACAGAATTTTAACACATGCCATTCCCTGCAAATATAATCTTTCGTACGTGAGAAACATGGGCAAATTGGGGTGCTTAGAGACATAAATTCTGTAATGAAAAACATTCTGCTGTGCTGGCAAGTTATACCACAAAATCAACAACAACAACAAAATTACATTTATAGAGCGCCTTTCACGTCGAGAGGACATCCCAAGGCCCTGGACAATCAGGGGTCAGGGTCCGAGCATGGGGGAGGGGTGTGGTAGGGGTGAGGGAAGGTGGTGACTGAAGGCATGATCGAAGAGGAGGGTCTTGCGACCAGCCTTGAAGGAGGCAAGGGAGGAAGCGAAGAGAAGGGACTGTGGGATGGAGTTCCAGAGTGCGGGGGCAGAGAGGCTGAAAGCCCGGCCACCGATGGTAGGGCGGATCGGGTGGGAGACCTGGAGCAGGCCAGAGCCTGATGAACGGAGGGAGCGGGCAGGTTGGTAGGGAGTCAGCAGGTCAGAAAGGTAGGAGAGGGCAAGGCCAAGGATGGCCTTAAAGGTGAGGACCTTGAATTCGATCCTCTGGGGAATGGGGAGCCAGCCAATGTGGCAAAGTTTGAAGAATTTTAGAAAAGGATTATTAGGAATTGTACCTGTCGTCCCCAATATTGTGCTACTCTTTGAAGATTGATTTTTTTAAAAAAGAAATTCAGATTTTATAATTAAGTCACATTGGAGAAATGTCAGTGATGTTAGGATTGCACAAAGGCTGCAAAAATAATTCGGCTATTATCAAGTTCCTACTTTTATTTGTTTTAAGCACAACGTGAATCCTATTATAATTGATAAGATGTTCAAAGTAGCTTGTCAAATAAGCAAAATAACTGGTAAATTGGATTCAACTGAACAATTTCCTTGTCAAATTGCCACATTTTATTTTACCAGAATAATCAAATGCATTTTACTGCCATGGAGATCAGTCTTGACTATTAGACTTTAGTGACATGTTTGGAAGGACATTTATTTTTCCAGGAATAGCTATTTTAGCATCTCACGTAATAATACAATTACGTTTTTGACATAATCCCAAAGTGCCCAATAATTGAAAGAAAGCTCTGACTTCAGATGAATTGTTGTCAACCACTTGAAGAATACACATGTCATATATTGTATTTTCCATTTGATCTGAAAGGCTATAGAAGTGTTTTTGTTTTTGTCTTTGTTTTTCTGGTATCTGTTGTCACATAGATTGTGGAACTAGACATTGCAGATGATTTCTAATGAGATTCTTAATAAGGAGTCCAACCCTGGTGCTTGTGGGACATTGCTGTGCGCAATTGGCTGCCGCGTTCGCCCACAAATATACAGTCAATTCACTTTACAGTATATTCTGTGAAGCGCTTTGGGACGTCCTCCCGACGTGAAAAGCGCTATATCAAATGCAAGGATTATTATTATTATTATTGTGCGGAAATTGAAATTTTTGAGGGAGAGATTGCCAAGGACCGCCTAGTGCTAGCATTTCGATGGATCAGCAAAACAATCAGAATTTTGACTTCCCTTTGGGCTGAACTTTCTGCTGTTGTCTATTGTTTCTTTGTAAAAAATTGCGCTCATTTCCCGTGATTTATTTGCTGACATAATCTGCTTCCACCTCCTCTGAGGATATAGAGGAACGTACAGAGCCAGAAAAGACCATCTGATTAATGCCAAAGTTTTTTAAAAATACACTACTTTATTTTATCTTGGTTAATATGTTCCATAAATACTGCAAAATACATCAATTTTTTCAAATATTTGTTCTTACGCATTATTGGGTAGAAATTCCACCTGGGTCTAGATTACTTTATTAACATATTACTTCATATTACTAATTCAGAGCATCCAGAATTTGACAAATTCATCAATACTACCTTAATTTTGAAGCAGTAGGTTTCAAATCATTGATTAGGCTGCCACTGGATTACTACATCTAGTTCTGGGCCCTCATTCCAGAAAAATGTTAAGGCCTTTGAGGGAGTGCAGAAGTGGTTTAAAACACCACCAAATTACATAACTACATTTGTAGTTGAGAGGGCGTCCCAAGGTGTTGGATAGTCAGGGATTTGGTCTCGAGCAGGGGGTTGGGTTTAGGAGGTGTGGCGGGCAGGGAGACGAGGGGTAGGAGGGTGACCAAAGGTGCGGTTGAACAGGAGGATCTTGAGACAGGCCTTCAAGGAAGTAAGGGAAGGAACAAGGTGAAGGAACTGGGGGATGGAGTTCCAAAGGTTGGGGGCAGAGAGGCTGAAGGTATGACCAACAATGGTAGGGGATGTGAAGAAGGCTGGAGCCCGCAGAGCTGAGGGAATGGACAGGTCTATATGGCGTTAGCAGGTCACAGAGTTAGGAAGGCCATGGGGGCTTTGAAGGTGAAAAGAAGGATTTTGAAATCTCTCCTCTGGGAGATGGGGAGCTGGGCAGGGGTGGGGATGATAGGGACATGGACCCTGGTGCAGGAGACGACATAAGTTGCAGAGTTCTAAATGATTTGCAGCTTCTGGCAGAAAGAGTTGGGAAGGCGGACAAGCAGGGAGCTGGTGTAGATGTAACAAATGTAAGGATAAGAGTCTTGGCAGCCTGAGGGGTGAGGCAGTGGTGGAGCCGGGCGATGTTGTGGAGGTGGGTGAAGGCAGAACAGGTTCCGGCATGGATATGGGATAGAAAGGACAGTTGAGAATCAAACAAGATGCCAATGTTCCAGACTGGCTCAGTGAGGTGGAGTGGCATTCCATGGATGGTGATGCTGCCAGTGCCTGAGGTGTGGAGGCGCTGATAAGAGCCAATCAGGAGAGCCTTGGTCTTGTTGACGTTTAACTGGAGAAAGTTAGGTCTCAATCAGGACTTGATGTTTGATAGACATTTTGTCAGTGCAGCAGTGATCTTGGAGTCGAGGATGGATGCAAAGAATTAGAGTTAGGTGTCATCCATATACGTGTGGAAGTTGATCCCATACCTGCGAATTATGTCACCAAAAGGGAGCATGTACATGTTGAAGAGGAGAGGACCAAGGAGAGAGCCCTGAGGAACGCTGCATGAGGCGGTGTGAGGGCTGGAAGAGAAGCAGTTTGTGGAGACCAAGTGGAAACATTTTGCGAACGGTAGGATCTGAGACAGTCAAGGGCAAGACCATGAAGGTTGAGGTGAGAGGAGAGGCGGTAGAGGAGGATAGAATGGTTGACAGTACCAAAGGCAGCAGAGAGGACAAAGAGGAGGAGGAGGAGGCAGGGGGACCCCTGGTCACAGATAGACAAAATATCATTTGTCACTTTGACCAAAGTTGTTTCTGTGCTGTGGGAGGCACGGAAACCCTATTGGAGGGATTCATAGAGGGAGTGACGTGAGAGGAAGGAATGAAGCTGGGAAGCAACGACTTGTTTCAGGACCTTGGAAAGGATAGGGAAGTTGGAGATGGGGCGGTAGTTGGAGAAAGTTTCCCAGGATGAAAGGCTGCAGTTATGAGGAGAAATTGGAGAAGCTTGGTCTGTTTTCATTGGGGTGGAGAAGGTGAGAAGGAACCTGATAGACAAATTACGAGAGCTATGTTAGGATAAATAGGGAGAAGTTATTTCCATTGATAGTCAGTGACTAGGGGACATAGTTATAAGATAGCCACAAGAACAGCAAAATGAGAACTTAGGAGCGATTTTTTCATCCAGAGAATAGTTGGGCTGTGGAACACCCTGCTGAGTGGAGATAGAGTCCATTTCAAGTGGGAAGTAGACAGGTATACGAAAGAGAGGGGTTTGAAGGAGTATTAAGATAAGGTCAGGTGCTGGGACTAAGGTGATCTCCTTGCTTTGTCAGACAATGCAAACTTGCTGAGTCGAATGGCCTCCATCTGTGCTGTAGATTTCTGTTTCTTTATTTAAAGTTGGGTCTAAGATAAAACTGAATTTGCTAAATTCTGCACACTTTCAAATGTTAAATAAAAAGAGTAAATCTGGGTGAAAAATTTCTCCACAAGCGTTTTGTGTTCGTATATTAAAGGGAATTTTTTTTTGTTTTTTTTGTTGCTTACCCCATGTATGAAACCATAGGATAGAAGAAACATTTTTTTAATTGAATGTTCTGCCCATTTTATTAAAATAGCAATCATCTGTGGAAGATTTACACCAGAAACTTAATAATAGGTAAAACTGCAGCTGCTTTATAAAACATAGTACATGTTAGAGAAAATCCCTATCACTAAATAAGCTTAATAAGTGGTACAAAGGAGTGCAGATTTCTAACAGCTTTTGTGATAACCATTTCTACCTGGATAGTAACAAGATCTAAAAGAAAATCAAGTTATTCATTGTTAAAGGAAAGGAGAGTCTAGACCTAAATACAACAACAACAACAAGATTCCATTTATTGAGCAATGGGATAAATAAACAGATACAACCATTGCCTCACCATTGACATTGTTTATACGTATGTGAATGAGGCCATTAAGCCACCAGTTCTGGAATTATGTATGTTGTATTTTGTATCTGTAACAACAGCATCAGATTAATGTAAAAGCAGACACTGGGGACACAAAAGCTAGATTCAAGCATTTTGCTTCATTATAAGATCATAGAATTATAGAGCACAGAAGAAGGCCATTCGGCCCATCATGTCTGTGCCGGTTCTTTGAAAAGAACTTTCCAGATCGATCCCACTCCCCCGCTCTCTCCCCCCATAGCCCTGCAAACGTGTCTCTTAAGAGTTGTTATCAAATCAACTTCCACCACCCTTTCAGGCAATGCATCCCAGATCCAAACAACTCGCTGTGTGAAACAATTTCTCCTCACCTCCCCTTTGTTTCTTTTAACAACTATTTTAAATCGGTATCCTCGGGTTACCGATCCACCCGCCAGGGAAATAGTTTCTCCTTGTTCACCCTATCGAATCCCCTCATAATTTTGAAAACTTCTATTAAGTCTGCTCTTAACCTTCACAGCTTCAAAGAGAATAATCCTAGCTTCTCCAGTCTCTCCTGATAACTGAAGATGAAGATACACAGGTTGCCTTGTGTGTATATTTCTGTCAAGCTGTTCATATAGTTTATTGACCTTCATTACAGCTGGTCCATTGCATCTCTTGTGCAATATTTTGTGCCTAAAGAGGAATATTGCTGCTTTGCATTTCAAACAAGCAAATTAATTTAAAACACCTATCCAGCAAAGGGTATTTCTCTGTAGATTCTGCCTCCTCGTCCTCCTGGATCTCTCTGACATGTTCAACACACTCAACCATGCCATCCTCCTCCACTGCTCTCCTCCCTCATTCACCTTAGTGGGACCGCACGCGCATGGTTCAAGTCCTACTTGACCAATCGCCTCCACTTCATCTCGGCAAATGGTCTCTCCTCCCGCCCTTGCCTGGTCACCCATGGGGTACCCTGGGGCTCCATCCTTTATCTGCTTCTTTTCCTCATCTATATGCTTCCTCCGGGCGATGTCATCTGCAGACATGGGGTAAACTTCCATGTGGATGACACAGAAATCTACTTTGCCTCCTCCAGTATCGACTCAAGGTCCGCCAATGTTCTATCAGCTTGTTTGGCAGACTTGAGGGCTTGGCTGAGTGTAAAATTTCTGCAGCTGAATGTGGACAAGACGGAAACCATTCTCCATGGCTCCCGTCAATGTCTTCAACTCCTGTGGATCTGCACTCCTCAACCTCCCTGGGCTCTCCCTCAGACTCACCGAACCAGTGCTCAATCTAGGCGTCCGGTTTGACCCTCAGCTCACCTTCTTCACCCACATCCAGTCCCTGACCAGGACCACCTTCCTCCACCACGTTGCCCACCTCCGACCGTACCTTACCCCAAATGCAGCCAAAACCCTCGTGCAAGATTTATCACCTCCCACCTGGATTACTCTAATGCACTCCTCGCCGGTCTCCCCAGCTCCACTATTCAAAAGATCCAGCTCATTCAGAACTCTGCCGCCCACATACTGACCCGGACCAAACTCTGTATCCACATCTCACCAGTTCTGGCCAGGCTCTTCTGGCTTCCCATCACAGAACGGATCAACTTCAAGATCCTCACACTCGTGTTCAAATCCCTTCACTCTCTGGCACTTCCCGACCTCTCCGACCTCCTCACTCTCCAATCCACCGGCCTCCTGCTTATCCCTTGCACCCTCATCTGCACCATTGGTGGTCACACTTTCAGTCACTATGCCCTGAAGCTCTGGAACACTCTCTCCCTCAATCCGTCCACCTTGCCCCCTCTTTCCCCCTTTTCAAGTCCCACCTGAAAGCTTTCCTTTTTGACCAGGCTTACGGTCACCTCCCGCCGCCCTCCCCCCAGGCTTGGAGTCAGGCTCTGCCACTGTTAAGCGCTCTGAGGCGCTACCCTGCGTGGAGGTTGGTATATAAGTGCAAGTTGTTGTTGTAGATAATGTCTGTCTTGGCCTCCGTCACATCTTGAAAAATCTGTTACCTTTCTTCCACATTTTTCTGCTCAACTGTCCCCATATTGGAGGGAAGATAGAAAGAAAATATAGAGAGCAGGAGAGAGAATCGAGTAGAAATATAATTCTTATAAATATTCAGGGACATAAAGAGACACAAGACGTATCATAGAGAAATATATGAAAAGAGCTGTTCAGGTTTATAACAGACTTTTGCCAATCTCACCAAAGTAAAAAAAAAGGAGTACCATAAAACACATTAAGAAAAATAATTAGACGGTAATTAAAACATCAACAATGTGACATTCCTGTAAATTCCACACCACAGAAAGCCGGATGCTGCCATAAAAACATAAAACTAAGGAAACTAGCTTTCTCATACTTACCAGCCATCACAGACTAGACAAAATTAAAGTTGGCAATCGTACAAAATGGCAAAATTATAATTTCATGATCAACAGTGAAACAAACAGTAAACAGTTGTGCTGTGCATCACTGGAACTAAAGGGATTTAACTCCATCAATTTATGAGCTCCCCTAAATTATCCTACTTAAAATGGCCAAATATTCAGCCTCAGAATTAAGGAACAAATCCTGAACCTGAAGGTAGAATATAAATAAGATGTACACAATAGGATCAATAATTTACCTGAGGGGGGGATAAACATGCCAAAGTGCTGGCTTTTGGAGGCGTGCATGTAAATGTTTATATAGAGAGAGCAAGAGAATGGCTTACAGGGCAAAATGGTTGTATAATTGTTTCTTTGGTGTTGCTGCAATGCAATACACTACAAATCATCATCAACAACAACACATTGCATTTGTATAGCGCCTTTCATGTCAGGAGGACGTCCCAAGGTGCTGGACAGAGAAGGGTTTGCAACTGGACTGGGATCTGGAATCCAGAGGGGTGGAGGGTAAAGAGGGGTGGAGGTGGGATTATGACAAAAGCACTGTCAAGGAGGAAGAAACGGGCCTTGATGGAGGCAAGAGAGGGGAAGAGATGGAGGGGCTTCAGGATGGAATTCCCGAGGGTAGGGGGCAGAAAGCTTGAAGGCCCGACCGCCAATGGTGGAGCAGGTAGGGCGTGGGACATGGAGCAGACCAGTGCCCAATGAACGGAGGGAGGGAGTGGAGAGATTGGTAAAGATTTAGTAGGTTACAGGTGTAGTAAGTAGCAAGACCATGGAAGGTTTTAAAGTTGAGGACAAGTAATTTGATCCTCTGGGGAAATGGAGAGGCAATGCAATGGAGAGGAAGGGGGTGATCGGCTCATGGACCATGGTGTCAAAGGGGACATGAGCTGCAGAGTTCTGAATAATCTGCACCCTGTTGAGGGAAGAGTTGGGAAGTCCAACAGTTAGCATAAAGGCAAAAATACAAACATTTGGACTTGGACAGCAGGTTTCATGTTTGGGTTGGTCTCTATTTAGATACGACTTTGACACTGAAATCAGGCATATTCAATCTGAACTTACAGAAAGTGATGTCAGCAATGTTTCAAATACAGTGGAAGCCGCTTAAGCTGGAATCCAGTTAACTCCACTGGGTAAATCGGACAAAACACCCAACTCCGATTTATTTGTATTCTTACCCATTTTAAAAGTGCCTGTTAATTCAGACAAAATCCAGACAAACGGCCACCCTGGTCGCTGCTGTGCCTTCTGTGTCTCAAGTGGCTCCATTCAGCCATGAATTGCTCAGGGATAGAGATGGGAGGCGTCAAATCACAATTGATTGACAGCTGGAGCCGCTTGTGAATGGCTTGACTGCCCATCATTCACAAGCGGCTTCAGGCTATCAATCACATTGGACCCACTGCTAATTGGTCCCCTTCCCATCCAATGGGATCAGCAATGGGAGAGAGGAGGCGATGGGTAGAAAGAGGTCAGGGACCTGGGACACCGCTTAGCTGGACAAAATATCTTCAGTCTGTCTGTCTGGCTTAATACCAGTGTAATATCAGTTCTGAAGTAGAATGGTTACTTAATAAGACATGCTGCTTCACTGCACCTATAGGGTGTACTCAGGTTCTGCAAGCCACCCAGAGGTGGAAGTAAAGTGAGTGATCCATAATTTAAATCAGACAGAGACAGTCTAGTTTCCGGATTGCGGACTACACTTCATATGTTAAATATCTCTGTGCATTTGCAGAGAAAAGAGAATTGGTGGCTACCAGAATCTGAGGAAGTGAGTACCTCTAAAAGCTCAGACCAGCTTTAAATTAGTTTTGTAGGAATATTAAAATAAACTCCAGGTGTGCTGCTGTCTTGCAACTTCAAAAAGGATCTTCAAATGAACAGAAATGAAAAATAACCAGAATAATGATAATAATCCTTGCATTTGATGGGTGGTAAGGGTGGAAATAGCTTTGGAGGCTATCTTTCAATCCTCCTTGGATATGGGCATGGTGCCAGAAGACTGGAGGTTTGCTAATGCTACACCCCTGTTCCAAAAAGGGGAGAGTGAAAAACCTGGTAACTACAGGCCAGTCAGACTAATGTCGGTAGTGGGGAAACTTCTAGAGGCTAATATCCAAGACAAACTTAATTTTCACTTGGAAAAACATGTATAAATAAAGGACAGCCAACACAGATTTGTTTAAGCCACATCCGTGCCATGATCCGCTCTGCCTTTCCCCACCTCCGCAACATCGCCTGGCTCCGCCATTGCCTCACCCCTCAGGCCACCGAACAATCATCCACGTATTCATCGCATCTAGGCTCAACTATGCCATCTCTCTGCTTATTGGCCTTCCCAAATCTTCCCTCCACAAGCTGCAGATCATCCAGAACTCTGCAGCTCATGTCCTCTCCCACATCAGGCTCCATAACCCCATCATCCCCACAGTGATCAAAGGCACGGTCAAAGGAGAAAGTGTTGAGACGGGTCTTGAAGGAGGCAGAGGGACTGCAGGGTGGAGTTCCAGACGGTGGGGGCAGAGTGGCTGAAGGCCCACCTGCCAATGTGGGGCAGGCGAGGCAGGGGACGTGAAGCAAGCCAGAGCCTGCTGAGTGGAGGGAGCGAGTAGTTGGTAGGGGGTTAGGAGGTCGCATAGGTAGGGGGGAGTAAGTCCATGGAGGGCTTTGAAGGTGAGGACCAGGATCTTTAACTATATCCTCTGTATGATGGGAAGCCAGTGGAGTCAGACCAGGATGTGGGTGATAGGGTCACGGAGCCTTGTGCGGGAGAGTACATGGTCTGCAGAGTTCTGGATGATCTGCAGCCTATGTGGAGGAGGAGTTGGGGAGTTCCAACAAGCAAAGAGTTTGCATAGTCGAGCCTCGATGTTATGAATGTGTCTCAGCGGCCTGCGGTTTGAGACAGTGGTGGAGCCGATTGATGTTGCTGAGGTGGGGTAAGGCGGAGCAGGTCATGGCACAGATGTGGGGTACAAAGGATAGTTAAGGGTCAAAAAAAACGCCAAAGTTCTGGACTGGCTTAGCAAGGTGGAGTGTGCATCCTTGGATGGTGATGTTGTCAGCACCTGAGGTGAGAAGGCGCTGATAGGAGCCAATCAGGAGAGCCTCGGTCTTGTTGATGTTCAACTGTAGAAAGTTAGCTCTCACCTAGGACTTGATGCCCGACAGACATTCTGTCAGGACAGTAGTGGATTTCATTTAATAGAGGTGTTCAAAATTATGATAGTTTTTTTTATCAGAGAGTTGTTACAGTCTGGAATGCATTGCCTGAAAAAGAGTGGTGGAAGCAGATTCAATAATAGCTTTCAAAAGGGAATTAGATTGTTACATAAAAAGGAAGAATTTGTAGGGCTCTAGCGTAAGAGCGGGGAAGTGTGACTAGTTAGTAGCTCTTTCAAAAAGCTGACACAGTCAAGATGGGCCAAATGATCTCCTTCGTTGCTGTAAAATTCTATGATTCTATGTTTTTATGATTGATATGGCACCTTATCCTGTCTTTGAGAAGTCTCAAAGCGCTTCACGGAATATACAGTAAAGTGAATTGACTGTATATTTTGTGGGCGAAACACAGCAGCCAATTGCACACAGTAGTGTCCCACAAACTGTCGTGGATTGAGTGACCAAATTACTATTATTTATTTATTTTTCGTTTTTTTTGGAGGGATTATTACCCCCAGAAAAGCGATCTGCTAATCGACTAACAACCAAGTTCCAACTTACTGCTAAGTAAACAGAGGTGTGTGGAGTAAGGAAACTTGCCCAATATTTCACCTTGCCCGGGAATCAAACTTAGGTCCTCTTGCTTGTGAGGCGAGTGCGCTAACCACAGGACTCCATAAGCACAGTAAAGTTCCTAATAATATTAACTAGTATCTTGTCTATTTTCCTGAGGACTCCAAAGTTTATCCAACATATCCTGAAAATGTTTAAGTTCTTTCGTAAACTTGCGTAACGTTTCGCTCTGCTAAGAATTCAAACCCAGGTTTTCTTGCTTGCGAGGTGACTACTCTAACCAATACATTTTAGGACTGCTCATATGCTCCAGGACTCTTAACTATCCAGAATTTAGATGTAAAGTTGTTTTTTCAAGGTTTAAATTAAATAGTATAAAGTAAATGGTACTTTTGAAATGCTTGAGACTAATCAAACTATTCGGTTTACTTGAATCCTTTACATAATCCTTTATATATGTTGCATGTGTCATTTATAATGATAGCTCCATCAATACACTGATTAGGAGATGCTACTTCCATGTAAATAGAGTATTAAAGCAAAGTGGAGCGAGGAGATGAGATCTATATGCATTCCATTTATTTAGTGTAATGGGGTTTTAGTTAAGATGTTGTGCCCACTAATTAAACCCTGTGATATATGTCTGCACAGATTAGAAATGTTGTTCTTATCTTAATGAATTTGCTGTGTTCATTATCTGGTAACAATAGGTGTACGATTGCTTTGACATTCTTAGTCTGCAATGATTCCAAATTAAGATTGAGTAGAGGAGTTCCTTGATTACGTGTTGTTTCAATCAAAGTGGCTCAGCTTCTGGAAATAATGTAAAATATACTTACAGCTCATTTCAAATATTTGTTTGTGTTAGCGGGTCTATCTGTGTCACAGATTCTGCTATTAATCATTTGACAGAACTATTTTTTGGAATTGAGTGGAGTTTGTGTTCAACTGGCCCTGGACCAGGCAATGAGTCTTAGTTTGGATCATTACCACAGATAGCCATTGCAAACATTAGACTTTTCAAACTGAGTGAGCTCTTTATCTGTTTTTGGTTACAGTTTCCAAAACCATTTTAGAAGGTAAGTTATATTTTTGAGGATGTCCAAAGCAACCTAATATTAAGACCAAGGTCTTCTGGTAATCCAGCAAGGTTCTCCTTCAAGATCTTGGTACCCACCCACTTCAGGCAATTGTGATTTTTATTTTAAATGAGCATGCTTGTTAAGAGACAGGATAGAAAAATAATCTACTATGCATCCCTGTCACTACAGCCACAGATAACCCGAGATCCCGTTTGCTTCTTCAGTTAAACATCTCATGGCACTACTCAAAAAAAGAATGGAGGTTTTTCCCCCATGTCTGGGCCACCAATCTCCCAAATAAAAATTGGACATTCACTTCACAGTTGTTTGTGGGACATTCTTATGCCGCGTTTTCTTACAAAATACACAGTCACTACACTTTACTCTAGATCCTGTTAAGCATTTTGAGACGTCCTTCCAATGTGAAAGTTATATTATTTCTACCACTGAAGCAATGTGAAACAAATGATGTGCTACAATTTACAGAATACTGTACTTGCATTGAACAAAAATGTATCCCACTCTATTTTACATGAAATGGTTTTCTTTCCTATTTTTCTGTTTCCTATCAATACTTACCTTCCTCCCTGCTACCTGCAATTGATATTTTTCAAACTGTATGCTATTTAAGTGCCTGATAGATGCCAATCCATCATCTAAAATTATTCTACTAGAAATTAATCAATAGCTGGAAAAATAACCAGGATGGGTGGGTGAAATGAGAGTGAGTGAGGCCAGGACATAGGATTCATCTAAGAAACAGCTGAATGTAATGGGAAGATGAGTGGGTTGTTACTGTGTAAGATGATGGAAAGAAAGATCTTTTTGACTCAAATCTATCTTCTGAAAGATTGGCGGACAAGGCCCTGAATTCCAATATTCACTCGGTTTCCGCCAATTACTTATCTCGAGTGTTCTTATGCAAGGAAGCTTTGCGATGCTATCTAAACCAATGTTCTCTTTCAAAGATCGATGAATACCTGTTGAAACTCGCATAACAGCAGCAAAGTGAAAATTGTCCTTAAACATGAATGGGCAGAAAATAAATCACACAACAGGGGAATGCTACTCTCTCAGAGGCATAATTCAGCAATATATCATAGCTCAAGTCCTATGAGTAGATGTGGTAGCATAACATGTTTCATCTCTGTGTCAGAACAAAGTGCACTATCAACAGTAACTCAGTGGAGATAATACAGATGCCTTTCATTGTTATGTACACAATAAAAGATCAGAAGTGAAGATGGTTTGTACTCCAGATATGTAGTATCTTGAAATTCGTTATTAAAATCTCTCCTGGAAATGTTATGTACAATAGCAACCTCTTTAGGATGGTTTAATACTCCAAGCATTCTCCTACATATGTTGTATAATACCTAGCTATTATAAACCCAATGTAGCCATTTAGATTGCAGTATTCATTACCTACCTTCACTGGAAAAGTGAAATATTTATAGAAATGGTGATGTGATCTTAAAATATTTCTAGGTTGTGAAATCCCATCAGAGTTGACTCTTTGAGTTTAATTACACTGCCTGAGAGTTGGCTGAAATGGTATTCATTCATTTTACTCAAGAGATTTTATTATGCAGTTCAAGAAATTATTTTTGAAATGTGTGATTTAACTACATTTAATGAGTCATCAGCAATATGTCAAGAGCAACTGACCTGATATCAGACTTCATAATCATATAGCAGTTCTAAATATTAAGAATACAATTACTTTTTCCATCTTATTAATATCTTAAATTCTACCCGTGGCAAATATCAATTATTGTGATTATATTTTTTGGGGGGAAGGAATAGCATTAAAACCAAATTGAAAAGAAAATATATTTGGCTGTAGTAAATTGATTTTATCATTATAATCTCAACTCTGATGATTTGTTAATTTAATCACTTAATATTTGATGCATAATGTTTTATCTTGCAGGATAATTATTTCAATCAAATGTACAATGAAGGCCAGAATCTAGGGAGCCATTGCTTTAATATGGTACTCTCATAATCTGTGCATCTGGTGATGTTATTTTTTATTGTTTTCTGCAGGTTTACCACTATTCTTACACTGCCTCATATGCTATTTATGATATACATACCAGGTTAGTACAATATCTCTTTCTGCAACTGCTCCAAATTGTTTTCTTAGTTTTCTTTTTGCTTTTGTAAGGCTCAAAACAAATGTTCTAATTGTGCAAGAATATTAGATAATAATCCTTTTATTTAAAACATGATCCAAGTCTTTAAATCTTGTAAGGTATAGATCACTTGGAGAAAATAGGTTATTTGATTTAAACTGGTAGCGGCACGAGATGATGTTGCTTTAAAATTAAAAAACTCACACAGGATTGAAGATTAGAAGAATTTGTTTCTTCCAACAGAATGGTGGGTGTGTGGATCAAACTAATAGATTTCTGCTTCCAAGCAGCTTTTTCTTAGACAAGAGCAAATTGATTGTACTTTATTCTTAAACTCTATCCTACAGTGTACATTATATTTCTTTTTTTCCTGTTCTATTTTTTAAAGGGAAGTGAGGGAACTGAATCCTCCAGAGGTGGCAAATTCTGTACTACAGCATGCAGCATGGGGCATAGTGGGGCAGCAACTGGTAAGAATCGTTATTTGACATTTGCTTGGGTCACAATATGTTCAGTAGTCCAAAAGGCAGTAAATTTAGTGAGATTTAGTAATTAAATTGCCCACAACAACATAGAGTCACTCCACTTTCCAGTATATTCTGTGAAGCATTTTGAGATTTCCTCCCAGAGTGTTATTATTAATTATTATTATTATTAATTAGAAGTGCAGAGGTGAAATGTGCATTTTAATATGTTCAGTATTTGTTATAATAAGTCATTGGATTTGACATAGTGCCTTGTCACGTGGTCAAGACATCTCAAAGCACTTCGCAGAATATACTGTAAAGTGGAATAAAAACAGTCGCTGGGAACACTCAGCAGGTCAGGCAGCATCTACAGATGCTTTCCAGAGAGAGGAAAGTGAGTTAACGTTTCAGAACTTGGGGATGTTGGATGTTTTTCCATAAATGCTGCCTGACCTGCTGAACGTTCCTAGCCATTTCTGTTTTATTTCAGATTTCCAACATTTGTAGTACTTTGCCTTTTTGCTTCTGCTTCACTTTTTCCTCTCCTCTCACTCCCTCCATGAACCCCTCCAATCGAGGTTTCTGTGCTGCCCACAGCACGGAAACTGCTCTGGTCAAGGTCACAAACGACATCCTGACCATGTGTGAGCAGGGCCTCTTCGACCTCTCTGCTACCTTTGACACCGTGGACCACTCAATCCTCCTCCACCGCCTCTCCTCCCACCTCAACCTTCAAGGTTCTGTCCTTGACTGGTTCAGGTTCTACCTTTCACATCGCCTCCACTTCGTCGCAGCAAACGGCTTTTCCTCCAGCCCACTGTCTCGTGCAGTGTTCCTCTGTCCTCAGTCCTCTCCTCTTCACCCTCTACATGCTCCTCTACATACGATGAACTCATCCGCAGCCATGGGGTAAATTTCCACATGTATGCGGATGACACCCAACTCTACCTCTCTGCCTTCACCCTGAACTCCAGGACTATTGAGGTCCTGACCGACTGCCTGTCCAACATCAAGTTCTAGTCGAGGGCCAACTTTCTCCAACTCAACGTCAGCAAGACCGAGGCCCTCCTGATGAGCTCGCGCCAGTGCCTCCGCATCTCAGGCACTGGCAGCATCAGCCTCCACGGCTGCACATTCAACCTCACTAAGCCAGTCAGGAACCTGGGTGTCTTGTTTGACCCTGAACTGCCCTTTCTCCCTCACATCCGCGCCATGATCGGCACTGCCTACCACCACCTCCACAACATTGCCAGACTCCGCCACTGTCTCACCCCTCAGGCTGCCGAAACCCTCACACACACATTCGTCACATCAAGACCTGATCACAGGAACTCCCTCCTCATCGGCCTTCCCAACTCTTCCCTTCACAAGCTGCAGAACATCCAAAATTCTGCAGCTCGTGTCCTCTCATGCACCAGGCTCCGCGACCCCATCACTCCCACCCTCGCCCGACTCCACTGGCTTCCCCATCCCACAGAGGATCGAGTTCAAGATCCTCGTCCTCACCTTTAAGGCCATCCATGGCCTTGCCTCCTCCTACCTCTCTGACCTGCTGACTCCCTACCAACCTGCCCGCTCCCTCCGCTCATCAGGCTCCGGCCTGCTCCATGTCTCCCGCCCGACCCGCCCTACCATCGGTGGCCAGGCTTTCAGCCTCTCTGCCCCCACACTCTGGAACTCCATCCCACGGTTCCTTTGCCTCGCTTCCTCCCTTGCCTCCTTCAAGGCCAGTCTCAAGACCCTTCTCTTCGACCGTGCCTTTGGTCTCCCTCCCACCTCTCTGTCTTCCCTCACCCCTACACCACCCCTCCCCCATGCTCATGCCCCGACAGCTGACTGTTCAGTGCTTTGGGACGTCCTCCCGACGTGAAAGGCGCTCTATAAATGTAATTTTGTTGTTGTTGTTGTTTACTGTAAAATGGATCCACTGTGCATTTTGTGAGCAAAACATAGCATCTAATCTGTGCACAGCAATATCCCGCAGCACTAGCCATGGAGTGAGTGACCAATTTTATTTGGGGGATTGACGACCAGGACACTGGAAGAAACTCCCTCTCTTTTCAAATAGTCCCATTGGTGTCTTTAACGTCCACCCGAATAGGTGTGAGAACTTCTACTATATAAAAAATAAAATAGGAATGATTGTGGGTTCAATTCCTTCTCTGTGCTGAGTTCGCTTCTGTTAGATATTTAGGAATTGAACCGGAACAAATTGGCTGTGTATCCTTTTTTTAATAAATTGCAGCCAGTAATACATATTGTACCATATGTGAGCAACATCTCTTTCAAGAACTACTCACTGCCTTACAACCAGTCACAATATGCCTGCCCACCAGAAGTCTGCTGTGAGATCAATTCAAAATAACAAGCAAAAATAGATTACTTTTATTCTGCACTATTACGATGGTAACAGAAGAGACTTAGGGAACAATGTGAATTGTTTCTTATGACCAGTAATTAGCTCACCTGGGGCTAAATTTACATTCTATAGGCTCTCAATGAGAATTCATTTTTCTTCCATTTACAAAAAGTAGCAAATTGGCTACAGCAATGACTGATTTCATAAAAATTGTGCACTAAAGTGTTTTATGGAACTTCCTTAAAAGCATTGGAATCAAAAAATATATAATGTGGCATTCAAACTGATTTATGGAAATGAGTCAGATCCAATTTTGGTTACATCCATGAGTTTCACTTAGCAGTTATTATATTACTGAACAGATGAAACGCTACTATTAGATGGACTCTTGGTTAATGTCCTCTTTCCAGGACAATGAATGTATTAATGAGTTTATTTTTGAAGGTCTGATGAAATGTACATATGTTACAAGCCCTAGCTCATCAAGTGCTCTTAAGAGCATGTTATCTTGTGCAACTGCTGAGAGCTTTCTCCCCCTGCTCAAGTGGAAGTTAGATAATTAGGGGTAACATTTTGAGTTGTTATATCATGAAGCAAAGTTACCAGCTTCCAGTTTGAGATTTTCAGGTAACCACTGCCTCTGTACAAGAGCAAACTCTTCAAGAATGCATAGAGAGGAACCACCAGCCCTCACACCCAACCCAAGGGATATTGCAGGCCACAGAGAGAGAGTTCAGCTTCATCTGACCCAATGATACTGCCAGTCAAAGAGAGAGAAAGTGTGTACACCTTCACTTGATCCTAGGATACTGGAGGCCACAGGCAAGAGACAACGCAGCTTCACCTGACCAGAGGGCTTCATCAGATGTAAGGGACTCACTCCATCTTTCCAGCTAAGAGGTGACAAAAAGAAAAGAAGTTACGACAGGACTATGATCTAGGCCACTCTCTAGATCAGGGGTGGGCAATTATTTTGGCTGGCGGGCCACATCACGAGTTCTGGTAAGCTTCACGGACCACACACTTAATATAGATGCAAATGCTTAATATAGCTCAAAATCAAGTCTTACACTTGTACATGCATAAATTAAAGTCTATATAATTGACATTCATTAAAATTAGGTTAAATAAAAACAATTCATTGAGCAGACATTTATTCAATATTTATTCATTTATTCACATACTGATGAGAATGTGAGAAGCTCACTCAATGGGAAGAATGAAAGCGCTGATGTGCATTAACCAGACAATTGAAGTCAGACATCACCTCCATTGTTCCAATGCGGAGTACTGCTGCAAGGTGGTCATCAGTCATCACAGATCTAGGTTTTGATTTATTGAATTTCATCACAGAAAATGTCTCCTCGCATATGTATGTTGATCCAAACAGCACAAGCATCCTCCGGGCATGAGCCTTTATTTTTGGAAAGGTATATTCATTTGAATTGCTCCGCAAGCAATGGATCATATTGCAGGTCAATAAGCTCGAATTGGAGGTCAAATGGGGCTTTGTCAACATCAAATGAGAAAGGTGAAGAGACCAAAGACAGGTCATTTTCGATCAAATTGAAATCCTGGAATCGGCGAGAAAATTCGGCATGTAAGTCAAGTAGTGACAAGGTATATTTTTTAAGGCTTTGATCGCAAACAGTAATCTGCTGCAAAGTTGGAAAGTGGGCGAACAGCCTGTTTCCTATCTGATGCGATAAAATAAATAATTTTGTCATACATGACTTAACACTGCAATGCAAATCGTACATAAAGGCGCCCTTCCATTGCAGTTTTAAATTCAGTTCATTCATGTGGCCCATGATATCAACGGCAAATCAGAGAGCCAATTCGCATCATGCAGCTGTGGGAAATCCGAATCTTTTTGTTTCATGTCCAAAAATCAATCAATCTCTGTTCTCAGTTCCCATACTCTTTTCAAGACCTTTCCTAAACTAAGCCATCTTACATTTGTGTGATACAGAACATCTGTGTGCTCGGATTCCAATTCCTCAAGCAGAGTTACAAATTGCCTGTGGTTTAATCCTCTTGCTCGAATGTAGTTGACCATTTTCGTAACTGTGTCCACAACATTGCTTAGTTTTAGAACACTCTTACAGAGGACCTCTTGGTGGATAATGCAGTGTAGAAAAACAATATTCCGTTCTGGATTTGTTTCTTTGACTTGATCTTGAATTCTTTTCAGTAACCCAACATTTTTGCCTGTAAGATTTGGGCTTCCATCGGTGGTCACATTCACCAATTTTTTCCACTCCACTCCTAATTTTAAGATACACTTATTTACTGTCTCCAAAACGTCTTTTCCAGTTGGTATCTTTCATTGACTGCATTGATGCCAATTCTTCTGTGAGCCTAAAATGTTTGGTGATACCTCGAATAAAAATTATCAACTGGGCTGTGTCTTTGACATCACAACTTTCATCAAGTGCCAGTGAAAAAACATGCAAAATTGCTTACTTTATTTTGTAACTGCACACTGTTTTTATTTACTTTATTTATTTTGGTTTTTAATTTATTTTTATTTTATTTGTTTTATTTTCCACCCACACTGGTAAAAAAATATTTAGAATTCCATTCTTTGTTGAATATTCGCCCTTCAGCTGCCACTTTCCGCTTCTTTGATAAACTCATTTCAAATTAACGTTTTCTTCAGTGAAAAGTATTGCCGTGGTTGCCGCGCGCGTGTTTGAAAATTTGCCGATCTGTACATTTCTGACACTTAAGGGAGTGTACGCACAACTAAGCAGTGTGATAGGCTGATGTTCCCGGTCAGATTCAAATGCGAAATTTATGCGACTTTCTGGGACTGAACAAACTATAATTTTTTCTATTGCTAGACACAATGACGGGCCGGATAGAATCATTTAGCGGGCCGGATATGGCCTGCGGGCCGTCTTTTGCCCACCCCTGGTCTAGATGCACAGTCCTTAATGGGCTGAATGGCCGGCTTCTACACTGTAAAATTCTATGAAATTGACTCATTTTGGAAAAGTGACGTATACCTCCCTGGTTAACATGGTGTAATACATGTGGTCCTTAGAATTCAGTTCTGCCAGTGTCTTGAGTAAATTAAATCATTTGCTCATTACCGGAAGAATAAGCATCATTTGCGGCATACCCTCAAATTCTGAGGGTTGAGCTATTCTGGATTCTATATATATCAAGTGAAATGATTGAGTCTAATTAGATGATCTAACCCAAAGTTAATGGGATGAAAAAAACAATATTTCATAACAGGTTTAAAGTGATCACATTGAACCTGATACAAAATGACACATTGATTGCCCATTGGTTGCACTGAGAATTAATTCAATAAACAGCGATCAGTTGAATAATTGTAAGGGTAATTACGTGCTTTTAATTAGATTCTCTTTATCTTTAGGATTCTTGGAGGAAAAATACAGCAAGATGTTTAAGTTCAATCTTATGGATGATATAATTTTACCGCAGGCAGTGATCTGAGGTGGGGCCTGGAACAAAGCAGGGCAGCAGCCTGGAGTTGTATCACTAGTTCTCCCTCCAGATTTCGATACAAGAGAATCGGAGCTGTCCACATGCTTAGAATTCTGCTAACAAAACCACATTCTGATTTATTCCATCTCAGGAAACATTAAAAACCATTGGACCATTCCAGGATTTTTTAATAATTGTTTTAAGGCTTGGATTCACATCCAATGCAGTCTGACCAGTGTTATGCTACAGCCAAAGGAAAATGGCCACCTCTGGCTCATAGGACCTGAAACTAGTGCATGGTTTGACACAAATTAATTATAATAATCCTTCTATTTAATGTAGAGCATTTTATGACAGGACGACATCTCAAAGGACTTCACAGGGCATAGCTTAAAGCGTAGTGACTGTATTTTGTAGGCCATTGATGTGTAAACCTAATAAAATTGACATAAGTTGTGTTCTATAACTCCAGCAATAATTGCATTGGACATTATGTCAAGTGTTGCAGCATATGTTTTGGCAATGTAAATATGTACTTTTATTTTCCATTCAATATATTTATCCCTTCAAGTACTGTTCACAATATTCCTTCCACTAATTGTGTTTAGTTGCTATCGTAATAATAATAATAAAAGCCAGATTTCTATTACCATTACTTTAATCATTCTAACAAAGGTGGAATAGACAAAAGGAGTATGATTATGGGTCACCTTAATTCCCAGAACAGCTAATAGAAATATTTCACACTGCTTAAATTGGTCACAGGGCCTTATATCTGAATATTGGCCTTATATCTGAATATTGATTATTTTTGCCTTACATTGTTAAGAGTGTGAAGAAACAAAGGTGTGATTTGTTTTCCATTAGCCATGGCTGAGAGTAGTGCAACTGCCTGACAATGCTTGTCTGCAAAGTTTGACTGCTGTTAACAAAGAGGGAAAGTAACAGACCAGATTTCTGATCTTGACAAGCTCAGCAAGTCTTGGGGATGTGTCACTTTGAGATGTTAAACCAAGTTCCCATCTAGCTGTTCAGATGGACATTAAAGATCCCATGAATCCTACTAATCTAAAAGAGAGGGGAGTTTCTCTGAGTGTCCTTGGTCAACAATCACCCAACTAAAATTAATCATTGTTGAAATGGGCTGGAGTTAATCATTTGCTTCATGGATGTGGGACATTGCTGTGCACAAATTGGTTGCCGCACTTACCCACAAATATACAGTCATACATTTTACAATATTTCCTATGTAACACAATGAGATGTCTTCCAATGTGACAGCTGTATCATAAGTAAAGATTATTATTATCATCATCACTATGGAGACAAGTCGAAAACCAAAAGCTCTCCTTGTCTCTGCTGTCAAAACAGAGTTCTGATCTTGAGTCCATTTGAACAATTGTTATGATTCAAAATCCTTCCAGTTTTTGCCGTGTTATAGGAAAGTATTTCCTCTCTAATTTTACGCTTTGTAAACTCCATATTAAGTCTGTCTTTGCTTTACACAGTATGAGGAATCTCCAGGCTGGAGGAATCTCAACTATTTCACTTATCATAAACCTGCCTCGTATTAATCAAAGGACAGGAATATGGCAATGCTCAACAGAAAACCTACAATGTGTCTGTTTGCCAGTTATAATAATAAATTGGTCATTTTCAATCTACGACTGTTTGCGGGACACTGCTGTGCGCAATTGGCTGCCGCGTTTCACTCACAAATATACGGTCAATTCACTTTACAGTCTATTCTGTGAAGCACTTTGAGACGTCGAGAAGAACGTGAAAAGTGCTATATCAAATGCAAGGATTACTATTATATTATTCTATTATAAAGGACGTTCACTCCCACATTAAGTTGAGCATATTTCAGTCAGTGATAAGTAAATAATAAATAATAATAATACTTGCATTAGTGTCTTATCACTTCTTCATAAAATAGTGTCCCACAGTGTCCCACAAACAGTGGTGGATTGAAGTGACCAAATTATTATTGTTTTTTTCTTGAGGGATTATTATCAGGCGTGTGGAGTAAGGAAACTTGCCCAAGGTTTCACCCTGCCGGAATCGAACCCAGGCGAGTGCTCTAACCACTGAGCTACAGGACTCCAAAATGAAGATGAATCACATAACCCTGATAATTTGTGAAACTTCCAGTACTACCCTTGATTTTTTTAAACATTAGGTTTGCAAACATAATTGATTGTAAAGAAATATAATGCAGATCAGCAGCCATAGAAAATCATATTGTCTGTTTCAGGTGATTTGCTGCTGTTTACTCATATATCATGTTTTTTCCATCAGTTCAACGTTAACATAATCATGGTGTTCTATGTGACAGATGTACTAAACATTTGGAAAAACATCCAAACAACAGCGCAGTTCATAATGTTTGACAGAATTGTTACATGCAAATAGCTAACGCACTGAAGTGGAATTAAATATTGGAGAATTTCACTCAGTAGATTGCAGTTAAAACTACTGTGATGGAAAGCTTTACAGTGCATTACTTAGCAATATATTAGTGCTTGAAACCACAACAAGCTGTATAGTTTTGCAGTATATTGAATCTGTAGCATTCAGGAAAGTCAACAGCTTGACTATTAGTTTCATTCCAGTGAGCTGTGCAAATGCTCGCTGAATGGAGTTTTGCAATACACTGTGGGAAGCATTGCAAAATGTAGAGAGTTAGTTATCCAAATCACTGATACAGTATCAACATTTTGTCTATTGATCATCACCCAAAATAAATAAGAGCAAAGCATTGACTTGAGAAATAATGTGATTTTGATATAAAGTTTAACCAGCGTGTTCTTGACTATTGATAGCAATTGTAGACATCCAGTGCAAGATATTTGGGAATTTGCTAATGTTAGTTAGTTAGTTAATGTTAGAAGTGTGCAGTATTGAGCATTAGCATTAGAAGTATTAACAAACCTGTTAAGGTGCACAGCCAATGCGCAAAGTACATCAATAAATCTGCCTTCTCATTGGGTACTACTCAGTTGTTAACTTTATGCCATATGTCCCTTCAGCATTATAGAATTTCAAGTTCTTATGTACATGTGTTTTTATCACTCAGAAAAATCTCATGCTTTTATTTTTTTAAAAAAAGTCTTTGCCAATGCAGTACGTGTTCTATGTAATACTGAAGTAAAAATTGATGCATTGATTGGGAAAATGTCTCATTTGGTGGACTAAAAGCTGAAGTGTCAGATGTAGATCATCTAGTAGGTCACATGTTACTTTCTCGTAAAGCATAAAACAGAGCTGTAGTTATACACCAAGGAGATGCACACCAACTCTCAGGTAAGTGGGAAAAGACAGAGAAAAGCAGCCACAAAGCAATAGATCTTCTGCCATTCATAGACCAAAGACTGTAGCAATCAAAATTTCTCTTGCTGCTAAATGTGTCGGCTGACGTAAAAAATTCCATTACCAAGGCTCATCGTCAAAGTTGCTACATTAGCAACAAGAAATATCTGTCAACATAAAGTGTACTAGATCTTGTGCGTGTTCAAGATTTCTGTCAGGTAGGGGGAAAAGCTAACTTTTCTACAGTGCTCTTTACTCCTCTTCATTTCTCCTGGATGCATTTGTCTCCTTTTTCCGGCAATGAAAGTACAATTCCACACATGCCAAGCACGCTCTTGTACTTTGTTCAATTGGTATTATTATGAGAACATTTACAGTGTGTATTGACAGGTTATTCAACTACAGAGAGCATCATAACTGAATCTAATCATATCCTTGGCTTCAATCATGTTGCATTTCAAAACGTGCACCAATGGAGCAAGCTGGTTTTCTGCAGTGATATCACAAGATCACACCCATTATATTGGGTATGATCATCTATCACACCCAATATAAGAAGGGGAATTTTATGAAGCCAAATAATAGGATCCTATTGCATTTGAACTGCTCAACGAGCCGAGTATAAGTCACACAGACTACTTCAATTATTATGAGGAGTCCTGCTCAGATTCCTTATCAAGTGAATTGACACATATTGGTTCTCGTTGATTCTGCATTGTTATTTCTGTTGCTGTAAAAGGTGCTTGTTTAATAATAATAATAATAATAATAATCCTTGCATTTGATATAGCGCTTTTTACTGATTTAGTATTGACATATCTATTTTAGTTATCTCAGTGTCTTCCATTGTTAATTGCTCATTGAGGTTTTGAAGTATACTGTATTGTTTTTGCACTGAAATATTTATACTCCATACTTTGGGACATAAACTTTATTTCTTCCCTACATTTGATTAATACTTGTTTGTTCATTTTAAATTCCAAGGTTTATATTTTTGAAAATAATATCTACTACCAGACTGATGTAAAGAACAGTGCTTTACGTCTTACTTCATCGGGGAAAGAGGGAATAATCTACAATGGCATTGCAGACTGGTTATATGAAGGTAGGAGGCAACACATTTATTACAATACAACAGCCTGAAGCAAAACTCAAAGCAAATGAAATTAGAGTATCATATTTCCTTGGCCATGTAGTAGAAACTATTCTCGTTCTTTCTGCACAAGTGTCAGTACTCAATTTCTGCAAATATCTTTACCAAATTAAACACCACAAAGTTGTCTTTGCGTAAACTTATATTGACTGTAATATATTGAGTTACCGATGTTATCACTTTTAGTTTTTCAGCCATTGCCTCCAAAAGTGACAAAAAAGTTAAAGAGATGAGAACAAAGTTGTTCCAAATGCAATGCAGTTTGTCCTCAAGAAGATATTCAACTGTTCTTGAGTTCACTATAAAATGAGCTATGTTTTCTGCTGTTTTATGGATGCTATTTTGATGACCATGTGCAATTAAAAACAACCTGTAAATACTTGTGCTCCCTGGTGGGATAGGAACCTGAGGAAATGAAATCCCCTGTGTACCAAAACTGTGTTACTATTCTTTATTATTTTTAAACGATTGTGTGAATAACATCCATCTTCCCTTACTTTATCCTCTTCACACATGGGAATTTGCCCGACAAACACAGAAGGATATCACTAAGTAAGAGTCTAAAGTGCAACATTCACAAATGTTCTGTAATTACAGCTTCTGATCAAGAATGATGCACTGCAAAATTCACTGCAAAAAGAGATGTACAAATGGTAAATCGCGAATGGCAAGGTGGCAAATAATAAATAATGTTTTATTATTTTTTCTTTACTCTGCTGCACTGCTCAACACTGTTGTTGTATTGCACCATGGGCCTTGTCCCCCTCGCCTTGGATTTTTAAAAGAATTGTATTTTATAATCTTTTGGACAGACCAACAGAACAAGAAAATATTCCACTCCCTTTCTGTTGTTTGATCTTGGTTCAAAATTAGAGATTAACATATTTTGAATGAATCCGCTCCTTCAGAGATAAGAGGAGTACTGCAGAAAGTAGAAGTAGCAGTCTACAAAACCAGGATTTCCTTGGAACCATTTTATTATTGACAAACTGTTTGGTACAATACATTCAATAAAATGTTTAAATTATATGTTGTGTTCAACATTCATCTCCTCTTACCTCAAATTCAATCTGTTTTTGTCCTGTTGGTTCCTAACAATTTGCACCTTGACAAGTTGTGAAATCATTACATTTCTTCATAGAACAAATTACTATTGTAGCTCAGCATGAATGCCGTAACCAGCAATTTAAATCTCATTAGCAAAATGCAGCATACTGAGTAAAGGAGCACAGAGACTCCGTAACCTATGGCTCAGAAAGGTAATGCTTAGATGAACATAAAAAACATCTAGTTGAATTAGCCGATTGACTGATGCTCATTGAGGAAGTGTTGTGTTTTACTGCAATGCTCAAGCACCACAAACTCCAAGAATGTGCTGACAAAATAATTTAATGGAAGAATAAATAATAATTCTCCTAAACAAAAATCTTCAGCTGTGATTTAATCTTTTCATGAATGATAACCTTTACATTTAGAAGAAAATAGGGATTTTCCAACAAAAAATATTTTAATAGTATTTTTCCACTTTTTCGTTACAACCATTTCACATTTGCATGGTACATAAAGTAGTTGCATTTACATAAAAAGTACCTTCTGCTATATTTATGTGCAAATTAATGCATGGTGTGTTATGTGGAAAAGAATGACGGTATGATGTTCTAGATGTTCCAATTATTACATTTGAATGATAAAATACATGACCATACAAAATAAATGTTCATGCAACACATGCATGTGTTCAAATGGATAACTAATCTTAAATATTTAATTGTATTCACATAAAGGAGGGTATATAAAAGCAAGCTCTCAATAGGCAACCAAGGACCCAGCATTTATTGCACTTGTCATATTCATAACTCATTAAAGTGTGATGCTTATTGCTTATTAGGTCATTTCTGATCATTTTCTGAGCACTTTGGGAGGTCCTCCTAACATGAAAGGAGCTATGTACATGTGAATGTATTGTTGTTGCTGCTCATGGAATATATAGTTACTACAGTTCTGGGTAAAATGTTACCGTAGAACTATAAAAGTTCCATAATAGCAGCCAGTTTACTGTTGACAAATACCTAGTGTTGTTTGCAATGGCTTGTTGACGAAAGAAAACATGGCCTCATTTTTATTGTTAGAGCTACAGAAACGTTTCACAATTTTCCTTTTATTAACTGCACTGTGATAGAGTATGATTGCTGAGCCAGAAGCTTTCTTGGGACAGAAGGTGTTTCTTCCATTATTCATGATCTTCAAACCTTCCATTTTGTGCTATGTCTACTTTTATAGGTCAGTGAAATCCAGAACTCATAATCATGCTCTGAAATCACCCATTCCATTTTCTGTACATAAGGAATAGCTGGGATCCAATAAGCCAGGCTGCAGATAGGGGTATTTAGAGAATACAGTCTGACTTAATTAAATTGCTCTCAACATCATTACAGGTTAGCCATGTATTACAGAAGAAATTGAATTTTTGTGAAGCAAAAGGATTGTGGATTTATGGATTGCAGGCAGGTTTTAAGGTTTTAACTCATAATTCCCCATTTTTGCACATACTACAAATGCAAAATAGAATTTATAGTGTGGTGTACAAAACGTCAGAAAATGTGAGTTAAAGCTCCTTACGATCTTATTGCAATAATATTTGCAGAATCCCTGAATATGAATTTCTGTACATTATTGTCATCAACAATATATAGTCTACAGCTTATTCTCTCCTGTATTGTACAGGAGAGATCTGGGAGGTGAACGTACAGAGAGATCTGGGTGTTCAAGTAAGCGAATCATTAAAGGTAGCGGGGCAGGTAGATAAGGCAGTAAAAAAGGCATTTGGTGTACTGAGCTTTATTAGCAGGGGCATAAAGTATAAGAGTAGGGAGATTATGCAAAACACTGGGTAGGCCTCAGCTGGAGTACTGCGTCCAGTTCTGGGCACCTTACTTCAGGAAGGACGTTAAGGCAGGATTCAAAGACAATATGTGTAGGGAATGAAAGCCAAGGTGATTTGGAGGAATCAGTGTTAAAATGTTAAACTCCATGCGTAACCAGGTGCCCCAGTCAAGATCAGAAAATTGCTTTGCTAAATAGTGGGGATTATAAACCTAAGGCCTACCTCCAAGTTGTGACATATTATTTCTGAAATAACAGGACTGTAAACAGATTTTACACTAAAACAATGTAACTGTATTTGGAGCACTATGTGCACTTTCCATCAAATGTTGCTCAGATTGATGAAGACTATTTTTGTAGAATGCTGCTGGATCGCACAAGAACTCAGCCTCTCTGGTAAATCGTACCTTTCAATCAGAAATTACATGACGTTTATTTTTTTTGTTCAATCTCAGTGTTACTCAGAGTCAATTTATGAAATATGTAGAAATATTTAGGACTATTGATGAAAGTCAGAAAAGATTAAATGTTTTCTTTGGAGCTTCTACGATGATTAAGCTCCTGCTGGCTCCTTGGCACCCAAAGAGTTAATTGGTTTTATTGATTGTTTTTACTCTGATGAAAATGCTTTGCTTGCAGAAGAGCTGCTGAGAACTCATGTTGCCCACTGGTGGTCCCCAAATGGAGAGCGATTGGCATTCTTGACTATCAATGATTCTTTAGTACCCAACATGCTGCTCCCCCAGTTCACCGGCAATCTGTACCCAAAAGGAAAGCTGTACCCATATCCCAAGGTAAGAAATGGAAACCCTGAAAAAAAACAAATCTTTCAAAATACATTGCCAGAATTTCACAAGTTACTTATTGTATGCTGTTTACCATAGGAATGCATCATTCTGAAGCATTGAACCTGAATACAAAGAATAATAAATTCTGTTATTTGGAACTTTTGCGAGAATGAGGTTAAAAAAAGAATGGTTGTATATTGACATTTCTGAAATTACCCTGCAACAGAAACTAACAAAGCAAAACTATGCATTTAAAATGTACCTTACCCTTTGAGTCTGTTAACATTGATTTAAGCTGCCTAGGTCTAGCTAATGCAGCAGCTTACCTAACCAACCATATTTCTATGTGCTTGACAAGAAGCTGAAGTGAGACAGGTCAAAGGCCTTCAGGAATTCTCCCAGAAAACTCTACTCCTAGAGAAAATAAATATTCCCATCCAGTACTCATAGAATTATAATTCATTGGGAATGCATAAAGGGGCTAAATGTGGAGTCCTTTAGCTCAGTGGTTAGAGCGCTCACTTTGCAAGCGAGAGACCTGGGTTCATTTCCCTGGCAGGGTGAAACCTTGGGCAAGTTTCCTTACTCGACATGCCTGATAATAATCCCTCAAAAAAACAATAATAAATTGGTCATTTCAATCCACGATTGTTTGTGGGACACTGCTGTGCGCAATTGGCTGTTGCATTTCACCCACAAATATACAGTCAATTCACTTTACAGTCTATTCTGTGAAGCGCTTTGAGACATCTAGAAGACATGAAAAGCACTATATCAAATGCAAGGATTATTATTATAATTGTAATTTCCATGGACTGCCTGTTGTAGTACTCTATTCTCATATATTACTGGAATAAATGTCGTGCTCAATATCATATGGGTCAGTATATGAAAAGTGACAGCCTGCTTATTTTTGGTAGAGATAGGAAACTGGCCTGTGACAGATGATCAATTTTCACTTACCTGTACATTTCAAGTCCCCTGTATTCCCTGCTTAAGCCTGTCTTAACGTATCTAACCATATTAAAGAATAAAAGGCAGTGTTGTGGAATGCCAACAAAATCAGTGCAGTTAAGAATTAGGCACATTTAAACAAATCTGGTAGATGGACAACATTTGAAATGCATTACTTTTTTAAATAAAAAATCATTAAATCTCTCATGAGTATCTATTGGAGAATCTGAAGACTCCAGTGGCGCAATTTTACAGAAGATGGGCAGGAGTAGATGCCCAATGCGTCCCTGAGGGAATGGTAGTTGGACGCTGCTTTGTCACAAACCCTGGCTCCAAATTCCCAATAAAGATGGGATAGATGTTGCCAGGAGACAAATAATAGGATAAAGAGATGGGATGATATGCTAAAGCATAAGCCAATAGAAAGCCTAAAATGTAATGAGTGGTGGGCCAACTGGTCTTGTCAGAGAATCTTACAAGATATAAATTGTAAGAATGGGCCCATATAAAACCTGAGCAAAAGACAAAGTGAGAAGTCCTAGGGTCTGAAGTCCAGAGAGTGTCGAGAGCATGTGATTGGCTGACTGTGACTCCAGTCAGCTGTAACCTGATTCTTCCTGGGTCATTTGCTCAGGTTCAGAACAATAGAATTCTAACCTATAATCCTGACAATCACGTAAGCCCAAATCGGTAGTGCTTAAAAGATTGATCAATCATTTTGGAGCATTAATACTGTCCCTTTATCTTCAGGGGTTAAAATGTAATTAGGTAAGATATCACTGAAATTCAGTTGTGAAGATGTGCGATGTTCTGTACCAGAAAGCTGTAGAGCCGGAATCAGTGGAGTTGTTTACAAGAGAGAGAGATAGATACTTGGGTAGTTGAGGTATTAAATGATAGGTGGGGAGGCAAGGCATTGGGATCTAATAAATTGGTGAGAGAGGCTCTATGGGCTGAATAGCAAGTTCCTATTCCTGTTGTTGCTGTGTTTAACTGATATTACTATTGTTTGTAGCTGAGCATATTTTTACCTTGTTGTATATCAGGCAGGCCAAGTCAACCCAACAGTCAAGCTGTATGTAGTGAATCTTTATGGACCAACACATACCCTGGAACTCATGCCACCAGAGAACTTCAAATCCAAGTAAGACAAGACAAGGCTCATTGTCGCTCTCTTTTGGATGTAAGAGTGCAAAAATGAAATAGAATGATTTCTTGTGAGATGGCTATTGATAATGCGGTTACACATTCTAAAACTTAAACAAAATATTGATACATTTTACAAGCCAATTAAGGAAGAAGATTATTGTAAAATATGCATTTAAATGGTTCTTTTATAGTGACTGACCATATATTTATATTTTGTTGGTTTAATAGGGTAACTGATTGATAATACTTGATAACAGGGATGTTATGTTTTTCCTTTGTAGTTTCACCTGTTATAATTTTTATGCAGTTTACGTAAGGAAGTAATTTTACTGATTCTATAATATTTTTTTCTTTTTTTAACGAGGGAATATTATATCACAATGGTAAAGTGGGTCAGCAACACAAAGACTGTGGTAAACTGGCTGAACAGACCTCAGAATATTTCCATTCTTACCACATGTGAAATTACAACTGGTGCATGTTCTAAGGTAGGATTTGTGCAGTTTAATTTTGATAAATCCATAAATAAGATGCCAGAGACATTCGAATCAGCAACAAATTTGGGAATATTAGGAGATATTCAAATAATCCCAAACCTAGTAAATGATTTCAACTACATTTTGTCCCAAAAAATGCCCTAATGTTCTGGATGCACATTATACATGGCTGCAGAGAAATAATTCAATCCAGTTGGTTTCACATATACTGAAAGCATGTTAAACCTTTACAGAGGCAATATGTGCAATCTTTCAGGCCTAAGGTATTATGAATGAGCTATTTTATTTGAGTTGGAATTCTATCTCAAGGTTAAGATTGACTTTGTCAGTAGAGGCTTCTATTAAAAAATGTTTTAAATATATTGACAACAGCATTAAGTTATCAACTGAAGGTCAGAAAGTGGAAGTGCTGTGAATCCACTTTGTACAGCTCCCTAGCAGAAAAAAATTCTTATCCATAAATCCCTGTTCTTGTTCCATAGTTATGCAACATATGCACAAGCTTAATGCTTTTTTCTGTTTCAAATTTTCCAGATAATGCACTGAATTAATAATAATCCTTGCATTTAATACAGCGTTTTTCACATCTTCTAGACATCTCAAAGCGTTTCTAAGAATATACTGTAAAGTGAATTGACTGTATTTGTGGGTGAAACGCGGCAGCCAATTGTGCACAGAGGTGTCCCACAAACAGTCGTGCATTGAGCGACCAAATTATTATTGTTTTTTGTGGGGGGGGGTTAGGGATTGCTATCCCCGGAAGAGTGATCCATCAATCGACTAACAACTGGGTTCCTACTTGCTGCTAGGTAAACAGAGGCGTGTGGAATAAGAAAACTTGCCCAACATATCACCCTGCCGGGAATAGAACCCAGATCTCTCGCTTGGGAGGTGAGTGCTCTAACCATTGAGCTTACAGGACTCCAAATTGATAACAGTTCAGTTGTGATGAATTTCCACTGAAAACCAATTTAAAACACAATTTACATTCTAATATCATAAAATGTTGATATATTTTATATACTGCACAACAAGGCTTATTTTAAGCAGTGTAAATTTATCCCCTTTGAGATCTAATTTACAGGTTAACCATTTGCAAAATGTGTGGATTTGGCCAACCACGGAAACTTTTACTGGATCAGGCTATCCATGTGTAAACAAATTCAGTAACTCTTACACTCTTACATTGATTATTCATTGTATAACTAATGCCACCATTTGCTCGTGGTTAACCCAATCTGCACATTTTGCACATGGGCTTTTTAATCCATAAATTAGATCCCACGCTCTGATCTGAAGTAAACTGACTTAGATAAATGTTTAACTATGGAGTCCTGCAGCTCAGTGGTTAGAGCACTCGCCTCGCAAGTGAGAGGAGCTGGGTTTGATTTCCGGGAAGGGTGAAACGTTGGGTTTCCTTACTCCACATGCCTCTGTTTACCTAGCGGTAAGTAGGAACCTGGTTGTTAGCTGATTGATGGATCGCTTTTCTGGGGGTAATAAACCCTTCAACAAAAAATAATAATAATTTGGTCCCTCAATCCACGATAGTTTGTGGGACACTGCTGCGCGCAAGTGGCTGCCGCGTTTCGACCACAGTATATTCTGTGAAGCGTTTTGAGACGTCTCAAAGACGTGATAAAATGTTATATCAAATGCGAAGATTATTATAACTTGAAAATATCATAAGAGTTAGAAATCCTAATAATGCGGCTTTCAAAAATGCTCAAAATGGTCCCCAAACGTTAAGGATCTATTTTTTAAATCATTTGAAAGTCTGTCTCACTCCCAGTTAGATTTAATAATATTAAAAACTGACCAGCCTCCAGTGCTGATTGACAAAGATTCCCTCAGCTCCAGGACAATGGCAAATATAAATCCTGTTTCTTTCTCAAAATCATCTTACTGCTTAAAGTTAAAACGTTTCTAGTAATATAAATAGGGTACAAAATTGTTCAAAAATTCAGAATGCATTGATATTCTGCATATGTATTTTATAATAACTGGGGGCAGGGAGTCATCCTACTCAGCTCCTGTTAACTCTGCAAGCCAAAGCCCTAAAGGGCAGAATGATCCTAGCTGGATAAGCAATGGGAAATATTGCCAGACAACAATATCAATGGCAATCTATGCGGTTTTAGCTGGTTAGACTCCATACATATACAGCAGTTACCCCAACGCACACTCTGGGATCCCCAAGCCTTGGCTCTTGCCAACCTGCGCCTAATACTCTCCAGAAGCATCCCTCCAGGTAGAGAGTGCGCATTCCATTCCAACAATCTATCTCTAGGATCTCCATATGTAGGTGGGATGCATGGAAATCTCAGCTTGGTTTGGATACTCTTAATCATGGTGATGCGTTTCCGTATGTGTCAGAAACCTGGCGGACAAAAAAATATATATTAACCAATGTAAAAATACAAATAGCATCCATATAAAAAAATCCCTTGTTCCATTTATGCCAGAGATGTCACTGTAACGCTGATGAATTTGAATAGAAATTTGCACTTCTGTTGGGATTATGTTCAGATCAAACTTACATTTATCTGAAGTCAACTGTGCCAAAAAAAACTTTTATTATCATATCTTTCTGAGAAAGGAGCTTCCAGTTAATTTTCCTGATCAGAATTGATACTTGGTGTGTATATATATATTATTTATATATATATATAATATATGTGACTGTCAATTCCTTCTGTCAAGTCTTTGTAAATCATAGTCGTATGAACTGTTAGTGTCATTGGAAATGAATTAACAATTAGGCTAGTGGCAGACCAGAGTGAAGCCTGTGTGACACAGTTGAGCTGTCGCCTAGAACAAAGAATAAAAATTAGTCTTTTCTTGCAGTTTCATATCCTTCAGTGATAACTATGTAATTCTGAACATCCGAAATTAAATGATTCTGTAGAAATATATAAATTGACAGCATTGTTCAGACTTTTCAAGACCCAGTGGCTGTTATAGAATGAAATAATTTTTCAATTCATTATAGGATCATCTCATGCTTGCAAGGCTATATACTTCTCACTTTTTGTGTGTTGCTATTTTAGAAACATGAAGCAGTGTCTCATCTCTGGCTTTCTAAGCAGGTAAGAAAAAGCTGTAAGAAAACAGTTGGACTGATCACAAAATCTTAAACAGTTATACAGTAGAGAGCCGATTATCCACACTGATTGGGATCAATCCCTCCCTGCAGATAAGCGTGGAGTGAAGATAATTAAACATCATGCAAAATACAAATTGGCTAGAATATTAATCGGAAATTCTACTGAGTTATACTGTCATTGCAGTACCGTATTACAAGCCCTTCACTCTCTTAGCTAATCTGCTAATCTACTCTTTTCTCTCTCTGCCTCCTTCTTTCTCTAACTCTTTCTGACCCTAATCCTATAAAAGTGCTGCACCACACCTTTGTCATACTGATTTCCACTCTCAGGGGGAAATTCTATTGTGTACATGTGTAAGTCAATTGTATACATGTGCACTTGCACATACTTACTTGAAGCTGCACAGAGCTATTAGATGATATACTTAGCAAATATATGTGCAACTTTACACCTGTCCTCAATAGGATATTTTTCTGCCAGCATCACAGCTCCATGTCTACTTCTGCATCATCAGGGCTGCATGCGGATAAATGGAAATATGGATAATTGTCATGCTGGTAACCAAATCTTTACTGTAATGTTGATTTATTCATTAGATTGTCTTAAAAAAGTGTGATTATAATGTACAACAAAAAAGATCTGGCCAGCAATCCTACAGATAAATTTGTAATTTTTTCATGGCTGTTTGTGGGGCCTTGCTTTGCTATCTGCAAATTGGTCACTGCATTTGCCTACAAAAACATTCACCACATTTGACAATCATTAGTGCAAAATGTTTTGAGACACTTTGAGTTTTTAACTCACATGTTTATAGTAAGGATAATGTGCAGGCAGGAACACATCAGGAAGTTGAATTGATTCACAACCCAGAAAGTGAAGACTGAACAAATTAATTATGTAGTCTGAGACCTGATCTATGTTATTGCTTTGCAACACTCGTCGAGTGTGGTGTTCTTTATGACATATGTAAAATGAATAATTTTACACCTTTTTGCTAGTTATAATTTTGATTTTTCTATTCTCAGTCAGTGGAGATGTTCCACAGATGGCAGGCAGTCTTTTACAATCAGAGCATCTGGTTTGCCACCTACACTATCATATCACATGATGCAGAAAGAGGAATTTAGCTAAATGATGGGGAATATCGTATATTGAGGTCAATAGAACAAGAAATCCAGATAGAAATCCAGCCAATCTCTGACTCCACTTCAGAAGCAGATCTTATTGGAACAGAGTCCCCACTGGTTGCTGAGACAGATTCCCAGTTACCAAAATGAGTCCCAATTAGCGGGATTCTGATTCCTTATTAATCCTGCATAGATGCCAATAGTACATACATTTTACATTAATTATACCAAACTGTTCTCAGGATCTGTATCATATAACCAAAAGGCAAAGTACTGCAGATGCTGGAAATCTGAAACAACAACTTGTATTGATATAACGCCGTCCACACAGGGTAGTGTCTCAGAGGGCTTAATCTGAAATCTCAAATAAAAATCATGACACTACAATGACTCTATAATTCAGTGTTCCCAGCAAACTTCTGTTTTTATCTCTGTATCATATACCCTGGGGCTGACAATGGTAGAGTGGCAATAATGTTCTTGTAATTATTCATCTCTGATATAATCTACCCAGTTGTTCTTAGTTACAGTTTTCTCCACCTGTGGGTATATGAGTTAATTTTTTTCTGCATTTGTCAGGTGGGATATACAAAAGATATTTCATGCTATTTCACGTTTACAATGACGGGATAAACAAGCATTTCTTTAAAGAGCTTACACAATGATATTCACACTGCCTAGACCGGCAGCCAAGTGAATAACTAATAGGATTAGCATCTGCAGTGCTGACAACTGGACTGTGGAGCCCTGTTCACATAAACCAAAAAAAGGCCTTTGTTAATGTACGCCGAACAGAACTGACTTCAGTTGACACTTAAATGGATTAGACTGTGTAAAATGTCTGTACGACCATGTAGTCAGCTCATACTGACATGATGCTGACAATTTCTTTAGAAATAAGATCCATTTCCTGTGAATAAAAGAAATATTGCAAAACTTGATCAATACACAGGAGGTGTATCATTAAGTTACTTATGCTCCCTACTTGGTATTAATATATTTGCACATATGACTTGGTCCCTTATTCACCCTGCAGATCCACACTAAATGGAGTTATACACTATTCCTCATACGTTTAATGTAAATATTTGACAAGGGTATTGGTAAACATGCTGAAACAGGTTTGTAGTAAGTATATTCCTGATATCATTAGAATATCAGTGAATAACAATTTATATATTTGTGTCTTTTTAAAATGTATATGCTTTTAATGGGAAGTTAAACCTATAAACTCTGTAGACATGAATTGTGATGCTGTTAAAGTGTACTCAGAAGGTCAAACAGCAGGAAAATACGTTATAAATAGGATCAGCTGTTTTCATGTAGTTTGTTGAAAAATGTAACACTTGCCATGACATTAACCTTGTCCTGTCTGTTGGACTTAAAGGATAATAAATAATGGCCGCATTGTAGCACAGTGCTCATTTTAGAAATATAAATCACTTTTGAGGTCTTGGGCCTCATTGAATGATTTAATTCCTTGTATTTTTCAATAATATTATTGCCTCATTTCTTGTATTTTCAGGATGAGAAGCCAATATTCTCAAAGGATGGCAGTAAATTCTTTATGACTGTACCCGTAAAACAAGGTGGTCGTGGAGAATTTCATCACATTGCCATGTTCACTCTTCAGGTGAGACACTACAGGCTGGACCTCATACTTACAACATGATGAGTTTGCTGTGAACACAACACAAAATATAGATGACAGGTTTCCAGATGGTATTTTTTTCTCTGGTCACATCAGCTTCTTCCTGATTAATTAATTGCAAGAGATGTAATATTTTCAGAATACCAATTAGTTCACATTTATTCTTGTTATATGTGTTTTGCATAGAATTACATAGCAGCACAGAAACAGGCCATTTGGCCCAACTAGTCCGTGCCTCATAAGCCTCCCTTCTCCCTAGTTTTGATTGGTATTAGATGAAAGGATGATAACATAAAATAACAATTGCTGGTTATCACTGTCCCAGAGCGATTCATAATGGTCGAGCCAGAGGGAGAGGGAAGGTGACTCTAAGCATGATACAACAGGAAGGTCTTTAGGCGGGATTTGAAGGTAGGGAGGGAGTGAACAAGGTGGAGGGATTGAGGGAGAGAGTTCCAGAGTTTCGGGATGTAGTGACTGAAGGCATGGCTACCATTGGTGGAACGGATGGCACGAGGGACAAACATGGCTTCCGTCTTGTCGACATTCAGCTGTAGGAATTTTGCACTCATCCAGGGATTGATGTCCTTCAAACAAGCTGACAGGACATCAATGTTGGGAGTTGCAGCTGGAGGAAAAGCAGATTTGGGTGTCATCCTCATAGATGCCCAATCCTGATTACTAACTCTGTTAAAGGGTTACTTCAGGAAAACCAAATAGGCTTTCTAAAACTGCACTGTTTGCATTGTGACATTTTTTGTAAATAGTAGTTATGTAAATCGCATTGAAAAATGTTGATACATGTGTTGAGAAGTTGCAAAGACGTGATCATAGAATTACAGAATTATACAGCACAGAAGGAGTCCATTCGGCCCATCGTGTCTGTGCCGACTCTTTGAAAAGAGCTAACCAATTCAATTCCACACCCCTGCTCTCTCCCCATAGCCCTGCAAACATGTCCTCCCCAAATAGTTATCTATAAGACGCTATATCAAAAAAGTAAGGATTATTATTTTTGTACCTAAGGGCTAAAGGATTTTATGCTTAAGTTCACAGGCCATTCATGAATCTGGGATTTGTAAACCAGTTTGTCTAAGATTGATGGTGCAGAAAAAACTCAAGTCCATTTTACAGGGAATTATCAGTATTCGTTTAAAGAGCACAGAGGCGATAAGCTCTAGTTAGTATAGCTGAAAAAGCAATAGATCATGATGCACAAATCAAATGAAATCCATTAAGGATGGAACTAAATTTGCGGACAAGGGCTATCCAGTGGTTATAATCTACTTAGAACTTTCCAAAGGGATTTAATCAAAATGTTGCAAGTGAAGTGTTTAAAGAAGATTATAATTCTTACAGTTAATGGCAAATTAGCTAGCTAGATTGGAAATCGGTTTGACAGAAGATAATGATCAATGGAAAAAGCACTGTCTGCGGAAAGTGGCTTCAAGAGTATAAGAAGCATATGTTGCAGGTCCTCTGCTCTTTATCCTATTCACTCACACTATTCATAAGCATGCAGAGTGCAGTCGTTCCAGCAATGTTATAACATTGGCTAATAACACCAAGCTGCATGGCTGGCTGATCAATTTAAAAAGAGATTTATTTATTTCAAACTGACTTGTTTAAATTACATTAAATGAAGTTCAATATTCATTAAGAAGTAACAGATGGATTTTAATTTGGAACACTGTTCATGTTGGAATAGGCCCTCAAAATATACACAATTAAGCATCCATTAGCAAAGGTAACAACAGAACAGGTTTTGGGTATGATTATCGTTCATTGAAAATATTTAGTCAATATAAAGCTGTTATCAATTGAGCTAATGGGATGCATCTTGAGACTATTTGATTTTCAGTCCGAACATGTTATTTTAGCCCTGTCCAACTTATTCAAAAAATTTAAAGCATTAATTTAAGGAATATCACTCTAAATGTGATATTATCAATGTTACATTGGCTTTGAAAAATTCCCATTAACTACTGTTTTACCTATTCTGGGCATGCCTTAAATACATCATCCAAAGTGCAGAGGATAGGCCAGGTTTATGCTTTGTTAAGGAAACGTTAGCATTTGTAGAAAACTGACTTGTTTTTAGGGTAAACAGCAATTTAAAATAAAAGCTTTTTTCACATTACGGGGACATATTTACCTCTACTTTAAGATAGTAAATTGTTCTTGAAAATCATCTTATACATTTAAAAAGTGGGATGCCTACTGAAGAGTTCTACATTTTGAGCTTCAACCAGTAAATGCTTCTTGTTGATGTAAGATAACCATTGTTATCTTACATCAACAATACCCCCTCCTTAATTGAGGGGGTATTGAGTGTAAAGTCACTGCAAACCTGAGATCTGCACCATTGTGAGTCAGTGACTCAACAACTTTAACCATAAATACTGTGTGCTTTTGAATTATTGCAGACAAAATTGAAAAATATCTTGCCTAGAACAAATCAGTTTTAAACTCTCCAAAAATTACTTTAAATTACATATGAAAACACAGAGGACAGTGCTTATGGAGCTGACTTTGTAGATGCTCTTTCTACTGAGGATGATCGTCTTGATTTTGGGACTGCTCCATTGTAGCTGAGTGCCCCTGTCTGAATGTTAGGGATCAGAAAATTAATAATACACAAAGAAGAAGCAATTTGCCAGCTGGATGGTGTGTTTAATAAAAGAAAGCGACACGGAATGAAATGTGGCTCTTGAGAATTGTGATGCTGCAGAGAAGTAAAAAGTATTCAATTTCTAAATAGTTTCTTTTCTAGTGGAATGATGCAGAAACATCAGAATAGGATGATCGTCAGTATTTACACACTTTATCATATTTTTCATATTTCTGCATTGCTTTGTTATCATAAAAAGCTGTCAGATTTCTGGAGTGTAACAAGATTATTACCAACTAAACTCTTTGTAGTCTCCAGCCATTAGATGAGCCCCAGTCACATTAAGCAAGATCTTCCTTTAAAGTTATGAGGCGTTTACTCAAGAGTTCAGATAACAATGGTCCTGTTTATTGCTTATAAAATAAATCTGCAATTTCATGGAAGAACTCCTTACCTGGTCATTTAACAAATACTTTGATATTAGTATAATAATAATCCTTGCATTTGATAGAGCGCCTTATCACGTCACCTGGTTGTTAGTCGATTGGCAGATCGCTTTTCCGGGGGTAATAATTCCTTCAAAAAAAAATTATAAATTGGTCACTTCAAACCACGACTGTTTGTGGGACACTGCTGTGCGCAATTGGCTGCCGCATTTCACCCACAAAATATACAGTCAATTCACTTTACAGTATATTCTGTGAAGCGCTTTGAGACGTCTTGAAGACCTGAAATGGCACAATATCAAATGCAAGGATTGTTATTATTATAAAGGTGCACATTAAATAAAAAGAGAGGAAAAGTAATTTATTATGAATTTGCAAAACGAAAAATGTTCTTTCAAGAGGAGCAAACATGGTAAATTTAAATGACTTTTTTGCATTCATTTCATTCAGCAAATTTGTTTCCTTATCAATTGTTCATATGGGTGAATTAAACTGTAGTTAATATATCACCATATTCGAGTCAGCAGCACAAGGCTGATGCAATTCATTTCCCATTTCAGTGCTGCTGTGAATCACCACATATTCATTTGTCTTTGTGAATATGTGAAGAACAGAATTCCTGACAAAAGGAGAATAATACCTTGGCAAACCACCACAAGGCTCAGAATCTCAGAGACACAACAAATATAGAAAGAAAAAAATATCAGAGACCACTGAATTCCAACTCTTTTTTTTTAGAGGTTGTGGGTTCAAGACCCATGTATGGAGTTTAGCCTTCCACTCTAATGCAATGGTGGGGGATTGTTGGAGGTGCTATCCTCCGAATATAATGTTAAACTGAGGTCCTGCCTGCCTGTTCAGATGGACATTAAAGATTCCATGGTACAATTCGAAAAGTGAAGGGAGTTTCACCTGGTACCCTGGCCTCCACTACCTCAAGATACAACATTGGTCATTCGCTTCATGGCTATTTGTGGGACATTGCTGTGTGCAAAATGGCTGTTGCATTGACCTACAAATGCAGTCACTCTAGATTAGAGAAAACTCTGAAGCACTTTTTGACATAAGACACTATATCAAATGCAAGTATTACTATATTATAATATTATTATAATTATTAAGTCACCATTGTTTTGGACATCAGTTTTAATTAGAATTTGTAAAATCCTTAGCATTTTATTTTAAACTGCAGTATTGACCTTTTCTGGATTAATTATTACATTACTATGATTGTTATGGACTCGAATACTGTTACACAACATTGAAACAGTGAATATACTTGCGCTCATACTATATGTTTCCTGTGCACTCATCTCAGAATTGATCACTCCTGAAATTAGTATTCAGTATTATTCCATGGTCGTGTGTAAAAGATTTATTGCTGTATCTGTGCACAGTTTATCATCCACCATCTTGCACATATGGACAATTTTTTATGTCAAAATAGTCTATTGTTCCTGGGAGTCGCTGGGTATAATTTATTGTACTCGAATAATGACTATTTCCAAATGACTACAACCAGTTTTTAAAAAAAATAGCTGGGATCACTAAACACTGAGTTCAGCAATTGTGGGGGGGGTTTCTGATACATATTCATGTCTCAATCATACTCACAGTTTGTATTGAATTCACTGTAGTTTCTGTGTCTAAATGAATGTGGCATGAAGTACAAGGTGACCAAAATTATTTTTCACCTACCCTATTATCTAAAAAAATCATAATTTCTTTAAGACTTATTAGACATTGTAATGGTATCACGACTTTTTGGTCACCCTGTACAACTGCAGCTAAACTGGCATTGATTTAGTTTGGAAGCTTCCTCCAGAAAGTGATTTTATAATCGAATCACGAAACAAAAGCTGCTGTACAACACTGAGTTTAAAAAATTCCTGAGCAGTCCATTGAGCCTTTCAGATGCTTATTAATTTTAGTGAACAAGTTACGGACTTGAGGCCTGAAATTTCTAATGGTCTAAGCCGTAAGACAATGTATTTGGTTTTGTACGCGTAGGTTTGCAAAAGTGTACATGCACAGTGCAGAATTAATTTTATTTGAGGTCCTGAGATGCTACAAGAAATGCACTAGGTGCAAAATGAAAAAAAATGCTATTCCCTATAAATTCACCTCAATTATTTCAAGCACAAAAGAAAAAAAAAGATTTCGGAAAAAATGAAACATGCCTGCTGTCAAAAGCTCTATTAGTTGGCAAAAAATTGTGAAGAGGTCTTGCAGTTTGGCTGCTGAATGTAGTTTATGTTAAACTGCATGTTAATTTCCTTTCAACACTGCAATGTCAAGAATGTCAGCAATCAGTCTGCTGATGTAAATGCATCTGAAGATGCTTTGCTCTTCCAAGCACGGGTTTTCCATTAATAATATCTCCGACTGAAATCTACAGCCTAAAACTGAACTGAGCAGCGTACGACACCTGACATCAGGAAACTGGGAAGTCACCTGTATCCTGGGGTATGATGAAGTCCATCAGAAGATGTGAGTACAATGTTTATTAGCATAAGGACAATACTGTCAAAGATTAGCCTCTTCAAAAGATGTCTCCTGTTATACATAATAAAAACATTTTTTTTACATAGCACCTTATCATATTGATGTATCTCAAAGCACTCAAGTATTACTCTGAAGTGTAGTAACTGTTTTTCTGGACAAAGAGAATAAAATTCCAAATTATTCAATTCATTTAAAAATAACTAAATAGTTGTGTATTTTTAAAAGAGTATTCCCATGTTTCATTTTCACAAAATTAAGCTCAATATTATGCCAACAATGTTTCATAATCTCTAATTACAAAATTTGGAATTAGTTTAGACCACACATATGGGTGTACAAGCTATGAGAGAAATATGTTATTCTGCACTGGAATAAATGTCCTATTTAACAGCCCTTCTGTTTAATCTCATTCCTTTTTATGGCATCCATAGTTCTATACATAACAAAAATAACAGGAAGTTTTAAAGTACCCTTCATCATTATATTCCAAATTCCTCTTACAATAATATTTAAAATGACAATCAAAGCCTGCTGTGTCTGAAAAGTTTAGTGTATTGCACCATTACATGCCTCACAAAAGTTTACAATCTACATTTAATTTATCAGACATAGAATTTTAATTGTCAGGTTCAATATAATAAATGAAATATATTAAGGCTTTTGCTGGTCTATCATTATTTCTTTAAGTGTAAGTAAACCAATTTTAGTTTTTCCACTATATTACCCCCTCTCTTTTCATGTGTGTGTGTAAATATAAATTTCAGTATAAATGATGACGGTGTATAATGAAAAACACTTATATGTAAATCACTAAATGCAAATCTTCTTCTGCTCAGTCTTAATTTACTTCTATTCACTTATTGCTGCTTCATCTATTAATTCAGCTCAGTAGGTGAAAATGCATGCAATTGCAGCTAGGAAATTTCCAATTAATTGTTAATTCAAGTCTGAAATCTATTCAAATATACAAGTGAAACTCGAACTATAATTATTCCAGCATGATAATCCCTTGCTGTGTATTTAGACTCAAGTGCGAATCTTCAAAATAAATAAACAAATCCAGAAATAACAAAAGCGAGATCTAAAATAATCCATTTTCCCAACCCAAACTCTTTAAAAGCTACTTTGCTGGGAGTTGAGGGTTTATTATTGTATTTTGGGCTCTATTTTTTCTTGTGAGACTACTGTCCACCCTCCTTCCGGGTATGTTATGTTGTATTAGCTAGGCAGTAAGATACCATAGGCGTGATTGACTCTTTATATATAGTTCAAGAGCTACATTTTTTTTATTGTTCTGTCTGATGCAGAAGGTTTGAAGATGGATTTTAATACAAAAAAGCGAAGAAAATAATTTAGGCAGACTTAGTTGTACCATCCTGTACAATTTTGCAAAATCTGTCGATGAATTATGCCTTATTTACACTACAAAGATATATCTCAGAATAGGGGGTTGGGGTAGAAAAGCATTTATAATTTCTACATTTTTAGTTCAATCACATGTAAATTATAATTTATGTAAAATATATAGCTGCATGCACACATACATAGCAAGTGTTAATAAGAACATAAGAAATGTTAAACAAAAAAAGACCGAGGTCCATCTAGTTCGTCTTCCATGTTCCTGGCGATCACATGCACATATGTCAGAAGCTACCTGTATACTATATCCCATAATGTTATTTCCTAAAACAAAACTATCTAATTGGTGTTTGAAAAAATCAACACTTCCTGCTTCAACCATCTCCCTTGGGAGCCTGTTCTACAGGTTCATTATTCGTTCACTGAAATAGTGTTTGCATAAATTTGTTCTGAATTTCACCCCCTTCAATTGCAGGCCGAGTCCTCTGGTTTTACTATTCTGGACAAGTTGAAACAGCCTGAAACAAATCTATATTGTCCCTCCACCTCAACTTGTTGAATATTGACAACACACATCCAGGTATAAGAGAAACCTTGGACAGTGGTGTTTTAACAATCAACAATTCATTTGCTAGAGATCCAGTTAATCTCACACTGGAGTAAAATGTAAGTTCTGATGCAGCATCTTGACTAACTGGAATTGCTGCATTTCGTCAGTATGGTTTCAGCAAGCGCTGGATAATTACACGATCAATGCGCAGCACAGTAGTTGGGCATCTTTTGTCAAAAGCAGATATGGACAATAAGAGAGGAAGCTGGCCGAGAAAGAAAGGACTATTGAATATTGCGAGATAACTTGGACTTGAAAAAATGTATTAGAGGTATACAGACTACAATGGATCCCTTTGAGAGAGAGACTGAGAAAGAGAGCCAGAGAGACTCTGAGAGAAAATATATTAAAAGATTCCTCCCAGCTGAGTATAATGTCTAAATTAAATGTCTGTCTGTGTGTCAATCTACATTCCATATTGGATCCTTTGGTCGCAAGCAAAGCTGCAACGGGTACAGCTAGTACATAATAAAAGTGCTATATACTGATTTTGATGTTTTCTGTGACCTTTGACCTGTGTTGATGTCACTGTCGTATGAATCCGTTACTTTATTAGTAAAGTGCAGAGTGTATCTGACAAGTTTGACCCTAATTAACAAAGTTATTGACATTTTGCTGTTCCTACCCCATCTTTGTTTTTTTGTCAAAAAACATAGGAAATGACAAAATACCATGTCTGATATTGCAAAACTATAAGAATGGCACAACTAAGACTGCCTAATTTATATTTTATACATATTTTTGTATTAAAATTCACCTTCAAACCTTTTAGATCAGACGCAACAATCAAAATCCCACAGCTCTTGATTTAATAGTTCACTAACTCAAACCCAGTGACTGCTGACATGCTGACGCACATGTACCAGTCTATTTCACATATATGTTTGTCAAACATAACAGTATGCAAAATACTAGCAGTAAGCTTTCAGAGTTTCATATTACATTGAAGTTAGTGTCTTACTTCCCCACAACCAACCATGAACAAGATTATTAGAGCATGGGAGTAGGTCACCTACCCAGGTTCTCAACTATAGTGAGACCAGAGAGCGGAGCTCCAGCTTTATTGTATTCCTTGTCATATATTAAATCCATGTTCTAACTGCTAAAGATTCTGTTTCCCATTGCAATTATGTTGAATGTAAACATGTTCAAACTGTCTCTGTTACCTTACAGTTTGTTGATGTGTTCTTATTTGCTAGATATTTTCTGAGTACAGAAGATTCTCCAAGAGGAAGACAGTTGTACAGGTAAGCAACAATTTAATTGTAAAAGGGACCTTATAGAGTCAAATCACTTGTTCCATGTTGCTTTAAAGCTACATTGGCAATTGGACATTGACAATGAGAAGTAAGCAGGAAGCATAAAAGAATTCTGGAAAGGGACTGGGCAGAGTGTGGAAGAGAAACTTTGAGATAAAGGAGCTATTGAATCTAAACTGTGTTGTGGATTGATAAATAATGCACTCATCACCACCATTTCTATTCCCAATGAATAATTCAATTGCTGTGGGTGAGTATCTATGCTGGTGTAAAATGTGGTCAGTGAGTTGAGTTTCATAATGGGAATTCTGCACTGCTGGGGCCCAATTCATTTTTTTTACAACACAGTTAGTGTGTGCAAATAATGTTTTCCAATTTTCTCCTCTCTGGTCTGGCTTCCTCTTGTACAGTTGTACGGAAGCTGGTTGGCCTCTGAGGTTGGTATGAGAGGATATAGGGTTAGGAGCCTTAGGTTAACAAAAACTCCATGGAATACAAAGATTTCTGTGGTACTGGAACCAAGGAGAAGAATATTTATTCTGTTTTTAAGGAGTTAATTCATGCAACATCAATTATGTTTTTCTTACTACAATTAATATGATTATATGTAAAAAAATAATCTGTATATCTCATACAGGCCTGTTAAATTTCATCTACCATTCTCCAGTGTAGAACACAAGCTCTGCTCCTGTATGGGAAAGAGACTTTATACATTTAAAATTGGAGGGAAGCTGAAAATATGGCAATTTGTCGCAGTGCAAGCAAAATGTGTTGTGGTATAACATCAAAAGAAAATGTATTCCTCATTGTTAGCTCTGCATTTCTATGCTTGTTTTGTTTAACAGCGTTCACACTGTGGGAGCATTTCACCGACAGTGCCTGTCGTGCAACTTCAAGCAGGATAGCTGCACCTACTTCAGTGCTGACTTCAGTCCGAGTAACCAGCATTTCATCCTGCATTGTGAAGGTAGGCTCTCAGTCACTTGAGAGATACAACATGCTCAACAATCAATGAGCAGCTCCTCCATAATTAAACATTCCTGTTGCTATTAAGCAGGTGAGATTGGCTATGATTTATCTATGAATGAGTTTGCTTGCCGATCAAATGGAAGCTTTCACAAGTATCAGTGACTTTGTATTCCATGTTTCTGGTAAAATTGAAGGCTTGCATTATATTTGAATGATAACAATAAAAACAACAACAAAATTACATTTGTATTGCGCTCTTCACGTTGGGAGGACATCCCAAGGTGCTGGACAGACAGAGTTACAGACCCGAGCTGAGGGCAGGGGGGAAGCAGGGAGATCGAAACCACGGTTGAAGAGGGGGGTCTTGAAGGTGGCGAGGGAGGGAGCGAGACGGAGGGACTGCGGGATGGAGTTCCAGAGGGTGGGTGCAGAGTGGCGGAAGGCCCGCCTGCCGATAGTGGGGTGAGCAAAGCGGGGGACGTGAAGCAGCCCAGAGCCCGCTGAGCGGAGGGAGCGAACAGGGTGGTAGGGGGGTAGGAGGTCGGAGAGGTATGGGGGAGTCAAGACTATGGAGGGCTTTGAAGGTGAGGACCAGGATCTTAAACTGAATCCTCTGTGTGATGGGAAGCCAGTGGAGTCGGGCGACGATGGGGGTGATAGGGTCACAGAGCCTGGTGCAGGAGAGGACACGGGCTGCAGAGTTCTGGATGATCTGCAGCCCGTGGAGGGAGGAGTTGGGGAGGCCGACAAGCAGTGAGTTATCGTATAATGATAACTAAATTCTCCATTCTGATCACGTATTTTGGGAATCTTGCAAGATATGCTGAGATATGTAGTGCTTCACTAGGATCCCATGAGAACTATGTGCTTGAGATGTTGGAAGGGTTTGAGGCTTGGAAGTGAAGAGAGGGTATCAATGTCTTAAGATTCTGTGTGTGGGAAGGAAGTCTCAACTCTCCTGAGGATTTTGTGCATCTAGTTCTAACTTGTGGCATTGCACAAATTATCTAGACAGGCATAAATGTACTTCAAAACATGATCAAAATCCTACAGGGACAAGAAAGCTTTGCATTCTGTCAAACGGTCCTTTCTAGATGATCATTAACACTAGTGATTAATTCCTAGGATATCTTATGTGCAGTTTTATGATTGCAGTAATATTGTGCATATGATTTGTAATAGGGTTACAGCTTCACTCTAATTCAAGATAACCGAACAGCCAACATGTAAAACTGGCATTCCACAACAGTAGCAAAGAAATGGCAACATGTTTTACAGTATCCACACCTACCTCAGCACCTTTCACTTGGCCAACAATCCCCAGAATAAAATTGGTCATTCACTTCATGGCTGTTTGAGAGACATTTCTGTGGGCAAATTGGCCTTGAATTTGTTTACAATATACAGTCACCACACTTTACAGTAAATCCTGTCTAGTACTTTGAGATGTCCTGGCATGAAAGGCACTATATGAAATCAAGCATTATATTATTCCATTATACATCAATGATTCCATGACACACACTGTGAATGAAGTCTAATACATCACTTGTTAAGTCACTGAGCCCTGGAGAAGGTAAGCAAAACAGAGTTGTTTAACGTATATAATAATAATACTTTCATTTGTTATAGCGACTTATCACATCTTTGAGACGTCTCAAAACACTTCACAGAATATACTGTAAAAGGAATTGAATATTTTGTGGGCAAAACGTAGCAGCAATGGCGCACGCAGTGTCCCACAAACAATCGTGAATTGAGTGTCCAAAAATGTTTTAAATTTAAAGTGATTATAATAATCCTTGTTTTTTTGATATAGTGCCTTATTATGTCTTCTAGACGTCTCAAAGCGCTTCACAGAATAAACTGTAAAGTGAATTGTCTGATTGTTTTGTGGGCAAAACGCAGAGGCCAATTGTGCACAACAGTGCCCCACAAACAGTCGTGGATTTTAAGTAACCAATTTATTATAATCTCAGTTTAACAACTTGCACGTATATAGCCCTCTCCACCCAGTGTAGTATCTCAGGGCGCTTAACTGTGCCTGACTCCGAACCGGGGTGGGGAGGTGACCGTAATCACGGTCAAAAAGATAGCAAAGGATTTAATCCTGTATCTTATGCAATAACCAGTGCACCCTCTCCCCCCAGCATAGCAATGGCATTAGCCTAGACTATGAGGTCAAAGGCACAATTTTAGGTCTGAACTCACAGCCTTTCTAACTCAGAGATGAGAATGCTACCAACTGAGCCAAGCTGACTGTATTAAGGAAAGCTTGAGCTAATGGATATCAGGATCTGATAAGTTAGACGTTAATGTCTACTACAAAGACATAAGAAACAGGTCAATATATCAGTGATCAGCCTAAGATTGACCCTTTTGAATTTACTTGATCCCTATGAACTCATAGTAAGTGCCTTTTTTAAAATAAAAAGCCCTAGGGTGAAAATCCATATTTTAATTGCTGTTCTGTATTAAATGAACGTGCTATTTTAAAAAGTAGAGTTTCATCTTTCATTCCCCTTCTTTTCCTGAAGATGTCTGACTTTTATTTACTTGGATTGGGGTATGGTTACCATCAGGTACCTTGACAATGATCATTGTGTGTGAGTCTTAACAGTTAAATATCGGTGGAGTGTTCAATCAGGAATAGAAAGATTGCAGCCAAGTCAGATCATGGCAGTGGTGACTGAACAAGTAATCAGTAGCAATGGGACCAATTATAGTGCCCAACTGTCCTCTCAGCTGAGATTAGCTGACTCAGCATGTACTTGGGTCAGTTGCTTACTGACTAAACTCACTAAATCATCAAGTGAAGCAATTTACATTGTTTAAATCAGATAATAGCATGATCACTTCTCTTATATTAAAGTGCTCCCCCCAAAAAAAATAAAGTATTTGAACAAATTAATTATAAAATAAAGAATCAAATCTTTTATTATGGTCTAGTAATTTGCAGCATATGAGTTTAATTGCATTCATCATGCAGTTACTGGGATAAAAAAAACATGGAACTCACTCCATTAATAAAAACGAAACGTTTTAGTACAGGTATGTTGAGAGAAAACACAAGTGGGGATGAATTCCACCTGGGTTTATATTAACCTAATGTATCAGAACATCCAGAATTTTGCAAATTATTAAATCCAACTTTAATTATGAAGCCAGTTTTCTGTAAGTTCTTTTTAAGAACCGGAGTAAACTGACTTCAAAGTTTAGACTGAGTTCAACAATTAGAATGTGAACATTCTAAAATGCTACTTTAATAGAGTAAATCTAGACCCAATAGCATTTATCCCCTAAGATTGTTTCCATTGAAGGTTGTTACAAAGTAGACTGCATGTTATAAAGTAGACTGTGCACATTTTATTCTTTAACAATTGCACATACTATACTGCAGTATGGACCGATTGATTCAAGAACATGATAACAAATCAAGTTCTTAAATTTTTCAGTCTATCCACATTTACTATTGTAGCATGTGTTGCAGTAGTTGTTTGCTCTCTGATCAAAAAGTGGAAGAAAACCAAACTGGAATGCAGTAAGTCTCTATCCGAATGTTCCGTAACCAACTTTGCTCTCAGCAGTTCTTGCTCTCAGTGGTACAAACACATCAAGTAGTTTCGGTATTGTTTCCTTGGATTTGTATCCTATTGATAAATTTCTAGACTCACATATGATTTGTGTTTGAAATCACTTCCCTGTACAGTGGTAACACTTCAATAATTGGTCAACGATTGAGCATGGATCTTGCCTCTGATTCACTATGGTTAATTACAAGGCTCTCATTTAGAAATTAAATTTATCATTTTATTATTAATAAGCATGACTGTACATCTCTCAGTAAAGGAGGCTGCCTGTGATCAATCTGCTCAATTGTATAAACCAAGACTATTAACCACGTGGAGCCTCGTAGGACTTCGGGTTCAATTCCCGGGCGGTGCGAAACCTAAGGTAATGCCTCTGTTTACTTAGCAGTATGTAGAAACCCAGATGTTAGTCAGAGTGATGTTTCACTATAAACCAACTACAAACCAAATGTGAATTGGATTCACATTTGGTGAGAATCAATTTGGACATCATTCAGAAATGATGTATTAAAAGCTTTTGGCCAATCCAATGACCCCTTTGTTTTTAAAAAATGCTGGTTGAATTGCTGATTCTTTAATGAAATGGAAAAAAAAAGTGACAACGCTCTGCATATGCATATCCATTGGTATAAACAAAACATTAGACTTTCAACTTCTAACACATCTCAAGATTTTTATAATTATTGCAGCCAATGGAGGTGACCAGTCTAACATCCCTGCCTGATTCCCTGGATGTTAAACTGGTCACAGCCATCTCTCATTGCAACAATAACCATTCATCACTACATCTTGTTTCCTATTTTTTAGCCAATTTATTACCCAATTATCTCCTTCCTCCTTTATCCTTAAAAACTGTCTACTTTAGCCATAAGTCTCCTGTGACACATTTTGCACAAAGTAGAGCAAACCCTATTATAATGTGGTCCTTGGCCTTAGAAGCTATCCAAAACTTGCATTATATCAAAGGTCATTTTACGAGCGAGACACACTGAATATTCTAAAGGAAGACAATGAAAGAAAATATCCCCTTTCAAATCCACAGATCAATGGCTGGGAGGGAATTAAAAAGTTGCTTAATGTTCCTTTCCGGTTATTGCATTTTGCATTATTTGTTTTTTATGTTCTACAATTGATACCAGGTCAGAGAATTTTATGCAGTAGCAGATTGGAGAAAACACAACATTCAATTAAAAAAATAATTACTGGAAACAAATGTTTAAAATCTCCTAATTGTCCCATGTTGTTTCTTCTACATGGTGTTTTTTTGGCTTCAAGGTGTTGCCAAAAGAAACAGATTACAGCCAAACGTATGTAGGCTACAATGAACCTTCTGTGTAAATTAAATTACCTGCAGTTGTATGAGTAAACAAAACTCTTTAGGTCAATGCCTGTGTAAAAACAATGTCATGTAAATACAGATCTTACAAGTGTAAAATTCTCACATCACTTAACGAGATGTATATGCTGTAGCTCTAGTTTCCCAATCCAACATTGCTATTCAGGAGATTCAGCATTTCAATCCAAGTGGGAATTGGGAAAATCTAAGTCTCGTATCACTATTTCATGCTTTGATTGTTGACCGGGTCTAAATTCTGAAGTAACCTTACATATCCAGGTACTATGCACACAGTTTTGTGACAATACTTTAAGGGCTGAATCTGATAAATAAAACAACAACAACAACAAGCTTCCATTTATAAAGCGCCTTTCACGTCAGGAGGACGTCCCAAGGCGCTGCGCAAAACAGGGCAAACATGGTTCTTTTGGCAGGTGACATAAAGGCTGCGTTTACTAACTGACTTGAGTCCAGCAGCCTGGTCAATGGGACGTGCACTTGTGAGTAATTCTATGAAGTTTCAATGCACATGTTGCTGAGACGTCAAGACAGTTTGGATGCTTGGTGCCATTGTACTGAAGCTGATACAGTACTATTCTCTGAGTCTTCCCAACCGAGCTATCTTTTCACACTGGCAACAGGCTCTTCACACATGTGCAACAATAATAACAACAACAAAATTACATTTATAGAGCGCCTTTCATGTCAGGAGGACTTCCTAAAGTGCTGAACGGTCAGGTGTTGGGACCCGAGCATGGGGGAGTGGTGGTGTAGGGGTGAGTAGTGGGAGAGAGACCAGAGTGTGGGGGCAGAGAGGCTGATAGCCAAGCCACCAATGGTAGAGCGGGTCGGGCGGGAGACATGGAGCAGACCAGAGCCCGCTGAACGGAGGGAGTGGGCAGGTTGGCAGGGAGTCAGCAGGTCAGAGAGGTAGGAGGGGGCAAGGCCATGGTTGGCCTTAAAGGTGAGGACAAGGATCTTGAACTCAATCCTCTGGGGGATGGGGAGCCAGTGGAGTCGGGCGAGGGTGGCAGTGATGGGGTCGCGGAGCCTGGTGCATGAGAGTACACTAGCTGCAGAGTTTTGGATGATCTGCAGCTTGCGAAGGGAAGAGTTGGGAAGGCCGATGAGGAGGGAGTTTCCATAATCGAGCCTTGATGTGACAAATGTGTGGGTGAGGGTTTTGGCAGCCTGAGGGGTGCGGCAGTGGCGGAGTCTGGCAATGTTGTGGAGGTGGTGGTGGGCAGTGCCGATCATGGCGTGGATATGGGGGAGAAAGGACAGTTCAGGGTCAAACAAGACACCCAGGTTCCTGACTGGCTTAGTGAGGTTGAATGTGGAGCCATGGAGGTTGATGCTGCCAGTGCCCGAGGTGCGGAGGCGCTGGCGTGAGCCAACCAGGAGCGCCTCAGTCTTGCTGATGTTGAGTTGGAGAAAGTTGTGCCTCGTCCAGGACTTGATGTCGGACAGACAGTCGGTCAGGACTTCAGTAGTCCTGGAGTTGAGGGTGGAGGCAGAGAGATAGAGTTGGGTGTCGTCCGCATACATGTAGAAATTTACCCCATGTCTGTGGATGATGTCACCAAGGGGGACATGTAGAGGGTGAAGAGGAGGGGACCGAGGACAGAGCCCTGAAGAACCCCGCACGAGACGGCGCAGGGGCTGGAGGAGAAGCCGATTGTTGCGACGATGCCTTGGCCTTTCTCCCATTGCCCTTGCTCCTATGCTAGTCCGGCTCTCCCGCTGGTCTTGCTCCCACATGGTCTTGCCCAATTCACTCAACTCCCACTCGCTGGTCTCTCAACACTCTGAAAATGATGGAGGTTCTAAGTGAGGCAATGCCTCACCTGAGATGCCACTGAGTTAAAGCAACCTATTTGGAGTGAAATTGGAGCCTTTATTTTCACGTACATAGTTTGAAATTCTGGAGTGGAAAATAGAATTTAACATTGAATCTGTTATGAAACATTATACAGTAGAATCTCATTATAAAGCGCCCCCTAATAAGATAGGTTCGAATATAAGGTGGGTGACCTGTTAGGACTCGTAGACTGGATTGCATCACTTGCACCAAAACTGGCCAACTTCCATGTCATCAGGTCACCACTGACGTTACCTCCTACCATTGCCCATATCACAAATGCATAGGTTGTAGGAAGTGACATTGTAGTTTCTATTTTAACTCTGCCACTGCCTCACCCCTCAGGCCGCTGAAACCCTCATACATGCCTTCACTAGAGCCAGGCTCGGCTATGCCAACACCCTCCTTGTCAGCCTTCCCAACTCTTCCTTCCACAAGCTGCAGATCATCCAGAACTCTGCAGCTTGTGTCCTCTCCCACACCAGGCTCTGTGACTCCATCACACACTCTCCACTGGCTCCCCATCCCTTAGAGGATCTAGTTAAAAATGTTCACCCTCACCTTCAGGGCCCACCATGGCCTTGCCACCTCTGATCTGCTAACCCCTTATCAACCTGTCCACCCCCTCCACTCAGCAGGTTCTGGCCTGCCCCATGACTTCCACCCGGCCCAGTCCGCCCCACAATTGGCAGTCGGGCCTTCAGCCTCTCTGCCCCCAGCCTTTGGAACTCCATCCCTCATTCCCTTCATCTTGCTCCCTCCTTTGCCTCCTTCAAGGCAGGTCTCAAGTCCCGCCACTTCGACCGTGCCTTTGGCCACCCTCTCCATCCTCTCCACCCTCCCTTGATTCCAAACCCCGCACCCCCGCAGCTCGGGTCTTAACAATCCCTGACTGTTCAGCGTCTTGGGACATCCTCCCGACATGAATTGCACTTTACAGATGTAATTTTGTGTTGTATTGTGCCCCATTATAACACAAAGTTCAAGTTTATGAACCCAAAACTTATGCTATTACAGGATTCTTCCACAATGAGGTTATAACAGGAGAGAAGAACGAGTCAAGTCATTCAGTGTCTGACCCCAGTCACACCTCCACCCCCCACCCTATGGCAGCGCATGCGGGAAGCTCCGATCGTTAACCACAAGATGTTGCCCTTAATCCTTCTCTCTGTCTCTCTCTGCTCTCTCATTCTTTTTGTTTCTCTACCCCTCTCATGCTCTCTATCAACCACTCTATCTCTACCCCCTCTCTATCTTGCTTACGTTCCACTCTCTCTCCCCCTCACACACACTCTTTTTCTCAATTACTCTCTCATGCTTTCTCTTCCCTCTCACACACTCTCTTCCCTCTGAATCCTTTGTTAGTTGATTGGCCGTTCGCTTTTCTGGGGGTAATAAATCCTTCTAAAAAAAAAGTAATAATAAATTGGTAACTCAATCCATGAGTGTTTGTGGGACGCTGCTGTGCACAATTGGCTGCTACATTTCATCCACAAAATATACAGTCAATTCACTTTATTGTGAAGCGCTTTGAGACATCTCATTATCTGCAAGAGCCATTGATTGCTATGGACAATGGTGGATAAGGAGAAGTGCTTGCCTTCCTGACAGACTTCAGTAATGGCCAGTATTATTTTCACTCTCCGCATTGTCTCAACCCTGGGCTCCTGCCGCTGCCTTGGGAGAACGTTCATCAGGGAGGGAGGGAGGGAGGGAGGGAGGTTGGAATGCTGAAAATGGCCTTGGGTCAGATAAAATCACCCGTGGGGTCAGATGCAGCCCATTGGACCACACTGGCCTACAATTACACAATAAAATCCTGTGAAGCCCTTTGAGAGTTTTCACCGATGGGATAAGGTGCTGCGCTAAATCAAATGCAAGTATTATTACATGTCAACACTGCAAATCAGAAGACTTGTAAAATTTGTAAAATCCCCAGAGGTATTAACAACAAAATAAATTATACAGCAAACACTGAGATAAAGAATCTGTTGAGGTTTGTGAATTGTATATGGATCATCTAAACTATTCATTCTGTATATTTTGCAGGCCCTGATATACCCATGGTGTCTGTTCATAGCACAAGCGATCCAAATGGTAAGTATGCATTTCAGCATATCAGTTCAACATCTTTTATTCCTTTCAATAATTTTAGGATTGCTTTTCACATAGAATAAGAAGCACTTTTATATTGTTTAAATTCTTTCACACATCCAGATTATTGCAAAAATTAGCAATTAAAATCTGATTATATCATCAAAACTTTACTGATCATTATTCCCCTATGGTCGATTCAACTCATATCGACCTAATATATCTCCTTGAACCTGTTCCTTAAATTTGTTTGGATGCATTGAGACACCAGAACAAAAGGACATGGGTCTCGGGTTACAAAGGGCAATTTCAGCATAGACATCGAGATTTATGTCTTTAACTAATTGATACATGAAACAGGTCAAACGGTTGAGGCTAGGACACTGACTTTTTTTAAAAGGTAACAGCTTGTTACTGTGATGGGAGAGTAAGAGGTTGGGTATTATGGTATGATGAGATCAAATCGACTGAAGGATCTTCTTCATCCAAACCTCACTTATGATTATGAAATTTCTCTGTTTACGAAGAACCATTTGGTAAAAGCATTTTGTTTGGAAGGAAGACAAGGAACAGAAAATGTGCATTTTCATCACAGTGGTATTACATGCAAGCGGCATAATAGAGTTTGTTGTGATTTATCTCTTAACAACATGGGTTTGTGAACACTGAGATTGTGTTGACAAGCAGTTTTGTTTTCATGAATACAGTGTCCCTTTAAGAGAGAATAATGTAGCCAAGGACAGAAAGTTTCCATTGCAAGCCGTGGAAGTGGCACAGTGGATGCTATCAGTTTTTAGTGCTCTTAGTTTTTGTATTTCTGAGCTGGAATTGCTAACATACAGGCAATAGGCCTTTAGGGAGGAGCCCAGAAAGTCACCAAAAAAACTGCTGCTGATGGCAAGTGACCTTAGACTGTTGTCAATTCTCCTACAAGTTACTTTGTTATTAAATGTGCTAAGCTAATGTTCTAACCTTTGTTTTATTTTATCCGTCATTTATTTCAGCAGTTAGTGTTCACGATCAAGAAGAAAATGCAAGCATGTTGTCCCTGGTCATTTAGGGATAACTGAATATTAATGCCAACAACTTTGAAGTTTATGGTCAAACACAGAATCAATAAAGTTGCTTCACGAGCAAGGGCAGATGGTTGTATTATTGATATTGCAGGATAAAAGTAGATGTCCTGCTTTTCCCAACATGTTGAAATACAATTTATTGCATTGATTAATGCGTAAGATTAATGCGTAAAATGTGGCTTCTACGAGTTGCAACAAAAATCAGAAATTAATTTACAAGTAAAGACAAAATGCGGACAAAACAGTTTCACTTCTATTTTGAATTTTTCTCATAATTTTGTTATTATTTTCTCTTTGACCGTGCCTTCAGCTCCCCTCTCGACTCTCTTCCCCCTCCTCACTCCCTCCCTTCCCTCCCCTCACCATTTCCCCCCTCCTCTCCCCCTCCCTTCCCTCCCCTCACCCTGACCATTTCACCCCTGCTCGGGTCATGACCCAACTGTGCAGCGCCTTGGGACGTCCTCCTGACGTGAAAGGCGCTTTATAAATGGAATCTTGTTGTTGTTGTTGTTGTTGTTAATTCTGTTATTTGATAAGGGAACAATTGAACTATATCCCACTGGAACTTTACTGGTGCCTATAAAAATACAATGCATGATGCGAGGTATAATGAGAGAGCTGCACTTTACGTGACTGTTAAATTCTTAGGTAACCTTGCTAACTAATCAAGCTTTTTTATGAGCATAATTAAAGATAACCTTGTCTATTTCATTTTACGTTATACAGACTCCTACATATTGGAAACCAATACTGTTCTTAGGGAAGTTATTAGAGGGAAAAGGATTCACCAACCAGAATACAGAACTCTTCGTATTGCTGAATATGGTGAGTTTGTTTGTTTTAATCTATCTCTCTATGGGACAGTGGGTGGCATAATTGAACTAGAGTAATTTGTGGTGGTCAACTACAGTGGCTGAGAAGTGCATAACACAAAAATTAAATACAAAACAACAAAACGCATTAGGTTCAGCAGGCTCCATAATAGAACTCATTATTGTCAAACACAAATCAATGTAGTCATTTGTACTATCATTGAATCTAAATAGAAAACAAAGCAATGTAAAATTACAGAAGGTCATAATGAGATCCCAGCAGGCACAATCAAATCAAACCAAATACAATGTCAGTCACTCTGAATGAAAATCAAGAGAACTCAGCAATGATTTGGCACTGTTTATTCATGGATGGAATTTAAGGTTCACTTTAACCAAGGATAATGAGATGGTATTCGTTCAATAGATCCTTGTGAAATGGGTGTCATATGATATCAGCCACATGAAAATTGTATTGTTATTTTGACTATGAGAATGTTCGTTTCAAGTTTCATGAATATTATTCACACATATGATAATTTGAAGTTCACCAATAAGTTAACACCACATGCTTTGTCCCCAGACCTCAACCTGCAGATATCTTATCCTGAGGGACTTGAAGAAAACAATCTATATCCACTTCTGCTGATTGTGTAAGTAGCTGTATTATAATAATATTATCTTTGCATTTGATATAGTGCCTTATCACGCCATTAAGACATCTTCACAGAATATATTGTAAAAAATGTGTATTTTGTGGGCAAAACGCGGCAGCCAATTGCGCACAGCAGTGTCCCACAATAGTCATGGATTGGGTGACTTTTTTTTTTCTTGAGGGATTATTACACCCAGAAAGCGATCCGCCAATTGACAAACAACCAGTTTCCTACTTCCTGCTTGGTAAACAGAGGCATATGGCATAAGGAAACTTGCCTAAGATTTTGCCCTGCCTGGGAATTGAACTCAGGTCCTCTCGCTTGCGAGGCGAATACTCTAACCACTAACCTATGGAATTTGCCTCGCAAGTGAGACCTGGGTTCTATTCCCAGCAGGGCGAAATATTGGGCAAGTTTCTTTACTCCACACATCTCTGTTTACCTAGCAGTAAGTAGGAACCCAGTTGTTAGTCGATTGTCAGATTGCTTTTCTGGAGATAATCATCCCTAAAGAAAATAATAATTTGATGACTCAATCCAAGACTGTTTGTGGGACACTGCTGTGCACAATTGGCTGCCACATTTTGCCCCCAAAATATACAGTCAATTCACTTTACAGTATATTCTGTAAAGCACTTTGAGAAGTCTAGAAGAAGTGAAAAGCTCTGTATCAAATGCAAGGATTAATATTTTATTTAATTCCACTGTACCATTATTTTGCTACCGCCGTTCTTTACCGTTCAGATTCACACTGGCAAATAGACTAAGAATGCAGCTCATGTTCAATCTTAAGCAATTATAGAAAAGCTGATTCTCAGGTAACTAATGTTAACCTGTTTCCTTCACAGGCAAAATGGGTGGTTTATATTAAGAGGTTTTAACCTTTGTATAACCATATACATCATCATGGGAATGCTCTTGAGATGCCCTATAATATTCTTGGAAATCTGATTTTTCACTTGAGCGACTCTTCCTTCTGTTCCTTGGAGAAAACAGATGTGAAGTCACTATTTAATATCTTTCCCTTTTCTAAATCCTGTACTTTTCCATTTGTCTGCCATTCCTGGGTCATTGCTAACTATTAGATCCAGAATAGCATCAGATCATGTCGGCTTTTTGAAAAGCCATGAAAGGAGGTAATCAGTACTATCTCTAGAATTAGTTATGGCTCATTAGATTTTCTTCTGCTGTTTTCCAGGTCAATATCTGGATAATTGAAATCCCTTATGATTAATGTTCTGGCCTTTCTACTGTCTTCCCTTAATCTGTAAAACTATGGATATGATGTGCTGTTGTGCATTTCATCTCATATCATTGCTTCTATGTTCCTTGTGTCTTGTGCACAGAAGGTATGACGATCTGTCAGAGTATACAATCAAAGTTATTCCAATACCATGGCAAGAAATTTCACTTCAAAATGTGTTTCCTTTTAAATGGACAACCAAAGGGTCTCTGTTGTCGACTAGGGTGGGAGAGAACTCCTAATTTCTTATTTTATTATTTGCAACATAACTCTGATCCATGTTTGAATGAATTAAAATAATTATCGATTCATGAATGGAATTTATGATGCCTTCAGCAAAAAGTGTACCCTGATAAAAAGGTTACACAATCAGCAGTTCCAGGCTCTCACCCCCTGCTCTAAAATTACAAGATTCGTAAGCAAATTAACAAGATTCAAGAAAAGCAAAATAGTAAGCATAATGCTGCTAAAAGGCAGAATTGGCTTCGATAGCGTTGACCTCTCACAAAGCCTACCGAAGCTCATTAAAAGGGATTTGTGAGTGCATACTGCAAATCCTAAAATGAAAATTCTGCTTTTTAACCTGAACAAAGAAGTCAGACTTTTTTTTTCTAAGGTGCCTTACTAATTTTCCTGGATATTTTATATGTCCATTTGAAAAATAATCAGAAATGTATAATGTGGAAAGTAATCATGAGCCAAAGATAACTGACCCTAGCACCCACTGATCTGGGTTCTCACATGCCTCAGTTTCTGTCCTTCTGATGTTCACATTTACATTAATGACCCTCCTCTTGAATGACATAAGCTGACCTCTATATTTGAGATAGTGTGCTCCTGTAGTTTGATAGCTCACCAGACAAAATTGTTAATATAGAGCAATAAAAATAACCTCCTAATTACATATCAAACATTTATTGCTAAACTGACATAAAATGCACTGCATGTTCCTTAGCCGTAAGCCATTTTCCAACTTGCAGTTTGCAAATTTCATCTTGCATTTAATTGCAGACAGTTTGGTTCATCAGGATCTCAGAATATACTTAGATAACTTTGCATCACATAATTAACATAGAGTATCTTCAAAACTGATCATAATATTTCATACCTAGTAAAACAATTAAATATATACATGGAATTGTTTGTACATTAGAATATATAGTTAACTCATATAAGTTAGTATAGTTTGCCTGTATGAAAACTGACTTTGTTATAGAAAGCACAACAATAACTTGCATTAATATAGCGCCCTTCACACAGCGTCCTGGAGTGCTTGACAGTGGTGGAGTCTGACCCCGAGCCAGGGGAGGAGGGAGGGGGAGATGACTGTAAGTAAGATCAAAAAGAAAGTTTTTAGGCAGGATTTGAAAGTGGGGAGAGAGGGGACAAGGGGAGGGATTGAGGGAAAGAGTTTTGGGGCATAGTGGCTGAAGACAAGGCCACCAATGCTAGAGAGGACAAGAGACGTTCTGTAGGCCGGAGCCAGCTGAGCAGAGGCAGCAGGTGGGGGAGTGGAGGGTGAGCAAGTTGGAAAGGTCGGGAGGTGTGACGGCATGAAGGGATTTGAAAACTAGTGAGAGGATCTTGAAATCAATCGTTCGGTAATAGGGAGCCAGTGGAGCCTGGCAAGAACTGGTGTGATGCGATAAAAGAGTTTTATGTGGGTGAGAATCCAGGCAACTGAATTAGTTGTGTATTGTGGAGCTGGGGAGACGGAAAGTGACGAAGGTGTGGATGAGGGTTTTGGCTGCTTTTGTCGTGAGGTACTGATGAAGGTGGCACAAGATCATTTTTCTAGAAAAACTCCATCTGTAGGGTAGTAACTAGTCTGTTCTATGTTGAGACTAATCATAAATGGGTAGTATTTCTAATATTAAAATTAACTGATGATAGCAAACTATATGGGCAGGTAAATAATGTGAGCAGCATAAATAGCATTCAAGCAAATGGGAGAAGAATGGAATTGTTACTCTAAATAAATGGAAAACAAAAGGAAGTTTGGAACAATTGTGTGTTAACTCCGTGGTAACACTCTCACTTCTGAATCAGAAGGTTGGGGGTTCAAATCCAACGTCGGAACTTGAACTCACATAGTCTAAGTGACACTCCAATGCAGTGCTAGGGGGTGTTGCATTCTCAGAAGTGCTGTCTTTCAGGTGAGACATTAAACCGAGGTCCCCTCTGCCTGTTCAACTGGATGTTTAAAATGCCATGGCACTATTTGAAAGGGAGTTTCTCCCATGTCCTAGCCAACAATCCCCAAATAAAATTGGTCATTCATTTCATGGCTGTTTGTGGGATATTGCTGTGCACAATTGTGCTGCCGTGTTTGCCGACAAACCCACAGTCATTCCAGTAAATCCTGTAAAATGCTTTAAGGCATCCTTTGACGTGATAAGATGCTGTACCACTTGCAAGAATTATTGTTATTACTAGTATGCATTTGTGCAAAACAAAGTGGTGTACAGGAGGATTTGACCTTGATTTTTGCTCAGTAGTAAAATGTTCTCATCAATTTGAATCTGTTAAAAGAAGTAATGAACCAGGTAAAGTAGGATTAGAGAATACAGGAAATTGAGATGAACAAATTAAAGACTATAAGGTAACTAGTTGCATATATTATATTGCATATAAATAAAACCCATGCATATTAAACTGATTCTATTGTATTTGCATCAGAAATAATTCAGTCCAGCCTTTAGAGATAACTTAAGTTTATAAACTTTGTTTCAGAATGCATTATAACTATAATTCTTAACAGTAGTGGATTGCAGACGAATATAAATTTACGGCTGCAGTGTAAAGAGGTTTGCAGTTTCATCCTGGGTAGTAGTGGTTTTGTACACAACAGTATATTCCAATGAGACACATACTTAGACAAAAGTTTCCAGTTGCGATTAATAAATACAGATGCAGTATATCTGATTATCAAAATTTTACAACAGAACTATATTTGCGTAAAACAAGTTACATATAATCAAAGCATGATGCAGTGCTTCTCGTGTGTGGCTTCCTTTCAGTGTTTTAAATCTTAATGCTTTATGTAAGAAGCTGAATCCAGTGAAGGATTGTCAATATTAATTATTTTCATTGTCTGGTGTTTGCAGTGATGGAACCCCGGGGAACCAGCTGGTTACAGATAGGTTTTGGATTGACTGGGATTCAGTACTTGTCAGCTCTGATAATGTCATTCTTGCCCGTTTTGATGGCCGGGGGAGTGGTTTTCAAGGACTTAATATTCTGCAAGCAATTCATCAAAACCTGGGAACCGTGGAAGTGTCTGACCAAATAACTGCAGTGAAGTATGTATTTAAAAAATCTGTCAGTTCTGCATAGTCTTTGTTTAAAGGTTATGTGTTTCTTTAAATGTTCACTGTAGTAGGCCATAAACATCATTATTTTCTCAATAGAGATGAGCCAGAGTAGCCTATTATCAACATCAGCAATAGCTTGCATTTATATAGCGCCATGTGGGGTAGCATCTTGGAGAGTTTGCCTAAGAAATGTAAACATTATATATTATATTTTCCTGACAAACGAGCTTGAACATCGTTGTGACTCAGTCTAAAATATGCTCTGTTTAGGTGGGTATTAATGATCCCCTAGTCAAAAAGAGATGAGAGTTTCTTTTGCCCCCAGGTGTCTTGACCAACAGTCCTTCAGATGAATTGGTATTTATGCCATAGCCATGTATGAGACATAGGGAGACATTACTGACACAAATAGCTGCTGTGTTTGTCTATAAACAGAAATTCTATAAATGCCCTACTGACTACCCGATGTTCCCAGAACTACTCGAGTAACCATTTGGAACCAATATATCCACAAGATTATTGTAGCGTTGCATAATCTCTGCATTATACAACCCAGGATCTGACATAATCATCCAAATGAGACCCAGTCAAACCCAACAAATATTTTTTAAAATGGTTTGCTGTGCTGGGAGCCACAGGTGTGAGTTGTGTTCTGCTTGCTGAACATATGGCAGTGAACCTACAATGAGATGTATAAATGGTACCAAAGATGTCATTTGTTTAAGAGTAAGACCACCCCTCCCTGAAACCTGGCATGGTGCACATTGCATATCACTGAAGCATTCATAAAAAGATCAGAAATGCAGTGCAAAAGAGATTTTCGATTTGACTCAGAAAGCAGGCTTCACTCCTACTCATTACAAATGGTTATTTAATGGGTGCCATCTTACAGCCCAGTTCTTTTAAACCTAAATACTGTATTATATAATAAGCTGCAGTTTAATCTACTTTTATTTATTGTGTTTTTGTGTTTCAGATATTTGCTGAAACTACCATTTATTGATCAAAACAGAATAGGTGTTTATGGGAAGGTAAACAACACTTGATTTTTAAGAAATCAAAATCTTCAATAAATGATCTGAGCTTAATCCTCAACAAATGACTCAGGTCAAGTGCATTGCTTTGCCCAATCACTCTAGCAGAGCAAAGCACCATTTCAAAGCACAAATTTAGTGAATTTGCTCATCAAATCCTGTTTCAGTGTGCTTTCATGTTTATGGCCCAGAATTCCATAATGGATTCACAAAGAAAATAGCATATAGCATATTGCAAATTTTCGCTTGAATGAAAACATTTGTAAAATAAAACAAGCACAGAGGCCTTTTGGATTCCAGCTCTGCAGAGCCACCAAGTTATTTTGAAAAGAAATGTGTTGCAAATATGTATTCTTATGCAGCATTTGGCTTCATTAAAGTTGCAGTGCCATAGACTGCTCCTCCTCCTACATGTACTATGGTAAATGAGTGTGCATGCAGACCGAATAAATTTAGCCTAACTATGGATAGAATTCAACTTGGATATTTAATGAGCTAAATTCAATTTTTTCTATAATTTTTCTTTTGTTGCATAACCTGAAATTATTGCTCATCAAATTCAAAACTGCAAGTAAATGTATTTATTATAATATTTGTAAATTCAATAGTTGAAGATCTGAATAAAACAATTTTCATGTATTGCAATGTAAAAACATCATCACAGATGGTGTGGAAGAGCAAAAGAGGCTCTTAACTTCAGTTGAACAACTCATATTCTAATCTTTTAAGTGAGTCATAGTTATGTATTTTGAAAACAGAACCTTGTTTTAAAAAGTGTATTGGGATTTTGTTTGATTTTGGTAGGGGTATGGAGGCTACGTAACATCCAGGATTCTTAGTTCCAATGAGAAACTCTTCAAATGTGGAATCGTCGTGGCACCAGTCACTGACTGGAAACTGTACGGTGAGTCACCACAAATTCACAGCATGTAAGAACTGATACTAGAACAGTGGTAGTTTAATACAAAAGTATTCAAATGTATTCTTTATAAACTATAGCCTCTAATATTATGAATTCTATTTCTAACCATTAAGACATCCTGCCCGATTGTTATGTTCCCAACACTCAATGTGTAGAAAACTATTTTATTCTCAGCTCACAAGTTATAAATCAAACAATCCAACCAAACACCCTTTCGTCAGTTCTCCCTGCTTCCTGCTTTGCTAGCTCCTGATCCCCTTTCATTGGCGCTAGTTAATTGGTCCTTATTTTCTTAAAGGGTATCCAACACCGATGAGCTGAGGGAATGGTGACTGCATGGTTTTGGCTGCCTGTCTGCACCAGATCCTCACTATCCATGTAGCACAAGGTACAATGATAGAAGCCACAAGGTACAATGATAGAAGCAACAAGGTCACCATCACATCCATCACTTTACCTGGCATATAAGCCTACAGTACTTACTTTCTCTGGTAGTTTAATGACTCTTTTAAATTACATTTCTGCATTCCCTCACTAATCCATGCATTAAGCAAAAGAAGTCGAGGTTGTTGTGACTGCTGCACACTTGCTCAGGGTGCTGGGAAAAGTTTGCTATGGATATATTTTTTAATGATTCAAGTTGTTAACTTAAGGAGCATGCCATCAACTAGAGCAATAAATATTGATTTATTGTAAGTATTTAAAACAAATTCGATCAATTGTTAACTGAGAAGGAAATGAAGGGACATGTGTTTGGATCAAGTCCGGAAACAACTCTTGGAAAGCTGTATGGTCATTTCTCATTGTTGCATTCTCAAACTTCACCGAAGACATCTGCGGACATTTAAAGGGTGTTAAATCAATATAGAAGCTGGGACTTGCCATGCCCATCTACAGCCTAGCAGACCCAAATGAGTCAAATTTGCAGTATTTCCTAATAGGAAATCCTGCCAACATTCAAATATTTGCCAGCCATGCATTGTATTCTCTATATTCAATGGGTATACTCTATATTCAGGTCAGTACATAGCAACATAGCAATGTATGTACTTGTATTTACTCACATTGTAAATTGTCCGATAGTGAAATATCAATCGTGTTCACTCACCAAGATCAGTACATTTACTGAAATCAAAGAACCATCTCCTATGTGATGGAAATGTCACTGTGAACTATGTGAAAAGTACTAGTACTCCTTGGTGTAATGTCACAATGTGGATCTCAGCATCATGTTTCAGAACAATTGCCAGAGAATGTTTCATGTAGGACAAATTGGAGATCAAAATATAGGGATGAGTTCCATTTTAATTGTCCTTGCTTTCCTGATGTACAGTTCATAATTCTGTGTATTAGGGATGTACACTCAACAAATTGCAGTAATAGAGCTTATCTTAATTTTGATGCAGACAACATTGATGAATTTGTGTACAACAACAACAACAACAACAACAAGATTCCATTTATAGAGCGCCTTTCACGTCAGGAGGACGTCCCAAGGCGCTGCACAGTTGGGTCATGACCCGAGCAGGGGGGGAAATGGTCAGGGTGAGGGGAGGGAAGGGAGGGAGAGGAAGAGGAGGGGGGAAATGGTCAGGGTGAGGGGAGGGAAGGGAGGGAGAGGAGGAGGGGGAAATGGTCAGGGTGAGGGGAGGGAAGGGAGGGAGCGAGGAGGAGGAAGAGAGTCGAGAGGGGAGCTGAAGGCACGGTCAAAGAGAAAGGTTTTGAGACCGGCCTTGAAGGAGGAAAGGGAGGAAGCAAGGCGAAGGCACTGGGGGATGGAGTTCCAGAGCCTCGGGGCTGAGAGGCTGAAGGCCCGACCACCGATAGTAGGGCGGTTGGGGCGGGGGACGTGGAGCAGACCGGAGCCAGAGGAACGGAGGGTACGGGCAGGTAGGTAGGGGGATAGTAGGTTGGAGAGGTAGGAGGGAGCAAGGCCGTGAATGGCCTTGTAGGTGAGGATGAGGATCTTGAAATCAATCCTCTGGGGGATGGGGAGCCAGTGGAGGCGAGCGAGGGTGGGAGTGATGTGGTCCCGAAGCCTGGTGCGGGACAGTACACGAGCTGCAGAGTTCTGAATGACCTGCAGCTTGTGGAGGGAGGTGGCGGGAAGGCCGGCGAGGAGAGAGTTCCCATAGTCCAGCCTTGAGGTGACAAAGGCGTGAACCAGGGTTTCAGCAGCGTGAGGGGTGAGGTAGTGCCGTAATCTGGCGATATTCCGGAGGTGATGGAAGGCGGTGCCAGTTGTGGTGCGGATGTGAGGGAGAAAGGACAGCTCAGGGTCGAACAAAACGCCGAGGTTCCTGACTGGCTTTGAGAGGTGGAGAGTGCAGCCTTGGATGCTGATGGTGTCAGCGCCTGAGGTGCGGAGGCGCTGACGTGAGCCAATCAGGAGGGCCTCGGTTTTTTGCACGTTGAGCTGAAGAAAGTTGTCTCTCGTCCAGGACTCGATGTCGGACAGGCAGGCTGTCAGGACATCGGTGGTCGTGGAGTTGAGAGTAGAGGAGGAAAGGTAGAGTTGGGTGTCATCCGCATACATGTGGAAGTTAACCCCATGTTTGCGGATGATGTCACCAAGGGGGAGCATATAGAGGGTGAAGAGGAGGGGACCGAGGACAGAGCCCTGAGGGACACCACATGAGACAGTACGGGGGGTGGAGGAGAAGCCATTCGTTGAGACGAAGTGAAGACGGTGAGAAAGGTACGACCTAAACCATTCAAGGACAGTGCCTTGAAGGTTGAGGTGGGAGGACAAGCGGTGGAGTAGGATAGCGTGGTCGACCGTATCGAATGCTGCCGATAGGTCGAGGAGGACGAGGAGACAGAGGGAGCCCTGGTCACAGATGGTCAGGATATCATTGGTGACCTTGACCAGGGCAGTTTCTGTGCTATGAGCAGCACGGAAACCTGACTGAAGGGGTTCAAAAAGAGAATGGGTGGAGAGGAAAGAGCGCAGTTGGGAGGCGACAACTCTTTCCAAGACCTTGGAGAGAAAGGGGAGGTTGGAGATGGGCCGGTAGCTTGATAGCTGCGACGCATCAAGGGAGGGTTTTTTCAGGGTGGGCGTGATGATGGCAGTTTTTAATGGAATGGGGACAGAGCCAGAGGAGAGGGACAGGTTTATGATGTCAGTGATGTGTGGGGCAAGAAAATGGAGCTGGGAGATAAGGAGTGGAGTGGGGATGGGGTCAAGGGAGCAGGTGGTTGGTTTTAGGGATAGGATGAGTTCAGTGACAGAGGGTGGGGAAACGGGTACGAAGGTGTGTAGGGGAGGATGGGTAGGAGTCGGAGTGTGGGAGGGAAGGGGTGGGTGGTGGGTGGAAGTTGGAGGGGAAGTGACCGCGGAGCGGATTCCCTTGATCTTGGATTCAAGGAAATCCAGCATCTCCTCGCAGTGAAGGTTGGAGGAGATGACCTGCGCGGGGTGGCGGGGGGGACGGAGGAGTCGGGATGTGGTGGAAAACAGTAGCCTGGGGTTGTTCTTCGCCTCCAGGATTATCCTGGAGTAGAAGGACGACTTGGCCGAGGCTAGAGTGGAGCGGTAAATTTTGAGGAGGTCCAGCCAGATTTGTCGGTGGACCGTTAAGCCGGATTTGACAAAGGTGCGCTCAGCAGCCCGCACCTGGCATTTCAGTGAGCGGAGGTGGGTGGTGTACCAGGGGGAGGAGCGGGAGTAGGAGACAGTGCGGGAAGTGATGGGGGCAAGAGTATCGAGTGTGGAGGAGAGGATATTGTGGAGGAGGGAGAGAGGAGAAGAGGGGTCGGTGAGGGTTGAAGGCCAGAGGGAGAGGAGTTCAGAGGACTCCAAGGCATCGGTTAGGGATTGTGGGGGTAACTTCTTCCAAGGGCGGTAGAAGATGGTGGTGGGTCTGGTGGAGGTGGGGAGGGGGGTGGAGGTGGTGAAGGAGATGAAGTAGTGGTCGGAGATGGCCTTGTCGGTAATAGTGACATCCGAGACACTGAGGCCCCGGGTGATCACCAAATCGAGTGGGTGGCCGTGACTGTGAGTGGGGGAGTTTATGTGTAGGGAAAGGTTGAGTGAGGAGAGCAGGGAAGAGAAGTCTGTGGAGATGGAGCAGGAGGGGGTGAAGTGTAGGTTAAAGTCGCCCAGGATGATGAGGCGATCGGAGCAGAGGCAAAGAGATGTGAGGAGTGTTGAAATGTCAGAGATGAAGGTGGGAGAGGTTTTAGGGGGCCGGTAGAGGAGGAGGATTTTAAGGGAGAGGAATGAGGGGTGGGAGAGGGTGAGGTGCTCGAAGGAGGGGAAAGAGCCAGTGGAGTAGGGGGATAGGGCAAGTGGTGTCCTTGAGATAAGGGCAACACCACCGCCACGGCGGTTGGGGCGGGGGATGTGGTGGGAGGTGTAGCCGGGTGGCGTGGCCTCCGTGAGGGGGAAGGTGTCGCCTGGGGTGAGCCACGTTTCTGTCAAGGCCATGATATCAACGTTCTCATCAAGGATGAGATCGTTGATGACCAGGGCCTTGTTGCAGAGGGAGCGGACATTTTGCAGTCCGATGTGGAGGGAGCGGTTGACAGAAGGGTGTGTGGGAGGGGAGGGGGGTCCAGGTTGTGAGGCAGGGGTGGGGGAGATGGGGATGAGGGAGGAGAGGTTGACTCCCCGGGTCTGTGTCCGGGGTGGCTGGCGAGAGTGGTGGGGAATGGGGCAGTCGGTGTGGCTGCTGCTGGACAGCCAACGCCGAGTGCCACGGTGAGCCCGGCGGAGGATTCCCAGACTGGAACAGAGGGAGGTTGTGGGAGGGTCAAGTGGGGATAGAAGACGAGAGGGACGGAGAGAGAGGAGGAGAGAGCGGGAGAGATGGAGAGGGGGGAGGGTTTTGGGGGAGAGAGGAGGGGGGAGGGAGGGAGGGGGTGAGGGGGCTCGGGTCAAAGCGGCAGCCATAGTGCGCACGCGGGGACCGGGAGCGAGCGGTCAGGTGGATGGCATTATCCCGCAGATTGGGGCATCGAACCCAACAGGACCATAGTGGGCTCTGATGTGAGCCCTGGGGGGGGGGGGGGGGGGGGGGCGCAGAGGGTTTTTTTTTTTTTTTTTGTGCGCGCGCACTCACCTGAAAACTAATCTATGACGTCGCAGTTCCCCCGCTCCGCCCCCTCCCCTCCCTAGCTGCACTCGCTCCGGCGTCGAGTTTAAGTACCTGGGTCAGTAGGCCCAGGCTCCTCCCCGCGCTGTCCTGCTGCCGCTCCCCGACTGGCTGCACTCGCTCCGGCGTCGAGTTTAAGTACCTGGGTCAGTAGGCCCAGGCTCCTCCCCGCGCTGTCCTGCCGCCGCTCCCCGACTGGCTGCACTCGCTCCGGCGTCGAGTTTAAGTACCTGGGTCAGTAGGCCCAGGCTCCTCCCCGCGCTGTCCTGCTGCCGCTCCCCGACTGGCTGCACTCGCTCCGGCGTCGAGTTTAAGTACCTGGGTCAGTAGGCCCAGGCTCCTCCCCGCGCTCTCCTGCCGCCGCTCCCCGACTGCGTGTACTATCTGGATTTCAGATAACATATCGAGTGTTAGAAAATTCTGTGAGAAATGCTAAAGTATATGAAACAGAATCACTTGGTGGAATCAATATTCCCAAATGTGACAGTGGCACTTTATATGGTTTTAACACTACCAATGTGAAGGTGAACACTCATTCTCAAAGATGAGTCTCATCAAAACCTCACTGAGACCCACAATGATCCAGGATAGATTGAATGCACTCGCACTCTAGTCTAACCAGCATGAATTGACATGCACACAAAATTTTGATCATATAATTGACATGTTTCCAACTATAAAGTCATGCAAGTCAGTATTTTAAAAAGGTATTGTTGCATATTTTGGGTAATAGTACAAAAAATGTAATCTGGTTTAGGACCCCCAGATCCCTTAATGTTGCCCTGGATTTGGGGAAAATTTGTGGCGTTTCGGGATCTTATTTTCACTTTGGGATGAGAATGCCATCCTTGGCACCGTGAATACTCACATTTCTTTTAGTGACACAAATTGAATTGTTGCCTAGAAAATTGTTAGTCTCTCCTTATATTCTTATAAGGAGAATTATCCTTATAAACAATTCTTGTTTAGTGGCTCTCTTACTTTGAAATGCAGTAATTTTTTGAACAAACAGCAGCTTGATCTGGTCCACAAACAGAAATGAGCAAAGTTAATTGTTTTTGGTGTATTTTGGATGAGGAAGGAATATTGACCAGGATACTGGGAGAACTTTAACCTTCACCTGAATCATCAAAATAAGTAGATGGGACTTCACTTGAACACCTCATCCAAAGGAGAACATCTCAAATAATTCAGCTCTTCCTTAGCACTCCAATGAAAGATGAGCCTAGGTTACAAGCTCAAACCATAGTGTTGTGGGAACCAATAACCCAAACCTCAGTTGTGGGAACCAATAACCTTCTCATCCAGAGCTTAGAATCTAACCAATTGAGCAAAATTGACAAATTTCACTGTGCAGTGTCCATTCAGTGTGGCTTCATAATAGAGTTCCCTGTTGTGTTCCCTTGCAAGTTGAACTTTCTGAATCTGTAACTATGAAATTATATGTAAAATTTAAAATGTGATTTCTCAAGGCATTAGATTCCCAGGTTTTTTTTTAATGAGGTCAATGGGTTAACTAAATAAATTGATAAGGAAATAAATAGTGGAGGGTTAGATAGGTTTGAGTTCCTAAAAGGTTTATTGCCAGTTAGTACTGTATTATTTGGGTAATGATGAATGTCTGCCTTGTAGCAGAGTATCTACTGCCAAAAAAAAAGTACATATTCATAGTTCTCCTGAGACTTGCCAAGTGTCAGTCATTAATCTTCCTTTCCTATTGTCTGTTCAACACCCTTTTTGGACAGTAATTGTTGAGCTGCCATTGCAATTGATGATATGCATAACATTGTCTCTATGGAGTCAGTCATAAGTTGTGTATTGAAAGAAAAGTAGCAAATTTCTCAGTGGGACACTCAGCATTCTGACTATACTCCTGTTCTATAACATATTGCCCAGCTATTAACATCTAAGGGGTGAAATAGTAAAGCAACCTTGCCGTTGGGTAAACCCACCACAAAGTCAGTACTTTGCTGAGCAATGGGAACGCACATGTCTAGATTTAAAGAAAGGCAATTGTAAGAATTTCCTAGATTTAAAGAAAGGCAATTGTAAGAAAGGTAAGAAAAAACTTACCTTTCAGTCAAAACCTTTTTTCCCTGTTGGCTTGTCACTTTGGGACGTCCTGCTATCGTGTAAGGCGCTATATAAATGCAATTTGTTGTTTTTTTGCTGTTCCCAGGTTTGAATTTAAATGGCAGCTTTGTTACAACATGGCTCAGTTGGTAGCACTCTTGCCTTTGAGTCAAAAGGTTGGCTTTAAGACCCACATTGGGACTTTGAACTCAAATAATCTAAACTCACACTACAATGCAGTGCTGGTGCTATGTTACATTGTTAGAGGTGCTATCCTTGGGATTAGATGTTAAACTGAGGTCCCGTCTGCCAGTTCAGGTGCATGTCAAAGATCCCATGGCATTATTCGAAAAAGGGGAGGGACAATCTCCAAGTCTCCTGGCCAACAATCCCCCTGATAAAATTGGTCCGTGACTTCATGGCTGTTTGCAAATTGACTGACCCATTCACCTTCAAAATATGCAAGTCACTACACTTCACAGTAAATCCTGTGAAACAAATTATGATACTTTCCTGACATGAAAGGCACTATTATCAAATGCAAGGACTGTTTGTAGCAGTAGCAAATCAAATTGGAATAGTTACAGGACAGAGCAAACCAGTAAGACTATTCCAGCTTCATTACGTGAGTGCAACCTCCTATTGTAATGAGGACTGGACTCCTGTGTGAACATGTTGTTTAATTGTTCAGCATGATGGTTAAGAGTTAATGCTGTCCTCTGAGAAATCAATTCGCTGTTTTCAACTTTATTCTCATCAATCAAGTTTTGTATTGCATTACATTAGCAACAAATTAATTAAGTGTAAGGACTATCATTAGTGTCTGTGAGAAATGGTCGTCTCATATGTTGTTGAGCACAGCATGGAGAAAGGTTAGCGTTCAGATCAATTATTGTTTGCCTTAGCACATTCATGCAAATGAAATCTGTGCAAATATGCCTAAGTGATTTTTTTTCCCCCACAGCTTCAGCATTCTCAGAGAGATACCTTGGATTACCATCAAGAGATGAACAGTATCGAGTGAGTTCCAAAATAGTATTGAGAGGTAGTACCTAAATACCAATTCAGTAATGGGATAGCAATCAATTATACTGTAAGTTAGACATTTCACATTTTTATAGCTAATTTCCTAGTTGTTCCTTTTTATGTCTGATAGGGTAATGCATTTAGATGTGATAATTATACCACTATGTAAAGAAGCCAAGAATATTGTGTCTGATAATGGAAACATGGACAAGTAAATCAACCCTTGATTCCTTACAGACATATAGAGTGCTCCACCAAGCTGAAGGAATGAAAGTAGACAATTTTCTGCTAATACATGGGACTGCTGATGGTAAGCCTTCCTGCACTGAATCTTGTATGTATAAGCATTGTTAACTTTCTAACTATAAGTAGATTATGTTTTCTGAACAGTCCTTCATGATGGTAATATTGTATTATAGGTAGCTTGTGTTTGTTTTTAACTGAATATTATATTTGGGCTTTATTAATGAAACTTAGAGTTACTAACAAACTAAACTAACAAAGAAATAAAATATGGTCAATGGTTAATAAGTGAACAACCTATTGGAATTGCAATGTAAAATATTACTGAACTCCTGTTGTTCCCCAGTATTTCTTATATTCCTTTAAACTTTACTGGAATATTTTCCAAATATATAAATGGTTTCATATGATTCTAATTCATTGTATCCTGGTAACTCACAGAAATAAATGACTCATGCAGTTTATACGAACACAATTGGATACTTGGGCTGTATGCATCATGAACGAGCAAAAACCTAACAAAACTTTGATATTAAAATAATTTTGTTGGAGTAAAAGAGGCCTTTAAGAATTGCGGGTAGCCTAAAGTGTGTACATCGGTCAGAATGCTTTTGTTGTCAGAGTGCAGTTCATCTTTCTTCTTGGTATCGAAACCCAAATCTCAAGCTCAGAATGATATTGATGATTTAGTAAAACCTGGTACTGATCATGCTCTTACAATGAAGGGATAAGTAAAACCTAATAAAAGCTAGTTACAAAACAGTTTGATGTTTAAGAGACTGTCAATAGCTGGATTTATTATAAGAATCTGCTTTTATTGTTTGCATTAACCTTGAAGTTCCAGGTACGTGTTAAGTCCTTGCTTTTCTTGAGTGACACATGGTATATTTCATCTTCCACAATTGTCCTGCTAAGCAAAATTCACACTTCACAGTGTAAAACACAACCATAGAATCAACCATTACCATCAAGCATAGGCCCTCTATTGCCCAGTTTACATTGGGAATTGCAGGTTAGAGAAAATACAATATTCTTTTGAGAGCAGACTTTCAACTATCAGTATTACTACAGAATTTTGCAGAATAATGTTTATGTCAAGAGTAGTTTGGAGACCCTGTGTGCAGGTTCTTAGGAAGGTTTGAATATTTTGTATTTTTTCTAAAATTCAAGGAATACCTTTATATGACTAGGAATAACTTTATTTCAGGAGTCAGAGAGAACGCGTGGAAGTCCATAATAGGGTAGGATTTACAGTTTGTGGAAGGAGGAGACTGGACCAAATACAAAGATTTATAAAGAATGTACGGCATGGAAAACAGGCCACTTGGTTTCTTTTTTGCCTCGCTCCCTCCCTTGCCTCCTTCAAGGCCTCAAGACCCTCCTCTTCGTCAATGCTTCACCCACCTTCCTACCCTCTCTGCCCTCCAACCACCCTGATCCCAACCCACTCAGGTCCTAATCCCTGACTGTTCAGTGCCTTGGGACGTCCTCCCAGCATGAAAGACACTTTACAGATGTTATTTTGAATTGTATTCCTGCCTTATAACAAATTGTACAGTGTGCCAGGTGGCCTCTGTGTAGATCCTTGTCAGTGTCATGCAAGTTACCTCTGAGTGAAACTCCACTAAATGAGAGTTAACATAACAACAGGTAATCCCAATATTTTATAGTCCAACAATGGGATGCTTTAATCAATGCCCTTCACACTACCAGACAGCTGACTTCTGCAGTAACCTCTTTGTGTTTCTCCTTCCATTCTTGAATTTAACAAACACTCAAGATGCACTGTATAGAAAACTCAACAGTGTTTTATTGGTCCTTGCAACCCAATGCATCACTTACACCATCTGGAACAAGATAAATAATCACAATATTAAGAAATAGAAAACCCCCGACACCATAACTGTAACACGAGAAGCTTTACCCAACGGTAGTGGACAATGAAAAAAATCTTGACCTGAAGACAAGGTTCTCAGGACAGGCACATACCTCCTTGATGACACTAAAGGCAAAGAATGACCTCAAGCTTAACAAGCCCCTCCTTTTATATTTTTCTAATTCCTCCCCTTTCCAATGTATCTCTCGATACCTTTTCCCTCCATTTCCAATCTCCTCCACTTCCAATGTATCACTTGGTTCCCGCTCCTGCCTTTTCTGTTGCAACACTCACCCAGGTCACAGACTTTGTGTCGTCAAGGCTGTACTGCTTTAAAATTATATTCTAATCTCTAGATCAGAACTGTGCTTAAAGTGAAAGTGTTTTATTTTACACAAACTCTATGTACACAGCCTATCTACAGCAAATATCATTAGAAAGAAGTGGAGCATTAATTAACACAAGGTGACCATGGCAGTCTCCACCCATTCCTTGCTCCCTCCCATACCCTTCTATTCCCCTCTCCCTCCTATGAATGTCTAGCTTCCTCTTGAATGGAGCTACACTATCTGACTTAACCACCACTTTGAGTGCAAGTTCCACAACCTCACTACCATCTGCGTGAAGAGTGGTAGCTATTTTCTATGTTTTTTTTTATATCATGCTTATTTTGTCGTTAAACTTGGAGAATTGAACTATAAATGAGGAAATTATATTTCGCTTTTTTACTCTTATTTGGGCAGGAAGAGACGTATTAAGTCTGTAAGATTAGCAGCAAGCAGCAGGTTGATGTGTTCCATTACTATCTTAAAAATTATGCTATGCAGAGTTAATAAAGTGATGAACTTATTCCCAGCGCTACTGATTGATGCCTGAGTCAATTCAGCTGTACACATTCACATCATTTGTTTTGAAGAAATTTTGAAAATGTGCAAAAGTATTGTATACTTTTGTAATAGACAAAATAGTTTGATATTTCTATTAGTCAAATATTAAGGTAGAGATTTGCCAGAAATCAAAGAGATGTTCAATCTCAAACCAATTATTATGTATAGGACAAAAGTGACCGTAAATTCTACAATAATAATAATCTTTGCATTTGATACAGCGCCTTATCACGTCTTCGAGACATCTTAAAGTGCTTCACAGAAAATACTGTGAAGTGAAATGACTATGTATTCTGTGGGCAAAACGCTGCAACTAATTGCGCACAGCAGTGTCCCATAAACAATCGTGGATTGAAATGATCAATTTTTTTTNAAAGGAATTTTTACCCCCAGAAAAGCAATCCACCAATTGACTAACAACCGGTTCCTACTTACTGCTAGGTAAACAGGGGTGTGTGGAGTAAGGAAACTTGCCCAACATTTCACTCTGCTGGAAATCGAACCCAGGTCTCTCGCTTGCGAGGCAAATGCTCTTACCACTGAGCTACAGGACTCCACTATATATCCCATGCCCCAAATTTCTCCCAACCTCTGGAAAATGCTCCTTCTGCCCTTCAATCTCACCCCTTCTCTAAGTCCCACCTTAAAACCTACTTCTATAATCACGACTGGGGTCACCACCTCCTTCCCCTCTCTCTTGCTCAGTGTCCGATCCCATCTTTGTAAATTATCCAAGATGCGATCCTACATGAAGGGTGCTAAATACAGGTTGTTGCATAATTACAGTTACAGGCCATTGGAAATGGAAAAATACCAATACCAGATTGTTTTATTTTAGTAATTAATCTTGAGCTTTAACCACTGATTTTTTCTGAGCCTTAAGGAATAGTTAATTTAAACCTATTACATTACCTTCAGATTCAAACAAACCTCTAAGGTTAAGCAAAAGAATGCCACATATATTACTAATCACTTCTGTGTACCATACTCCTTATCAAATATCCAGTAACACATTAAACCAGAGTCTAGTTCAATTATTATTATATTAAATTATTGATGATGTAGAAAACATTTGAAGGTAATGTAACATAATTTACACACAATACAGTCACCCACAAGGGACACATATCAAGTTCCAAGGAATAGTTTCACTAATAGAACCTGGATGATGACTTCTCAATACCCATAGAAAACATTTTATAGGTCCCTGTAGTGATGTGCATTATCCTGTTTCTAAAATGATTCAACTGCTAGAAAATTAGTTTGTCCCTATAGAAATTCAGACCACACTTTATAATGGTTGGTGTTAGTTCAAATGTTGATGTTGAATATAGTAACTTTAGTCTACAATGTTCCCTTTGAGAGCCAAGTCAAAACCAACATTATGTTAAGTAGCATCTTAGGAATAGGATGTGTTTTTATAAATTATTAATCACAGAGCCATAAACAATGCACAGTGTATCAAATAGCGTTATTTTGTAAAACCAGGAGTTATTTATTGTTTTATTAAAAACTGGAATAAAGTACACCATATACAGGACAGGTTAAACGTTTGTAACTCTTTTATAATGACTTGAATAAGAACAATTTCCTTTTAGAATGTTCTGAGAATTCAGAAATAAGAATGGTGAAGGTTACAGATAGAAATATATTTTATCTTGTAGCTTAGTGGTTAGAGCACTCGCCTCGCAAGCGAGAGGACGTTTGTTCGATTCCCAGCAAGGCGAAATGTTGGGCAAGTTTCCTTACTCCAAACGCCTCTATTTACCTAGCAGTAAGTAGGAACCAGTTGTTAGTGAATTGGTGGATTTAAGACGTCTCGAAGATGTGATGAAGTGCTATATCAAATGCAAGGATTATTATTGTTTTAAAATACCATTTTCTTCAGGCTGGCTTCATGTGAATTATCATGGTCACCTTAAATCAGTAATTACAACTCTGTCTCTTCCCGCACCTATGTGTAATGGTTCCCCAACCCCCCTCCCCCTCCTTTCCACACACAGGATGAATATGTACTGGATTGTTACTTCTGCAAGATATTGCATTTCAGTTAACTGATTGAGCAAAAATACAACTGAGGAAGTCAACTTCAAGTGATAGGCAACTGAATTTTACAATGTGGTATTCATATAGATACTTATATCAACTGACAACAATGACAACAATCTGCCCCTAACACAGGGTTGTGTCCCAGGGCGCTTGACAGTGGCAGAGCACGATGCCGAGCTGGGGGGAGGGGGAGGTGACCGTAGGCACGGTCAAATAGGAAGGTCTTCAGGCATGACCTGAAGGAAGGGGCAAAGCGGAGGGATAGTGTGCTCCAGAGTTTCGGGCTATAGTGGCTTAAAGTGTGGCCACCAACGTGGAATGGAGGGCATGAGGGATATGCAGAAGACTGGAGCCAGTTGAGCAGAGGCAGCAGGTTGTGGGTTGGGGGGTAAACAGGTCAGAGAAGTAGGGAAGTGCCAGGACTTGAGGGGATTTGAAAACAAGTGTGAGCATCTTGTCACATTATACCTATACGAACAGTGAGTTGTTCATATAGGCATTTGTTGATATGTGTCTTTATGTGAGATTACCCTATTCATGGTGAGAAAGGTAACAATGATGACTTAAAACTTCGCTTTCTGAGTTATAGCTTTCTTTGAAGATGAAGTGACTGAGGAAGATTGATTATTCACTATTGTTGAAAAGAAAAATGATTCTGCCTTGAAAAATACCAAAAGATTTCTCATGTTTTCCTTTGTTATTTTATTGCTGCTATGTGAAGAACTTAGAGTAGGTTAAGTGTTCATTTAGGTACCAGCACTCAGTGGAATTATTTCTAGCACACATTGTGAATCATGTATTGTCTTTGGTTGACTATATGAGTGTGGTAATTTCATGATTCATGAATTTACACCCATTTAAAGGAGTCTGATGAGGTTTTGCCTTGATGAACAGCTAATAAACCCAAGTTCTTCTTCCCACTGCTCTTATTACTTTTTTCAGCCGATGTACATTTTCAACACACAGCGGAGTTGATTCAACACCTGATGAAAACTGAAGCAAACTACACTTTGCAGGTATCTGATTTTCCCTGGTTACCCAGTGATGGGGGGGGGGGGGGGTGGAGAAAGAATCAGGGGATGGAATTGGCATAGATAGCTCCATTTTGAAATTTCGTACCAGCACCTAAATGTTGATGTGAATGACTTCCTTTGGTGCTGTAAACATGTGTAATATTATACAGATTCGTAGGAAGGTGTTTAAGCAATTTAACAGACTAATGTTTTGGAACAGTGATTCTTATAAGCAGATCCCAAAACTAGTATACACCAAACTGCTGATTCTTCAAGCAGATCCACTATAGGATACCTATCCACTATACCTATTTCTTGCTGTAAAGTTCAAAGTGCTAATCCTGAGATGCACAGGCAGCCCACTGCATGTGAGCATAGTGCACATGAGCACTTTTCATTTTGGAGCAGGGAAATGCCAACTGTGGAAGGGAAATGAGGATAGAATTTTTCAGCTCTTGAACTGAACCGAGCATCACTGTAGGCATTGCAAAGCAGTAGAGTCCTTTCAGCTGGATAAGAGAAAATAATTATCAGGATCACTCCTGCCCCTGGGAAACACTAGTGGGATATTCCGATTCTCCTTTGGAATAGGACATAGAGTCCACAACTGGCAAATAGAAACTGGTTCTCCAAGCTCTCTACAGCTAAAGTTGGAGATTCTTAAGGAGGGCAAGGGGTTTTCACATGTCATTCTCTTGATTAGCACGTCCCACTTTCCCCCCGAACAAAGAGAAAAAAAACATTTCTCAGCCAATCACAGACTCAGTCAGAGTGAGATTCTTGGTCAAAAGCGAAATGTGAAATTAAATATTGCATGAAAGAATCAGATACACAAAATTAACAAACACTAAAAAGAAGAGAGAGGGTAATAGTGGATAGGACAAATTATCAGTAATAGGAGAGGGCAAACAATTGACAAGAGCAGAATCCAGGTCATATTCAGATATGTCACAAATAACTCAAAAAGTAAATAAACCACATATAAATCAATGAATTAGGTGTAATGCAGGAAGAAAATAACCGAAGTGTTGATCTCGGTAATTGATAAGCTTCTCACAGATTCAAATATTGTGAATCGCAGTCCAAAATCAAACCATGAGGCCTTTTATTCAGCTCAGGACATTTCCAGCAATCAACTGTATCCTATCCAAACCTTTGTAAGATTATTCTGAGCAAGTAAATTTGAGCAGAGAGCCCAGCAGTGTAAGGAGGGAACTGAGTGAGAATTATTTTAAGGAATATGGTGAGAGTGGGAATTCTTCAGCAAGAGAAATACCAGAGAGGAAGAGAGAACCCTTTCATTCAGCAGAAAAGTGGGAAATCTATCTTGAGGTAGAGGAAACCTTATATATAAGCAGGCAAACAAGTCAATTAGCAGTCAATCATAGGCCAGGTGTTGGGCATTAAAATATCTGCTGACCAGTCACAATTGGGTGCTTTTGTTTGAGTCCTATACTTGCAAGAACTTCACTTGAGCAGAGAGCCTAGCAGTGTGAGGAGGGAACTGAATGAAATGGAACAGAGTAAGAATTCTGTTAGGGAATTTGGTGAGAGTGGGAATTCAGTGCAGAGGGTGAAAGAGGTACATAGTTATAAAATAGCTATATTAAAATAATAAAAACATGTCTGGGAATATGGCAGGGAAGCTGAGACCGGTTGCTTGCACAATACATGCCATGTGGGAACTCCGTGATGCTTTGTTTGCCCTGGACAAACACGTGTGTAGGATGTGCCTCCGGCTGCTTGAGGTCAGAGTTTCTGAGCTTCAGGAGAGGCTGGTGTCACTACATAGCATACGAGATGCTGAAGAATTCATGGATCAAATGTTTCAGGAGGGTTTGGGCAGTACAGAAATCCCCTGAGAGTGTGGTACTCACAAACTGGTTCTTGTACTGAATACCGATCAGGGTGATGACACCTCTGGGGAGGGGAGTCAAAAGCAAATGGATGCACAGGGGAACACAGGGAAGAGTGTCAATGCAATTGTCATTGGGGACACAATGGTGAAAGGAGTAGACAGGCGTTTCTGCAACCAAAGATGTGATTCGCATGTTATGTTGCCTCCCTGGTGCCGGGGTTAAAGACATCACAAAACATTCTACAGGGGGAAGGGGAACATCCAGAAGTCGTGGTCCATGTTGAGATTCATGATGTAAGGAAAAAAGGGGCTGAGGTCCTTCAGGGAGAGTATCAGAAGCTAAGGAAAAAGTTAATGAGTAGGACCTCAAAGGTGTTGACCTTTGGATTACTCCCAGTGGCTCGTGCAAGTGAGTATCAAAACAGCAGGATCAAACACATGAATGCATGGCTGGAGAAATGGTGCAGAAAGGAGGGCTTTGGGTTCCTGGATCATTGGGACCAGTTCTGGGGCAGGTGGGACATGTACAAGGTGAATGGGTACAAGATGAACAGGGCTGAGACCAATGTCCTCGCAGGGAGGTTAACTAGTGCTGTGGGGAAGGGTTTAAACTAATTTTGAGGAGAGAAAGGAATCAGGATGTAGCATTAGAGAGGGCAAACAAGTTACATAGAGGGCTGGGATAGATGAAAAGCAATGTAATAAGGAGTAATCCAGAAAAAGGAGGGATTAGACAGGGGAGAAATGCAGAAAAGAATAAGTCTTGGAGAGCATGTGTGTAAATGCAAGGAGTGTGACAACTAAGATTGGTGAGCTGCGGCTCAAGTTGCCACATGGGGTTATGATGTAGTGGCAATAACAGAGACGTGGCTCAAACAAGGGCAGGAATGTAAGCTGAATATTCAATGTTTTCAGGAAGGATGGGGAAGGAAAAAAAGGAGGTGAAAGTGGCAATATTGATTAAAGACATGGTTATGGCCCTAGAAAGGGACGATGTGTTAGAGGGTCCAAAAACAGAATCTATTTGGTTAGAGTTAAGGAACAGAAAAGGAGCTGTTACTTTGTTAGGTGTATACTATCGACCACCAAATAATGGGAAGGAGATAGACGAGCAAATCTACAAGCAGACTTCAGAAAGACGTAAAACCAATAGAGATGATGGGGGATTTCAATTATCCTAACATAGACTGGGAAAATAACAGTGTAAAGGACAAGGAGGGGGAAGGATTCCTGAAATGTGTGCAGGATAACTTTCTGGATCAGTATGTTTCCAGCTCAACGAGAAAGGAAGCAGTGCTGGATCTACTTCTGGGGCATGAAGTGGGGCAAGTGGAGCAGGTTTCAGTCAGAGAGCATCTGGACAACAGTGATCACAACATCATTAGGTTTAAAGTACTTATGGAAAGGGACAAGGAACAATCAAAGGTGAAGATGCTTAACTGGAAGAGGGCTAATTTCAATGAGTTATAAAGGGACTCTCACTCTGACTGAGTCTGTGATTGGTTGAGAAATGTAAGCCCAAGGTGGACTGGAAAGAAAGATTGGCAGGTAAAACAACTAATGAGCAATGAGAAGCCTTCAAGGAGGAGATAGTTCGGGGCGGAACAAATACATTCCCACAAAGGGGAAAGGTGGGCATCCAAACCTCCCTGGATGAATAAGGAAATTGGGATTAAAATAAAACAGAAAAAGGAGGCTTATGATAAATATTAGGTCCAAAATACAAGAAGAAGATTATATTTGTATAGCGCCTTTCACATCGGGAGGACGTCCCAAGGCGTTTATCGAATAGAATATAGAAAGTACAGAGGAGAAATGAAAAAGGAAATAAGAGGGGCAAGACGATTGTATGAGAAAAAATTAGCAGGTAACATAAAAGGGAATCCTAAGGTATTTTATAAGCATATAAATAATAAAAGGTTAGTCAAATGTAGGGTGGGTCCAATTAGGGACCAACGAGGAAATCATCTTGTGGAGGCAAAGGGTATGGCTGACATACTGAATGAGTAATAATAATAATAATAATAATAATCCTTGCATTTGATATAGCGCTTTTCACGTCGGGAGGACGTCCCAAAGCGCTTCACAGAACACATTGTAAAGTGAATTGACTGGATATTTGTGGGCGAACGCGGCAGCCAATTGCGCACAGCAATGTCCCACAAACAGTCGTAGATTGAAAATGACCAATTTAATTATTGTTTTGGGTTTTTTGGAGGGATTATTATTAGGCGTGTGGAGTAAGGAAACTTGCCCAAGGTTTCGCCCTGCCTGGAATTGAACTCAGATCTCTCACTTGCAAAGCGAGTGCTCTAACCACTGAGCTACAGGACTCCACAAGTATTTTGCCTTCACAAAAGAAGAGGATGTAGCCAATGCCTCAGTATCGGAGAATAGGGTAGAGAAATTGGATAAGATAAGAATAAACCGAGAGGAGGTACTAAAAAGGTTGTTGGTGTTCAAGGTAGATAAGTCACCTGGTCCGGACGGGATGCATCCTAGGTTACTGAGGGAAGTAAAGGTGAAAATAATGGAGGCTCTGGCCACAATCTTTCGATTCTCCTTGGACAATGGGGTAGGGCCAGAGGACTGGAGGGTTGCAACTATTACTCGCCTGTACAAAAAGGGCCAGAAGGATAAACCCAGGAACTACAGGCCAGTCAGCCTAACATCAGTAGTGGGGAAACTTCTAGAGACTATAATCCGGGACAAAATTAATTTTCGTTTAGAAAAATATGGGTTAATAAAGGACAGCCAACACGGATTCGTTAAAGGCCAGTCATGTCTAACAAACCTGATAGTTTTTTGATGAAGTAACAGAGAGGGTGGATGAAGATAGTGCAGTTGATGTAGTTTATATGGATTTTCAAAAGGCTTTTGATAAAGTGTCACATAAGAGACTTGTAAGCAAAATAAAAGCCCATGGTATTAAAGGGACAGTGGCAGCGGATACAGAACTGACTGGGAGACAGAAAGCAGAGAGTGGTGGTGAACGGTTGTTTTCTGACTGGAGGGAAGTGTGCAGTGGTGTCCCTCAGGGGTCAGTATTGCAACCACTACTGTTTTTCATCTATATAAATGACCTGGACTTGGGTATAGGGTGTATAATTTCCAAGTTTGCAGATGATACTAAGCTAGGAAGAGTAGTAAACAGTGAGGAGGATAGTAGCAGACTGCAAATGGACATAGACAGACTGGTACAATGGGCAGACAGGTGGCAGATGAAGTTTAATGTGGAGAAATGCGAAGTGATGCATTTTGGGAGGAAGAATGAGGAGAGGCGATGTAAGCTGATGGTACAATCTTCAAGGGGGTGAAGGAACAGAGAGACCTGGGGCTTCATATAAATCCTTGAAGGTGGCAGCTGTTAAAGTATACGGGATACTAGACTTTATAAATAGGGGCATATATCAGGAAGGTATGATGAACCTTTATAAAACATTGGTTAGGCCTCAGCTAGAGACTGTATTCAGTTCTGGGCACCATACTTTACGAAGGATGTCAAGGCATTGGAGAGGGCGCAAAGGAGATTTACCAGGATGGCACCAGGAATGAGGGACTTCATTTATCAGGAGAGGCGAGAGAAGCTAGGGTTATTCTCCTTGGAGCAGAGAAGGTTAAGAGGAGACTTAATAGAAGTTTTCAAATATATGAGGGGATTTGATACAGTGAACAAGGAGAAACTATTTCCACTGTTGGCAGGTGCAGCAAGCAGATTGGCGGGCAGCAGATTCCACTTCTCGGTGGAAGCCGATTCCATAACAACTTTTAAGAGAGAAGTAGATAATTATATGGGGAGGACAAGTTTGCAGGGCTATGGGGAGAGAGCGGGGGAGTGAGATTGATTTTGATAGTTCTTTTCAAAGAGTCGGCACAGACACAATGGGCTGAATGGCCTCCTTCTGTGCTGTATGATTCTATGATCTGAACATAATTAGGAAACCTCTTTTTGAGGATTTGTTTTGAAGGAACCTCCAGAAGCTCAATGAAAATCTAATTTGAGATGATACTTTCCTCATTACTTTTACCTCTGGGACCAATGTTTGAAATGAAAGTGTGCTTGGATTGATAACATGAATAATCCTAAATAAATTGAACAGTCTGTATCTATTTTCCAGTGGCTAGGAGCAACAGTGCAAAATAGCCTTTGGTATTAATTTGTCAGCTTTACCCTTAGATCTATCAAAATAGAAAGTCAGAAACAAAATCCTAAATTATTCAACTGCTCCAGTAAAAAGTGGTCTGCCCTTTGGGTGAGGTAGATACAGAAAGAAATCTGTGATCCAATTGAGCATTGTCATAGATGCGTATTTGGTGTTATGTAGTAACAATTCTTAGCTCTCATTTTAATCAATCGAAAGGGAATTTTTTTGGTTATTTTTACACAATACCTTAAAGCAAGTAGGATGCTGGTATACATTGCCAAATTAGTTGAGTTCATCTCCCCAGAAGTCATACTCGAGCTGTAAGGTGCTTTGCTCAGGCTGGAGCTGCAGTAATGCATATTGTTCTGGTCTCCATATCATTCTCTCACAATGACAGAGGACAGCAATGAAGTTTCCCCAGTGTTGGAACAACGAGCTATGTGCAACGATTGGACATCAATCTTGAAAAGATTTTTTCAGTGGGCACTTATAAAGGAATAAAAGATTTCAAATGGGATTAAGAACATGAGCCCAGAATAATACTGTTGGAAGTGCTGATAAGGTAGAACAAGAGGATATAGGTTTAGGAATGCAGAAGGCAATTTCAGGACACCTGGAAGTATTTCTTTACAAAGAAGATAATTAACAACTGAAAGAGGTTACAAAAAAGGACGGTTTGGGCAAAGATGTTGGACTCATTTAAAAGAACAGTTTGATATTGTAAAAGGAGGACAACAGGGTAGATATTTTGGAAAGATGAAGTCAAATGGCCAAAGGGTCTCCTCCATCTGAACCTCATGTGATCTTATGATCATAATTGTTACTACAAGCATTGACACTGTAGTCATGGAATGAGAGTCAGTATAAGAAAATTTGTCTTACTGCTAATTGTAAACAAAACAGAAAATTGGCATGTATGTGTCTTAAAATACCTATAACATGTAATTTAACAGCATATTTATAATGTCCTCTTGAATTTATTGACACAATCTGCCTTCATTACCTTTTGAGAAACTTACACATATGTTCACTTTCCTTTTTGTGAGCTTGAGTCTGAGTCCTTTAGATTTATGTTAAATATTATTGGGACATTGAATACTTCAATGAGGTCTCCATTGAGCTCTCCCTTCTCCAGTATGAATATTCCCTTATTTTGTGACTTGGGTGATCAAATTCTTTTCCTTCAATGTACCTTCTTAAATGCCAACATGTCTTTACTATAATATGGCAACCAGAATCGGATACAGTGAGGTTAGATCAGCACTCTTCAGCATTATTTTCTGAGATTTAAACTCTAAACGTTTATCTCTACACCCCCAAGATCTTGTTTGCTTTCTTTACTCCTGCAGTATACTGTGCTGATGGTTTCAGCAATGTATTCACCAATAACTCCCCAAAATCCTCTCCTATGTCATATTCTGCAGATCATTACTAATCATGAGCAAGCTCATGGAGTGGTAGTGTAATATGCTGCAGTGGTGTAGCACTGCAGTTAGTAAACTGCAGTGGTGATGGGTTCAAGTTCCAGAAGTGGTTGCTTGGTTGGTCCACCTGATAATGAGATTCATTAGTTATAATGTAAGATGAGGCCCTACTTCCCTTTGCTCCTTTATGTCCTGTAGACTTCTTGTCAGATGAGCCACACACTTTATTTGTGTTAGAATCCAATCCCTTTATTTGTGTTAGAATTGGTGAATGGCCAATTTCAACCTCTTACTAGCAGCAAAGGACACTGTATGTAAAGCAGCTCTCGGGCAAGGGGAAAGAATAGCACAAGCTGGATGAGAGGCACTCCGAAGTAAAAGGCTGGGTCACTGTGGATTCCATTTAAAATGTCAATATCTTGTCTTATCTTTTTGTCTTAGTACAGTTGCAGTTCTGGTCTTTTACTTACTGTGCCCATGTCTTGTGAACATCTATCTTACGCATGCGCTAAAGTTAGTGTATCATCACAACAGCTGCTACTACCCCTGTAATAATAGTGCTATTTACATAGACGTAAGACTTCACATTTTAAATGTATATAAAATTACTGAGAACTGTCAAAGCTATTCCATAAATTAATAACTGCCAATGAGTTCTACAGTGATCTTATTTCAATTATTAATTTATGCTTTATAATAGAAATTCAGGAAATGACTTGCTAATCTGTTTTATTTGTGACAGATATACCCAGATGAAGGCCATTTTATTACGTCAGACAAAAGCAAGCACCATATGTACAGTTCAATCCTCAATTTTTTCAGAGAGTGCTTCAAGCTAGATGTATCTGTATTACAGAAAGAGCCAGAAGATGATGATTAGAATGAAAAACTATTAAAAAAATAAACATAAGGATACTCAATCTTGATAAAGACAAAGCTAGTAGTCTGGAACCCTCAGAACCCAGCATTAGACACCACTATTTGTGGAAGAAGTACCAGGGCAGCTACAACAAAATCTACAGGAACAGCACATTTGAGATTATGAATCTGAAGACTGGCAACGAGGACTGAGAATTCATTAGCCAGCAACATGATTCTTTTCAAAGGAACAGTACATCTGTTTTGAAATTATGTCGGCCTGTTAGTACTTTACAAAGAAAATCCAGTTGTGCATATGATCACCTACACTGCTTTGTGCATGTGTGTTTTATTTGGCTTCTCTATTGTATAAGTTAATACTTGTTGAAATATGAAGACATTCAAAGTGCGTGCACTTTTTAATTTTTTATTGTCATTTGCACAAAAAAATGACATTTTATGATGTATGTCTTTTATGTCAGAATTTGAGCATTCTGTGATTTATATGTATGTGATTTTTATATATATATAATATATATATAAATAAACACTCCACCTTCCCTCACAACCCATTATATTACATTAATTAAATAAATGGAATTTGTACAATTCTCTTCAAAGGCAGAATGTCTTTGCTAACCTGTGTTATTGTCTAATATTGTATAGCATATTATATTGACACCGGTTGATGCCATTTACCAATCTATCCTCATCCACCGCCTATCCTCTCACCTCAACCTTCACGGCTCTGTGCTTGACTGGTTCAGATCGTACCTCCACTTCATCTCCACAAATGGTTTCTCCTCTAGCCCCCGAACCGTCTCATGCAGCGTTGCTCAGGGCTCTGTCCTTGGTCTCCTCTTCTTCAATATCTACATGCTCCCTCTTGGTGACAACATCCATAGACATGGGGCCAACTTTCACATGTATGCAGATGACACTCAACTGTACCTCTCTGCCTCCATCTTCGACTCCAGGACCACTGCTGTTCTGACAGAATGTCTGTCAGACATCAAGTCCTGGATGAGAGCTAACTTTCTACAATTCAACATCAACAAGACCGAGGCTCTACTGATTGGCTCCTGTCAGCGCCTCCACACCTCAGACGCTGATAGCATCACCATCTATGGATAATAATAATAATAATCCTTGCATTTGATATAGCGCTTTTCACATCTTCTAGATGTCGCAAAGCGCTTCACAGAATATACTGTAAAATGAATTGACTGTATATTTGTGGGCGAACGCAGCAGCCAATTGCACACAGCAATGTCCCACAAACAGTCATGGATTGAAAATGACCAATTTATTATTGGTTTTTTTTGGAGGGATTATTATTAGGTGTGTGGAGTAAGGAAACTTGCCCAAGGTTTCGCCCTCTGCCTGGAATTGAACTCGGGTCTCTCACTTGCAAAGCAAGTGCTCTAACCACTGAGCTACAGGATGCACACTCCACCTCACTAAGCCAGTCTAGAACCTTGGGGTCTTGTTTGATCCTCAACTATCCTATCTTCCCCACATCCATGCCATGACCCACTCTGCCTTCCCCCACATCCGCAACATCGCCCAGCTCCGCCACTGTCTCACACCGCAGGCTGCCAAAACCCTTATACATGCTTGACTATGCAAACTCCTTGCTTGTCGACTTCCCCAACTCCTCCCTCCATAGACTGCAGATAATCCAAAACTCTGCAGCGTGTCCTCTCCCTCACCAGGTTCCACTACTACCCCATCCTCGCCCAACTCCACTGGCTTCCCATCACACAGAGGATACAGTTCAAGATCCTGGTCCTCATCTTCAAAGCCCTCCGTGGTCTTGCTCCCCCCTACCTCTGTGATCTCCTAACCCCCTGCCATCCTGCCTGCTCCCTCTGCTCATCGGGCTCTGGGCTGCTTCACGTCCCCCACTTGGCCCGCCACTCTGCCCCCATCCTTTGGAACTCCATCACGCAGTTCTTCCGCTGCGCCCCCTCCTTTGCCTCCCTCAAGACCCTCCTCTTCAACCCTGCTTCCACCCACTGCCATCCAGCCTCATCAATCCCGACCCCCAGCTCGGGTCTGTCGTCCAGCACCTTGGGATGTCCTCCTGACGTGAAAACCACTATACAAATGTAATTTTGGTGGTGGTGTACATTCATTTAAGTACCCCAAATCTTCCTTTGATAATATATTATTTCCAATTGACGTTATAATGCTTCACAGCCTAGAAATGATCAGGCATTCAGCATCTGAGGAAAACCTGGGACATAATAGACCTTCAATTGGCAAATTGCCATGGACCCAAATAGAAACATTGGATCTGTGGCAATGAATCTCTTCTCATGAACAAGGTTAATACAGTTCACGGTTACATTTCCTACTCTGTTTATAATGCAAAAATAATTAATTATACCTTGAAAGCCTTTTTCATTTTGATTGTCCCAAAGGGAAAGAAACCAGACATTTCAAACGATGAATTATTAACATCTAATCTACTGTAAATTATTGAAATCTCTTCCTCACCTAAGTAGTATTAAGGCTAAGCAGGGTCACATTGCTGAAAGTGCATAAGGTTTGCACCATTTAGAGGCACTTTCATTGAAAGTTACAAACCAAAACTGCATAATTTGGTTAGTGACTGAAAACATATGTCTTGACAGAATAACATCATATGTAACTAGAGAGAAAATAATTCTTAAGGGATCCTGTTGCATCATATTTCATATAACCAGATCTGAAAATAAATTTACAAATTATATTTTTTTTATCCATAAGTCTGCAGATTAGCAGGTGAACTTGTGCCCAGATATGGATAGCCAAGACAAATTGTTTGCAATAAATTGTTTCTTGGGGAAACTATTTCCACTGGAGGGTGGGTTGGTAACCCAAGGGCACCAATTTAAAATAGTTGTTCAAACAGAGGGGAGGTGAATAGAAATTTTTTCACACTGGGAGTTGTTTGGATCTGGAATGCATTGCCTGAAAGGGTGATGGAAGCTGATTCGATAACAACTTTTAAGAGAGAAGTAGATAATTATTTGGGGAGGACAAGTTGTGCAGGGCTATGGGGAGAGAGCGAGGAGTGGGATTGATTTGGATAGCTCTTTTCAAACAGCTGGCACGGACACGATGGGCCGAATGGCCTTCTTCCGTGCTGTATAGTTCTATGATTCTCTTAAACAGTACAAGCATGCCACCGTGTGGCCAGCTGCTAAATTACTATATTTTTGAACTCAGAACATCTCACGAACCCAAAAGATCCCAGATTTGATCCCCCAGTCTGTACTGCAAGATGAACTCAGTGGGAGTGTTGTAATTCATCCCAACACTTAAACCTTCAAGTCCCAAGTCAATTGCTCATTCAGCTGAGATACAGGGAGTTAAGAGACATTTTCCTAAGGATGTGGCTTTTCTACCCTACTTGTGGAGTCTTGTAGCTGAGTGGTTAGAGCACTCGAAGAGACCTAGGTTCTATTCCTGGTGAGGTAAAATGTTGGGCAAGTTTCCTTACTCCACACGCCTCTGTTTATCTAGCAGTAAGTAGGAACCTAGTTGTTAGTCGATTGGAAGATTGCTTTTCCGGGGATAATAATCCTACAAATAAAAAAACAATAATAATTTGGTCACTCAAACCACGACTGTTTGTGGGACACTGCTGTGCACAAATTGGCTGCCGCATTTCACCCGCAAATATACAGTCAATTCACTTTACAGTATATTCTTTGAAGCGCTTTGAGACGTCTAGAAGATGTGAAAAGCACTGTATCAAATGCAAGGATTATTATTATTATTATTTACTACTTTTGTATAGTTTGTGACAACATGAAATAATTATAGAGTGATCCGAATCAGAATGCTTGGTTCACAGCAAGGTAATATTTCATCAATATTTAAAAATGATAACTCTCTCATTGATTCTATGAAGGCATAGGTTAATATCCCTAATTTAAAACCTGTTATCTTTGCTACTTTTAAAAAACAGCTTTCTTATTTTAGCTTCATTAAATATTAAAACAGAACCTGGGTTTTAAACTCTCTTCATTAGATTAATCAACAGAAAATACAGATGTAATCATAACCATCATAATCTTGCTTTGCGTTCTTCACCTGTAGTCAGGCTAATGCCTCAATGTTTTGCTAATACTCTGATCAATATATGTTTTATTTCTGGGAAACTCTGTATAATGTCTTTGCTAATTTATCCTCAGAGAAATCAAGTGTCCATTTGCCTATGTATGAAGTAGAGACACCGGTGAGTAAAAGAAATCAACTTTGTAAAATTATCTAATTGGCTTGGTAAATTTTTATTTAGCCAGATAAACTCATAATAATATGAATGCAATAAAGAGGGCAAGGACAGCCATTCTTTTGATGATCAAATTAGTAATCAATAATGGTGTGTATGAAGCAAATGCATCCGGGTATTTAACCATTTTTACATCCTCTCATATGGTAAACAGTACAACAATAACAACTTCCATTTATATAGTATCCTTTACACAGGGTCATGCCTCAGACCACTTAAATTCTGAATCTCAAAAATAATAATAATAATAATCCTTGCATTTGATATAGCGCTTTTCACGTCGGGAAGACATCCCAAAGCGCTTTACAGAATATACTGTAAGGTGAATTGACTGTATATTTGTGGGCGAACGCGGCAGCCAATTGCGCACAGCAATGTCCCACAAACAGTCGTAGATTGAAAATGACCAATTTATTATTGTTTTTGGTTTTTGGAGAGATTATTATTAGGCGTGTGGAGTAAGGAATCTTGCCCAAGGTTTCGCCCTGCCTGGAATTGAACTCAGGTCTCTCGCTTGCAAAGCAAGTGCTCTAATCACTGAGCTACAGGACTCCATAATAAACTATCTTTATTAAAAAGTTAGGACTTAACAATAACCAAAGTGCACTGCAACCAAACACATTGAATTGCAAAGAAAAAACTTTATACAGCTCTTGATTCTGACAAGTTCTAGGAAAAAAAGGTAATTGGGAAAATATATGGAGCTGCACAGAAGGTCCCAGATTCAATCCTGTTTCTATTAAATTAGTTCAACTCAATTGAGTTGACAATGCGAGACAACTGGTCTCAACATCACAAGCTGTGGAAGGTTTCTGCTCTTGATTATTTGCCCCTGATCGTGTGGATCTCAGGCGTAGACAGGATTGTGTTTGCTTGTGATGTCCCCCATTGATCGAATTGGCTTTACCAATCCACGCTCTTACCTGAGGAATGGGTATCTGGTGAAGTACCAGAGAGCCCACTTTCAGGAGACCAGGGAGGAAAAAACAGAAAAGAATTCCAAGAAATTGCCAATCTAGAAACTATGAAACACAGAATCTATAACAACGAAGGCGGCTATTCGGCCCTCAAGCCTGCACTAACTCATAGAGCAAAGATACCCCACCTTATCCACAAACTGTTTGAAAGCTCTCTCTTTCATATTCCTATCCACTTCCCTCTTGAAAGCTACAATGGACTTTGCCTTCATTACTCTACTCAGCAGGGTGATCACATCCCAACTACTCTCTGGGTGAAAAAAATCCTCCTTCATTCGTCTTTCACTCTTCTCCTGGCTATCTTGAAACTAAGTTACTGACTCCCCTATCAATTATAACTTCTCCCAATTTACCCCAACAAAACCCCTAATGATTTTATACACCTCAATCAGGTTCCCCCTCAACCTTCTCTGTTCCAATGAAAGCAGGCCCAGCTTCTCCAATCTCTCCTCAGAACTGTAGCACTTCCTTCCAGAATAATTCTTGTAAACTTCCTCTACATCCCCTCCAACCAAAGTGAGGTGCCCAGAATTCGACATAATACTCCAGTTGCAGCCTAACCAATGATTTATACAAACCTAGCATAATTTTTTACTTTTCTACTCTCTGTCCCTGTGTATAAAACTCTAAAACTATGTAATGACTGTATTTGATATCTTGCAAAAGTTGTGGAGGCAAAAAGCACACTGGAATTTCAAAATTGAAATAAAAGAATAAAACTAAGCACTTCATTTATAAAAGTCCTTGTCAATATTTTAAAATGTTTTAATCCATACTTCCCTAGCAGCACTGTTAAAATAAAATAAATCAGTCCCATATTTCCAGCCTACTTCATAAGCAGTACTGAATTTTAACTGTATGTAAGAAACCTCTCCAATAATTTTAATAGTGAAGTTACTAATTTACTCACTGATTGTTGGATTAAATAAAGCTTTGGATAAGGTCATAGTGCACCAATTATTTGAAATCACAAACTGTATACTGTATATTGAAGTGTATTAAATTGTTTTGTGTCACATACCCATAGGATTCAGCAAACATTATAAATGTTCAACTATCATTTATACTCCACTGGAGCCACAGGTCAGCAGAGGATATAATTCACCACAGAGTTTACAATCTGAAAGTCACAGATCTAATGCGAATATATAATATACCACAAAGTCTGAAGTTTACATTGTGTTTGATATATGAAAAAAGGGTAATATTTCAGATGAAGTTCACCACCTATCCAACAAGTCAGCAGAATATGAATTTGTACAATGTTTGTATTGAGTTTGAAATATGATCATTATGCCTTTCTTCCTCCTATGAGACATACCATCTTACCACAGTTATAAGTCACCAGAATGTATAATTCACTAAAAAGTTTAGAATCTGATCATGCTTTTCTTATAAACTGTACTGTGGAACAAGGACGAAACACTCCTGCGTTTATTTTACAATAAGTCAGAGTAACAATGAATGGACACATCAGATTAAAGGAACAAAGTGTCTTCCGATATGGCTACTATGTGGTAAAGTGGATAAACGTTACATACTAACCAGTGTCAACTCTCACATTAATAAGCACACATACAAGACAGGAAATTTTAGCCATTTGGCAGAAAGCCAAATATACTTATGAAATTCTGCATAAAATTAATATTTGCAGTGAGAAAAATGTTCTCACCCATTTACATTTAATTAGGTTATTAATATACAGTACTAATAGACTTCTGCAAAAATAGCTTTTTCATCTTTGAGGCTTATGAGAAACCAATATGGAGAATTTGTGTAGTTGTAAAGCTGTGGTATTTTTGGTTATCAAAGTGCATTCCTGTTGTAATACTCCACATGATCACTGACCTGAGTGAGGCAGTATGAAGAATTATATCAAGTAAAGCCATGACTAAATCACACAAAGCTAGAAGTATTAAAGGTACTTGCAAGGTACCTGACAGATTGGTAGGAAACATAAAAGGGAACCCTAGGATATTTTATAAGCATATCAAGAGTAAAAGGTTAGTCAAAGGTTGGGTGGGTCCAATTAGGGACCCAAGTGGAAATCTTCTTGTTGAGGCAGAGGGTATGGCTGATGTACTAAATAAGTACTTTGCAACTGTCTTCATAAAAGAAGACGATGCAACCAATGCCACAATATCGCAGGTGTGTGAACAGAAATTAGATATGATAAAAATCAACAGAGGAGGTACTAAAAAGGCAGTCGGTGCTCAACATAGAGAAGTCACCTGGTCTGAATGGGATGCATCCTAGGTTACTGTGGAAGCAAAGGTCTTTGGACACTGCAGTGGTGCCAGAGGACTGGAAGGTTGCAAATGTTCCGCTCCTGTATAAAAAGGGGCAGAAGGATAAACCTGAGAATTACAGGCTAATCAACCCATCATCAGTAGTAGGGAAACTTCTGGAGACGATAATCCGGGATAATATAAATTCTCACTTAGAAAAATATGGTTTAATAAAGGACAGACACAAATTTATTAAAGGCAGATCGTGTCTGACAAACCTAATAGAATTTTTGATGAAGTGACTTGAGAGTGGATGAAGGTAGTGCAGTAGACGTAGTTTATCTAGATTTTCAAAAGGCATTTGACAAAGTGCCACATAAGAGACTTATAAACAAAATAGAAGCCCACGGTATTAAAGGGACTGTGGCAACATGGATCCAGAACTGGCTAGGAGATAAAAAGCAGAGAGTGGAGGGGGGTGTGTAGTGGTGTCCTTCCGACTGGAGGGAGGTGTGTAGTGGTGTTCTGCAGGAGTTGGTATTGGGACCACTGCTCTTTCTGATCTATATTAATGATCTGGACCTGATATAGGGAGCACAATTTCCAAATTTGCAGACAATACTAAGCTAGGAAAAGGAGTTAATGGTGAGGAGGAAAGCAAAAGTCAGGAGGTTATGTTGAATATTTATAAAATGCTGGTTAGGCCTCAGTTGGAGAACTGCATTCAGTTCTGGGCACCACATTTTAGGAAAGATGTTAGTGCATTAGAGAGGGTGCAAAGGAGGTTTACCAGGATGGTACCAGGAATTAAGGACCTTAGTTATGAGGAGAAGTTAGTGAAAGTAGGATTATTCTCCCTAGAGCAGAGAAGATTAAGAGGGGATTTAATAGAGGTTTTCAAGATCATGAGAGGATTTGCTAGGTTGAACCAGGAAAAACTGCTTCCACTGGCATGTGGGTCAGTAACCCGAGGACACTGATTTAAGTTAGTTGTTAAAAGATACAGAGGGGAGGTTAGGGAAAAAAATTCACCCAGCAAGTTGTTTGGATCTGGAATGCATTACCTGAAAGGGTAGTGGAAGCCGATTCAATAACAAGTTTTAAGAGAGAAGTAGATGGGTATTTGGGGAGGACAGGATTGCAGGGCTATGGAGAGAAAGCGGGCCAGTGGGATTGAGTTGGATTGCTCTTTTAGGAGCTGGCGCACACACAATGTGCTGAATGGCATCCTTCTGTGCTGTATGATTGTACGATTCTATGTACTGGAATTTTCAGGTGTGTATATTTCACATAAATCGCTAGCCCTGTTCACAGAAGACTAGAAATAATGTTTTGGGTGGAATATAACAGCTGTTTAGGAGAGGATTTTTCCTATAATATATCCATTGATGAGGAAACCTTAAATAATATATTATATACCAGACAGACGTTATGTTGTAGAGCTTTATAGCTGGGGCATATTAATTGTGTCAATGTCAGATGCATGATAATTAATAAGATGGCACCTGAGCCATTAGTGTGCTTTCCAAACAGGTTAGCCGGATGCTGGATTCTCAGTCAAAATGAGGCAAAACTCTGCAGATGGCAATGTTTCAGACTCTGTTTTGGGGATGATAGATACAATCATGACAGACATACTTTGATCTAATTACTCATTTCTGATGACTTCTCTTAAGATTTGTAGTTTGCTAGTTTTGAATTTAATCACATCTCTTGTTTTTGGATGGACATGAACTTGGGCTTGTCTAAGCTTTATTGGATCTAAATGTGGTTATTTATGAACTAAAACCTGATAAACCAAGTTACTCATTATCTATTTAAAAATAGATTGTGGTTTAGTGACAAAATATCTCTTCAATAATGTAGACTGAGTCTTCAGGTCTTACATTCAGCTTCCTGTTTACAGGTCATCAGATTCAAATAGCACCATTTGGTTAGAATAAGAGACTGAAGGTTGACCTTTTGATAACTGTGATTAAAAAGTTGAGTTAGGGTCTCTCCATCTTTTATTTTCTCTGTGAATTGAAAGTGTTTTGCACAGAGAATTAAGATGGGTGAAAATTCATCTAACAGTTATTTATAGCACCCTCTTATTACCACGTAGAAGAAGGTCTAGGTAAATATGCCCTTATGTAGTAATAGAGCAGATTTGTATTTTACAGACTATTGACGCTTTATTGCTGTTGCCTTGAAAACAGCAATTGAGACAATTATGGGAATTAATCCAATTATTTTTTGGTAAACTGCAATCCTGAATTCCATATTGGCTTCTTAACCGAATGTTTAAGTCGGGCTCGGATCAAGTTCAATACTGGTCAGAGCACTGATAATCTAATTTTTTATTCTAATACACCATCCTGGGAATGAAAGCAGCTAACCTTGTACTGATGAGACAGCATAATGTGTCAATGTAAAGGATTGCCGACTACACTGTTGAACACTATTTTCTATATGTTGGGAAACCATTTTGCCTCACATTACTGTAGTGCCTTATTCTGAATTCACGCTATGTAAATGAATACTCTGAAAGGGTATAACTGAGCTTTTTGCAAACTGGCATCCAGCAGTGTAACCTCAACATGAATAATGGAAATGTTATCAGCAGCTCAGGAGAAAAGAATGCCAAATTGAACTGACCATTACTGCAGTTACAGTTCCACCCAGGAGAAAATAATGCCTTATACTGGAAAGACTACAAAAATCTAGGAGGTAAATAAAATTCTATTAATGCACCATGACACCTTTCTTGCACATTGAATGTGTAATATCATCAGGTTGTAATAGAACTGCCAGCATTTTGGATATAATACATTGAAAAATAATAAGTTTCTGACCAATGCTTCAAAACATATCAAAACTTGATATGTTATAGTAAAATATATCAACTGTATCAATCTTTATAGATCTTGCACTCTATTGACTAACAATTCAAAGATTATTTTGAATTATATCTAGAATGTCTAGAATGTCTAGCAGAGAAATTACAACAAACATAATAATAATACTTGCATTTGATAATGCACCTTATCATGTCTTCAAGACATCTCAAAGAGCTTCATAGAATATACTGTAAAGTGAATTGACTGTATGCTTTCGGGGGAGAAATGCAAGAGAATATTATCAAACTATGGGAAACCGAAGGCATTGATGTCTCCTCTAAACGTAAAAATCTGTGAATCAACACACATTGAATTCCCGCAAAGCAAATCTGGCTTGTGGCTTCCTAAGCTTCAAACCAAATCTCCCGTTCTGCACAAATAACTTCTAAAATTTCAGCTTTTCAATCTCCTTCAAAACACTTGAATTGGAATAAAATGCTTCAAGCCTCTCTTCATAGTTTGATGATCTAAGCAATAAGATCATTCTCTTTCCTTCTCCTCTTTCCCGTGCTCTTCCAATGTATTTTGCGTTTCGGATGACCAAAACTGGATGCAATTTTCCAGGTGTATTCTCCAAACTGCTCAACAGATAATAAATATTTATTGTATCAATATGTATCTAGAGACACAACTCAGTGTTCTGATTGCCTTAACACTTTTATATCCATCTGTTCACTCTTTCAACACCTGAAGGTACCTTTCACAACCTGTATGTTTACACCTCAGTGGGTTCTCTTATTTACTAGCAACCTCAGACAATGTTTAACATTTAACAGTATCTATTGAAATAAACTACAAGGGAAATCTCATTACAAAGCATCTTCTGGATACAATATCTCAGAGATTGTGTTATAAGACCATAAGACGTAGGAGCAGGAGTAGTCCATTCGGCCCCTCAAGCCTGCCCTTCCATTTAATAAAATCATGGCTGATCTTCTAATCTAATTCCATTTACCCGCCCTATCCCCATACCTCTTAATCCCTTTATCCTTTAGAAATCTATCAACCTCAGTCTTGAATATGTTCAAGGACTGAGCATCCATAGCCTTCTGAGGTAGAGAATTCCACAAATTCACTACCCTCTGAGTGAAGAAATGTTTCGAAAAGGCTGATCCTTAATCTTGAGTATGATCCCTAGTTTTAGATTCTCCAACCAGGTGAAACAGTCTCACGGCATCTACCCTGTCAAGACCCTTAAGAACCTTATAGGTTTCGATAAGATCACCTCTAATTCTTCTATATTCTGGATAATATAGGCCTAGTTTACTCAACCTATCCTCATAGATCAACCCCCTCATCACAGAAACCAATCTAGTGAATCTACGCTGCACCCCCTCTAAGGCGAGTATGTCCTTTCTTAAATAAGGAGACCAAAACTGCACACAATATTCTAGGTGCGGTCTGACCAAGGCCTTATATAACTGCAGCAAGACCTCCCTACTCTTGTATTCTAACCCGTTTGCAACGAACGCCAACATTAGCCTTCCTCGTTGCTTGCTGTAGCTACATACTAACTTTTTGTGACTGGTGTACAAAGACACCCAAATCCCTCTGAACGCTAACACTACATAGTCTCTCCCCTTCTAGAAAATAATCCGCTTTTCTATTTTTACTACCTAGGTGAATAACTTCACACTTCCCCACATCATATTCCATCTGTCACCTTCTTGCCCACTCACCTAGCCTGTCTATTTCCCTTTGCATTCTTCGTGTGTCAACCTCACAGCTTACTCTCCCATCTATCTTCATATTGTCCAGGAATTTAGATATGTTAAGTTCTATTTCCTCATTTAAATCATTGATATAGACTGTAAATAATTGAGGCCCAAGCACTGATCCTTGTGGCACTTCACTAGTCACATCCTGCCAATCTGAGAAGGACCCGTTTATCCCTACTCTATTTTCTTCCTATTAGCCACTCTCCAATCCATGCTAATATATTACCTTTAATTCCATGGGCTCTAATCTTATCCAACATCCTTTTATGTGGCACCTTGTCACACAATGAACAACAATAATATAATAATCCTTGCAATTAGTATTGCTCGTCTGGCTCCGGTCTATTTATCCCTCGTCCCCTCCATTCCACTATCGGTGGCCGTACCTTCAGTCACTACGTCCCAAAACTCTGGAACTCTCTTCCTCAAGCCCTCTGCCTTGCCCCCTCCCTCCACATTTTCAAATCCAATCTAAAGACCTTACCTTTGGTTGTGCTTATGGTCACCATCCCCCCTCCCTCTCCTCCTATCTTATTGTCAGACTCTGCCACTCCGAAGCGGCCTGGGACTCTACTCCACGTGAAGGGCACCATATAAATGCAACTTGTTGTTAATATAATATCTTATCACGCCCAAACATCTCAAAGTCCTTCATGTAGTTTCTTTCTGTAAAGTGTCATATTTATGTGTCAGTGTACAGCAATCAATTTCCACACATAATTGTCCCAAAAGCAGTCATGAGTCTCATGAGGTGAATATCACTTCCTGCGCATTAAGTGACTTGGAAATTAAGTGTTAAATCAATCTTAAATAAAATGTAATCTTACAGAATGTGTTGTATCCCTAATAAGTTGCACTGCACTAAATAGTTCAGCAATAAAGCACTTTGTTGTCCATAGTAGTTGGGACTGATTGAAACAACAATTTAGGTGATAATGAAATGTATTTTCTTTCATAGTAAATGAGACTAATATAATAGTAATCAAGATGGGCTAACATTTAAATACTAAATCCAGTACTACAATACTAAATTAGACATTTTCAGAGTTTGGGATTTGTAATTACTGAGGATTTGTTTTTTGGTCAACCAGGTGTCTGACAAATGCAGAAACCCATCTTAAGAGTGTCCAAACCAAACTGAGAATTCCATGCATCCCACCTACACATGGAAATTCCAGAGATACACTGTTGGAATGGAATGTGCACTCTCTCCCTGGAGGGACATAACCTGCTTACCTAATTCTGCAAAGTATTAGGCATAAATTGTCAAGAGCCAAGGCTTGGGGACCCAGAATGTGCATTGGGGTACTGCTGGAATCTAACCAGCTAAAATTACTGAATTTGCTAAAGACCTTTCTTTTTGATCAAGTTTACAGTCACCTCCCCCCTCCCACTCCCCTAGCTCTGTGTCAGATTCTGCTACTGTCAAGTGCTCCCGGATGTTACCCCGGGTGAAGGGCCCAAGTTGTTATATTCTGTGAAGTGCTTTGAGACATCTCAACGACGTGATAAGGCGCTATATCAAATGCAGGATTATTATTATTATTAAAAGCACTGCATGTAATATTTGTAAAGCACTTTGACACATGTCAATGTAATAAAGCACCAAAGAGTCACAAGTTCTTGATTAAGGTAGCACTCCCATTCTGAGTCAGAAGATTGTGGGTTCAAATCCCATGTCAGGACCGGGACCCATATAGTCTAGGCTGACACTACAATGCAGTGCTGGGCGTGTTCTGCATTATTATTATTATTATTATTATTATTATTACTGTCTTTTGGAAGAGATGTTATATCAAGGTCGCATCAACCTGTTCAAATGGACGTTAAAGATCCCATGGCATTGTTTGAAAAGAGAAGGGAATTTCTCCCGGTGTCCTGACCAACAATCTTCCAAACTAAAATTGAAACTAAAATTCCAAACTAAAATTCACTGGCTGTTTGTGGGACATTGCTGCACGGAAATTGGCTGCTGGGTTTGCCTATAAAATACAGTCACTACACTTTACGGTATATCCTGTAAAGCTTTGAGTTATCTCAACAACATAAGATGCTGTATCAACAACAACAAAACTTGCATTTGTACAGCATCCTTTACATAGGTAGAGTTTTGGAGTGTCTCAAATGCAAACGCTAGGATTATTATCTATGACAAGACTATCTTGGACCATTTCTTTATCAAAGTAGTTTTAACAACAACAACAACAACAAGATTCCATTTATAAAGCGCCTTTCACGTCAGGAGGACGTCCCAAGGCGCTGCACAGTTGGGTCATGACCCGCGCAGGGGGGAAATGGTCAGGGTGAGGGGAGGGAAAGGAGGGAGCGAGGAGGGGGGAAATGGTCAGGGTGAGGGGAGGGAAGGGAGGGAGCGAGGAGGGGGGAAATGGTCAGGGTGAGGGGAGGGAAGGGAGGGAGCGAGGAGGGGGAAGAGAGTCGAGAGGGGAGCTGAAGGCTCGGTCAAAGAGAAAGGTTTTGAGACCGGCCTTGAAGGAGGAAAGGGAGGAAGCAAGGCGAAGGCACTGGGGGATGGAGTTCCAGAGCCTGGGGGCTGAGAGGCTGAAGGCCTCTGGGGGATGGGGAGCCAGTGGAGGCGAGCGAGGGTGGGAGTGATGTGGTCCCGAAGCCTGGTGCGGGACAGTACACGAGCTGCAGAGTTCTGAATGACCTGCAGCTTGTGGAGGGAGGTGGCGGGAAGGCCGGCGAGGAGAGAGTTCCCATAGTCCAGCCTTGAGGTACAGTTAAAACAACGTACAGAAAACTGGCTTCAAAATTAAGCTTTAATTAAGAATTTTCCAAATTCCAGACAATCTGATATGTTACAATAGTAAATTGAGACTCAGGTGGAATTTCTACCACGTTGTTTTTAATGCAATTTATAACAATAATAAATTGCTATTGCTTCCAGCTTTTCACAAGAGTGTTTGGACATTCTTGAACACGGTGATGGGTGAGATGTCCAGTTTACTAAAAGAAAGAAGAATAATGAGAATATCTTTCACTTTACTCTCTTCGAAACTGCACTGTTAAAAATGTGGACAACTAATTATGGATGACCCCTAATAGTTAACACTGATACAACCCTTTAACATCAAATAGTGTTGTAACCTGAAACGGAGCACATACAGGTTTTTGAAGAATAACAGCAATTGTCCATTATTTTGCCACTCCAGATGCTAAACAAATCGGCGTCTGAGCTGTTTCAGTCTCAAAATCTAATCATTCAATCTGTTTATTTTCCAAAATATCCAGCATGAAAGTAATATATTTTTTTGGAATTCTTTCTACATATTCTGTCCTTCATTCAAAACACATCCAAACTGGGGAGAATATTACAATATCTTGGCAGTATTTCCTCTCAGAAAGGGTAAAAATAAATAAAAGCTGTGGCTAAATATCACCCCAGCTGGGCCAATCTGTCTTGTGGCCGCCTTACTGCTGGCCCCAGAATGGTGAGGGATAATATACAGAATACATTGAACATTCTGTACTGAACATTCCAGTGTTCTGTGTTATACTTAAACTACTTTATAGAAAATGATCTTTAAATCATCATTTATGAGTTTTAAATTGTAGCTGCGCCAAAGTAACGCTGCTTGTGGTATTTCAGAAGTCAGTAATTTAAAGTGAGAATACCTTAGGGCAATCTCGACAAATATTATTTAGAAATGTAATGAGGTGTCTTTAGGCTCCTGAGTTTAGATGTAGCAAGTGTAAGACTGATGAAAATAAACTCTCAACATCACTGAAAGGGCTATCTATAATTGTCATACTTTTCACAAGTATGAAGAGATGCCTCTTTCGCTTCCCTCTCCCCCTCCCAAATTGTACTGTACAAAATACTGCTAATTGTTATGAATGGTCCCTAATGCTTAACATTTAATGATGTGTTCTGGCAGGAATTAAATTACACAACTGAAATCGCCTAACAAGCAATCACAGCTTTACAAGTTCTTAAATTGCCTGTCTAAAGGTAAAATCAGCAACTGAATGAAGTGCATTAGAGTTATGAGACTTGTACCCAATGGCTGTGTGTACTGTGTAATCATCAATGTGTATCAAGAGAAGCAAGATGTAGTTATGTCATTTGATCACCAGAGGGCACCATGTAAAAGTTTATTAAAGATAAACATCTATATTAAAGATATACTCAGCTTATTCTAGTAGGGTTAAATCCTTGCATTTGATATCACATTGTCGAGATGTCTCAAAGCGCTTCACAGGATATACTGTAAAGCAAATTGACTGTATTTTGTGGGTGTAACACAGCAACCAGCTTGCACACAGCAATGTCCGACAATCAGCCTTGGAGTGAGTGACCAATTTTATTTGGCTTGGGAGATTGTTGACCAGAACACTGGGAAACTCCTCTCTTTTCGAACAGTCCAAGGGATCTTTAACATCCATTTGAAAAGGCAGACAGGATCTTGGTTTAATTTTTTATCCAAGGACTGCACCTCTGACAATGAGCAACACACCCTCTGGCAACAGCATATTTAGAAGTGTCTGCTTATTTAATGGGCTCATCCCTTAATTTTTTTTTGGGGGGTTGGGTCTGTCACATGTGTAAACCAATCATTATGCATAAGAGTATTCAAACCAAGCTGAGAATTCCATACATCCCACCTACACATGAAATCCCAGATTGTTGGAATTGAACAAGTCTTTCCTTGGCGGGACACATCCTGCTTATCTAATTCCGGAAAGTATAAGGCACAGGTTGGCAAGAGCCAAGGCTTGGGTGCCCCCAGAATGTGTTGGGGTACTGCTGGAGTCTAATCAGCTAAAATCGCGGAGCTTGCCATTGATATTCCTGTCTGGTGAGCTTTCCTACTGCTTGTCCAGCTAGGACCACCCTACCCGTTAGGGCTTTGGATTGCAGGGTTAATGCGATGACTCCCTGCGCCAAGTGACAGTCTGTCATTCCAGGTCCTGCCTGGTCCAAGGAGACCGTTTACCTCCCAACTATTGAGGATAGTCAATAGTTGGATCATTTGACATCTGACAAGCACGGGTTTGAAATTATAAAACTATTATGGTTCTAATTATACTCCACATGTGGCCTAATTATTTCTGTGTGCAAATTAGCTGTGCGGTTGCTCACAAGTAACTCAATAAATTAGCTTAATTAAAATGAATAACACAACTACATATTACAATCACTACGTTACATCCCAGAGAGCCTTCAGACAACAACTTATTTATATGGCGCCCTTCATGTGGGATAGTATCTCAAGAGAGTGCTTCTTGAAGACTTCCTCTAGACATGAATGGTGCTATAGGCCGGGTGTCCGCCACACCTGAAAACCCATCACAATGGTTATGAGTATCCAAACCAAGCAGAATTACATTGAGATGAATAATTGGGAGTCCTGTAGCTCAGCACTCGCCTCGCAAGCGAGAGACCTGGGTTCGATTCCCAGCAGGGCGAAAAGCTGAGCAACTTTCCTTACTCCACATTCTTCTGTTTCCCAAGCAGCAAGTAGGAACCCGGCGGCTCGCATTTCCCGGGGTAACAATCCTTTAAAAATAAATAATAATTTGGTCACTTCATCCGCGACTGTTTGTGGGACAGGGCACTCATGTGCGCAATTGGTTGCCGCGTTTTACCCACAAAATACACAATCAATTCACTTTACAGTATATTCCGTGAAGCGCTTTGAGGCATTTAATTTAACTTAATTTAATTTAACCAGCAAGCATTGAATCGCAGGAAATGGAAGTTCTTTTGCGCATCAGGCAATGGTTCAAGACTATGTTTCCCGCGATTCATTGCAGCTGGCCGGTAAGTGCACATGGTTGTGGAGTCCTGTAGCTCAGTGGTTAGAGCACTCGCTTTGCAAGTGAGAGAGCTGAGTTCAATTCCAGGCAGAGGGCGAAACCTTGGGCAAGTTTCCTTACTCCACACAGAGCCTAATAATAATCCCTCCAAAAAAACAAAATAATAATAAATTGGTCATTTTCAATCTACGACTGTTTGTGGGACATTGCTCTGCGCAATTGGCTGCCGCGTTCGCCCACAAATATAGTCAATTCACTTTACAGTGTGTTCTGTGAAGTGCTTTGGGACATCCTCCCGACGTGAAAAGCGCTATACCAAATGCAAGGATTATTATTATTATTATTATTTAGAAGACGTGATGAGGCGCTATATCAAATGTAAGGATTCTCTTTGACCGTCTCCCTCCCACCTCTCCGCCTTCCCTCACCCCTACACCATCCCCCCCACCCCATGCTCGGGCCCCGACACCGGACTGTTCAGCGCTTTGGGACGACCTCCCGATGTGAGTGCCATGTTGTTGCTGTTGTATTATTGGGCTGTGAGGAGCACAAAGAGGAGCCGTCTGACCACGTGCTGTCCTTCTCCCCACGTGACATATGCGCCCCGTCCTGATTGGACAATTCGTCGGTGTGCCCAAACACCGCCGGCAAGTAAATCATAATCCATAATAAACAAAGCTCATGGAATTTCAAGTTGTCAAAGAGTTGTTTTAATCAACTGGTTGGGACTGAGATTTGAGTGAGATTGCCTTGTCTTTAACAGGCACTCCTGTTACCACCTATAAAGGGGAGAGGTCCTTTGGCCTCACGTGTCGGCACAAGATGGCGGACCTGAGTATGAAGAAGATCCGCAGAAACCTGGAGAAGAAAAATGCGAAGATTAAAAAGATCAATTTAGCGGTGGAGACCACAGCAGGTGAGAGTCACAGCTCGGCAGCTTCCGGGAGCGCGGGCCGGGGTCTGGTCTGGTGGCGCCGCGTGTGTCTGGTGTTGCTCTGGGAGTGAGCGTGTGTTTGTACCCAGACCCCAAGAGTCTTATTATCTTATTCTATCTGGGGGGGGAGTTCGATTCTCCCGGGAACCTGACCAGCTATCCGGCCCCAAATCAGTCATTCACTTAATGGCTGTTTGCAGGGCATTTGCTGTTCGCAAATCGGCTACCGCCTTCTCTCTCTCCACCCCTTCACACACACACACACACAGAAGATATCACTGCACTTTACAGTATGTCCTCCCAACATGAAAGGCATAACGTCAAAGGTAAGGGTTATGAATGCCTGTTTTGAGTAGACGAGACGCTTAATGTAAATAACGACTGCGAAAATAGCCACCTTTGTGTTTCCTCTCTCCTGCGGGGGCTGCGTTTACTGAAAATATTTCTATACCCACTCGTGGTTGTGAAAACAGTCCATCTGTAAATTTTAGTTGATCCAAAATTCCACAACCCTTATCTGAACAAGCTCAGATGCCCAGCACTCCAGTCGTCGCCTAGCTCCAAATGGATCAACTTCAAGGACCTCTGTTATCTCTCTGTTTGCCTCACACTACACCCTGCTGCCACCCCTTACACTCAGCTAATACAGACCTGCGTGCATTCTGCGCCATCGTCAGTGGCTGAGCATTTAGTCCCCAATGCCCCGAACCTCAAGACTCTACCTCTCGCCCTCTGCTTCACCCTCTTTCTGTCTATCTTCAAATCACTTCTCTTCCTGCACTTATATTAAATAGCTAAGCATCCAACCTCATCACCGAAGCACTCCAAGACAATCTTACGTGAAGGATAAATGCAAGTACAGGAAGTTCAGGAGAGACCTGAGACCAATTCTGTCATAGATAAGAATATCATATAAATATTGTGCATTACTTAAAATGAGTGCACAGTACAAAACTTATCTATCAGGAATTACGCCCCCCCACACACGCACACACACACTGATTCTCTCTGGTGCTGTCCTTAACTGCTTTGAGCATGTGTGTCAATCACCCCATGCCTGTATTGTACTTAGTGGTTGGTATCAAACCCCCTCCTAACTGTAAACACAGTTAAAATTAGTCACATTGCGCACATTCAAGCTGCATCCAGTGTATTCAATTTTGGTATACTGAAATCTTAACTTTATGCTGACAGAGATCCAACAAGATGAAGTTAAAAGTGAAATGCTCCAAGAAAATGGAGTTGAACAAAGAAAAACAATAAAAAAGTTGAAGGAAAAACAAGGAATTATTAATCAGAGTGAAGTAACAAAATGTGTATCAGAAGTAAAAAAGAAGAAAAAGAAAAGAAAGCTTTCCACTGTCTTTCAGGAAACTGGTAAGTGTTGAACACAGTAAATCTTGTAATTCGCTATGAAACGTCTTCCCTGCGTGAAAGAGCTATATAAAATTAAAGGATTATCTTAAATTCATTTAGGCTTTAGTGCTTTCTTCAGAGGCAAAGTGCAGTGAATGGAAAGTAATCTTCCTTAGATGTGTCCTAAATAAGTAAAGTTTACTTCATAGCGTGAAAACAAATCAATTACATTGGCAGTAATATTAGGAAACTGCATACTTCAAGAGTATCTTTTTGGTTTATGCATTGTATTCATTTATTTGGTTAACTGTTCAGCTGCTGATGTTACGAACACACAGTAGAAGCTCACCTGACATCATGTCCTTAAAAGTGGCTGCCACTGGTGACACTTCATGCAAGCACGCACCAGCTAAACTTCGAACTTTTAAAACTTTTAATGGAGTTCTACTGTATTTTTCTTTCATCAAAGTTTAGGCCTTGGCTATATGAAAGGTGGTGAATGTAGCACATAAAATAGAAGTTATGACATTATACAAATTGTGCTATCAATGAATAGGCAGCTATTTCAAAATATAAAATCCATTTTCTAAGCAGAGGTGTCTGAAAACATCTTTTTAAAAAAAACTGATGAACTCCTCTACTACAGCTCAAATGTGTAACTGATAGATCAGTTCATGGATTGGTAAATGTTGCAGAAATGGCACTTATCTAGATAGCTACAATAAATTACTGGAACGCATTGCCAAGGGTGGTCGAGGCCGATTCGATAACTACTTTTAAAAACGCGGTGGACGGGTATTTGAGGAGGACGGGTTTGCAGGGTTTATGGGGAAAGCGCTGGGGAGTGGGATTGACATTATATTGCTCTATTCAAAGAGCCGGCACAAACTCGATGTGCTGTACGATTCTATGAAAACTATAATTTTACGCTTTTTAATTTGGCCAAATGGATGCTCTCTGAATCCTAGATTCACTGCAGAATTTATGTCCCTTTGTGTAGTAAATGTAGATTTTTACAGCGAGTTGTTATGTGGCGTTATATAATACATCTGTCTTTCTGTGTATTTTCAGCAGTTATTTTCTCATTACTATAGATGTTTGTGTCCTGTACTGTTAGGATTAATAAGTTTATGTTTTCAGAAATTCAGCTTCAGAATGGTAAAATAAAATGCTGTTTTACCTACTGATGCTATCGATCACAAATGTAACAGCTGAGAACATTTTAAAAAGCAGTTGATTTTGTGGTTTGGATAAAATAATGGCTTATCAATGTGGATCATTAAACTTCTTTTTATCCACAAAGTTAAACCAAGGTAAAGCCCTACTTCTAAATCTCCTGTCATCTTAGAAAAGGAGAATTCTCTTAATGATACCAATATAAAAAGACCTGATTGTAGATTATCTTTGTTGTAGATGCAAAAAAAACCAAGAATACAGAAGAGGAGATGAAGGAGCTGGAGATGAACAACAATAAAGAGTTAGAAGTAAACTTAAAGCAAAAATGCATAGAAAGTGAAGAACAATCTGAAGATGATGGAGAGCCAACATTACCTTTGGGACAGACTGGTAAACTACTGTAGTTTAATATTTTAAGGTTCACACTTTCCATTTGTTTCATATTATCAAATTTTTTTATCTTACATTCTTTTCTGTCATTTTTAAATTTATATACAGTTATTCTCTCTACACCTCATTTTGATTTCTTATCTCATTACTGAGTTTGTGTTTTCTTCTGTTTCATTTGAAAAGCATTGCAAAACCCTGAAAGACAAGGATGGAGATCTGCCTATTGGCACTTCAGTTCTTTGGTTGACAATTTACCACACTAACTCCAGGGAACTGCCCTCAGTGATCTGGTTTCAAAGTGGAGTTCCACATGTCAGTGGGTTCTATTTCCAGTTACTATAAGGAAACCTCACTCCTATTAAAAATCACCACATCTTATACCCTGAATCATTCATGTATGAATAGCTGTCATTGTGATGTATTTGAGTTAATGCAATTTGTTATTGTGTTCAGGAGCTTTTGAGGACACAAGCTTCTCTTCCTTGACTGCTCTGGTTAGTGAGCATACGTTGAGGGCTATTGCTGAAATGGGGTTTACTCATATGACAGAAATTCAACATAAAAGTATCAGACCTCTACTGGAAGGCAGGTACGATGTGTATATTTTACTTGATGATAACACGCACTGTCTCTCTGCCTATACTTGACTCCAGGACCTCGGCTATTCTAACCGACTGCCTGTCAGACATCAAGTCCTCGAAGAGCTTTAACTTTCTTCAGATAACCATTGACAAATTGAGGCACTCCTGCTTAGCCCCATCAGTGCCTTCTCACCTCAGGCACTGACAGCATCGACCCTCATCCACACTTTCATCGCATTCAGGCTTCACTATGCTAATCCCCTGGTCACTGCACTTCCCAACTCTTCCCTACACAGGCTCTGTGAGCTTTAGCATCCCTATCCTTGCTCAGTTCCATTAGCTCCCCATTCTTAGAGAATTGAATTCAGGATCCTCGTTCTCATTTTCAAATCCCTCCACAGTCTCATACTATCATACCACCTGACATCCTTCAACCCTACTGACCAGGTGGTTCCCAGTGAATTCATGCCCCCTGCCCCATCAGTGCGCAGGCTTTCAGCCATTCTGTCTATCCACTTCAAGATCTCTTGCATGTTATCCACAGGTGAAGGAAATGAATGTAGGAATAACACCAAGGCTGTAAAACTAAATATTTTTTTCCCTGTTTTAGGGATATTTTGGCAGCTGCCAAGACGGGCAGTGGAAAGACTCTGGCATTTCTTATTCCTGCCATTGAGCTGATATACAAACTGAAGTTCATGCCTAGAAATGGTAAACTAGTGACTCAATTTGTATGTACTTTTAAACAATTAGAGATGTACCATCGTTTACTTTTAAGGTCCCATTTATAATTGGGATTCTATTTTTTTAAAGTATTTTTATTTAATAGTAAAACAAGGGAAATAGGATTAAAATATCTACGATGATCTAATAAACTGGTGGAACAGAATTTACATGTTGAATGGTCTCATGAATCTGTTTAACGGATTTAAATAAATATTAAGAGTAAGGTGACACTGTATTAATGAATGTTCAAAATATGCCAATCCACCTTTTTTTTTAAAAAAAGCTAAATTCTTGCATGCTAACCGACTGCCTGGGTCAGTGCCTTTACAGAGTTTCAAAACTTTTTGTTTGATAAATATTATAAATATTTGTGTGATCCCCTTCCCTCTTCCCCATTAACGTTTTCAGATAAGAAAATCTAATAAAGTTTTTTTTGTCTGCTTCCTCTTGAAATTCAATCGAATAACAAATCTCCTCTGTACATCTCTCCAGATATAGGGATAGATAGTGACAGGCACGAATAGATAGATACAAAAATAAGCTTGTTTTATTTAATATACACTAAAATCCTGGCTAACCGTACCAAGGGCCAGGGGTCTAGTCTGGCGAGCTAGAATTTCTGGCGGAGTGTAATTACAATGCAGTACCAGCATTTAACAGCTTTTTTCGGCACCAGGTTTTTTTCTATTCCGGTATTGTAATTGTTCGAATCCCATGAGCAGAAGATAGAGAATAAAACATCTTCTGCTACTGGGATTCAAACTGAGTTAAAGTCCATCTCCTTGATGAAGGCCATCAAGGGCAGAAAGACTGGGCCACACATTAGGAGACTGGGCCGCCAGGTGTCTATTTTGGCTGGGTTTGAAACCCAGGCACCAGGAGCCAGGGGTTTACTGTAAATCCAAAGCACACTGTACATTTTTGTCGTCTTCAGGCACTGGGGTCCTTATTCTTTCACCAACTCGTGAATTAGCCATGCAGTCTTATGGTGTTCTAAAAGAACTAATGACACATCATGTTCATACTTACGGTTTGGTCATGGGTGGCAGTAATCGGACTGCAGAAGCACAGAAATTGGCAAATGGAATGAATATCTTGGTAGCAACGCCAGGCAGACTTCTAGATCACATGCAGGTACGGTATTCTTATCTCTAGCTGTGTGTTTAGAGCAATAAATGGATGTGCCATTTCCTCTGCCTCACAATTTGTGTTCTTTTTATTACTGTGTGTTCAAGCTTATGCTTTTCTGCAAAATTACCCCCAATTAATTGAATATTCACATTAGTGAAGCTGAAAGATTTCAGTCTCCCAAGAATAATGAAATGTTGTGATTTTAATGTTTTCATCTTGAAAGTTGAAGTGTTGAGACTGAGTGTATACTTTGTTAAGAAGCTTCATTTCTTTGCAGAACACACCAGGATTTATGTTCAAGAACCTGCAGTGTCTGATAATTGATGAAGCTGATCGTATTCTGGAAGTCGGATTTGAAGAGGAAATGAAACAAATCATCAGAATATTACCAAGTGAGTGAATCTTTCACTGTACTGGTTGCAATCTTTGCAACTTTTTTTGGTCTTTGTTTTCGATGTTATTTGACAAAATGGGAAGGTTTTTTTAAATTTGTCAACAGAATAGTACAAATGATTTTACTCTTTCAAATGAGGATGAATAATAATAATCCTTGCATTTGATATAGCGCTTTTCACGTCGGGAGGACGTCCCAAAGCGCTTCACAGAACACACTGTAAAGTGAATTGACTGTATATTTGTGGGCGAACGCGGCAGCCAATTGCGCACAGCAATGTCCCACAAACAGTCGTAGATTGAAAATGACCAATTTATTATTGTTTTGGGTTTTGGAGGGATTATTATTAGGCGTGTGGAGTAAGGAAACTTGCCCAAGGTTTCGCCCTGACTGGAATTAAAGTCAGGTCTCTCACTTGCAAAGCGAGTGCTCTAACCACTGAGCTACAGGACTCCACAATAAGACTTCAATCCTGTATAATTTCTAATCCTAGACAAAACTGTGTCAGTGTTCATGTAGCCTGAAGGTCATTTACATAATCCTATATTAACTTGTTTAGATTTGTAGACAACAGAAATAAGAGATACTAAAGGATAGAAAAATGTGTTTATATATATATATGTTACAATCCACTACATAGTCAGGAAAATGTGTTTTAATCTTGGCCATGCTGCCCTTTTCAATCTACACTTACCAATGTTCTCCCTTCTGCAACTGGTCTGTCTTCAAAAGTATAACTAATGTCTCGAATTTGATTGAAATGTTAGTCCTAACCAGGTGAATATCACACCTGAAAATCTTTGGCTGAGGAAAGAAGGTTTTATTCTCTGTTTTCTGCTCCAATCCCTCCTCTGTCAGAAATTATCAGTCAGTTTAACAAAGGTTAAAGGAATATTAAAAAAAAAAGAACCATGTTTGATAGAAGGAAAAGCTACAATATTTGAAAAGGGCTCAACTATGTTTTTTGGTTTTTTTTCAAAATTTAGTATGTGTTTGTAGTTTTAATTGTTGATTAGGATTTTAGTTGTATTTTGTCTCATGGTGTGAAAAGTTATAGGAAAATATTTAACAAAATTGTAGGACAGTTTAAATTCTGCATCCTTCGAAGAGTTTCAGAGAGATCATATTCTGTAAAACACTATAATAAAACTCTTGAATGTTAAGTGAATAAATTGTAAATCTATAATTTTACAGAACGCCGACAGACGCTGCTTTTCTCTGCTACACAAACCCGTAAAGTGGAAGATTTGGCCAAAATCTCACTAAAGAGGGAACCATTATATGTGGGTGTTGATGACAACAAAGAAACGGCAACAGTTGATGGTCTTGAACAGGTAAGATGAAGCCAAAATGTATCTTTCTCAGTGTCATGGACCTTATCACTGGCAGCTTGTTCTAACTTTGACAATGGTGTGACCTATGGAATGGTACTTTTATATCTTAGTATTGCTGTGTGATTAACTGACAAAAGATGGATTCAGAGTTGAGTGAAATGTCTATTACATTTTTCTTTTGCTCGTTCCTCTACCTCCCCCCTCCCCACACACACACAATTGAGTACCAAGTTCATTGCCAAACAGCAGCAGGAAAACCAGAGTCTGCTTCTTTGGCACCTTAACTGGCTGAAGGTGAGCCATCTGCTCTGCTGCCTAATAATCAGTGATTTGCTGTTTTGCTAAAGATTTATTTTTAAATGAGAATTACATTGCTATTAAAACATGGGGGTGGGGGGGTGGAGTCGACACCTTAAAATTACTTCTAAAATCGTGCCATTTTCATAACTTCCAAATGATCTGTACAAGAATCAAACTTTCAAGGATTAATCAAGTTACAAGTATTGTAATTGCAGTACAATGCGGTTGTGTGCTTATTGTTCACACACAGTGCCTTTAACAGGAATATGGAGAAATTGTAGGTCTCGCCCTCAAACATTAATAATTTTATGAATCTGACTAGTTTATTAAATAAATAAATTCAGTTGAAGTTTCTTGGAAATTTTCTGTCATTTCAATGCAATGTTGAATAATTTTTGAAACTTGAACGATTTTTGAGGTTCTATGAAGAGGGGTTGATTGCTTGTGATGGTTTTAATAGTCTCATCATTTACAGACTGATGGTTAATTTTATACTGATTTTGATTCTTTTGGCTTTCATATTTAGGGTTACGTCGTGTGCCCATCTGAGAAAAGATTCCTCTTGCTCTTCACCTTCCTGAAAAAGAACCGTAAAAAGAAGCTCATGGTCTTTTTCTCTTCGTGTATGTCTGTAAAGTACCATTACGAACTTCTGAACTACATTGACTTACCTGTTATGGCAATTCACGTGAGTAGAAAGATCATGAACTACAAGAATATATTTAGAGACTTGATCTCTTCACTGTGCCTTGATGCATGTTGGCAATTATAAAACAAACCTATGTTTTTGCAGCTTGTTTTTGACTTGTGAATGAAAATGTCTCAAAATTGCAAATGGAGTAGAAATAAGTTTCTTGTAGGTGATGGTCCTACTCATTATGTATACTATTAGTCAGAATTCTTTAAAGTGGAAGGGTTTAAAAGCATAGAATGATGGGTCACAGAAACTGGTCATTCCATGCTGGTGTCTATACCCTACATGAGCTCCCACTCCTCCTCTTTGCCTTTCCTATACCCCTTTTTTTCCCTTCTTCATCATTGGTGCATCATGTTTCCTCTTAAATACATTGATGCTATTTATTTCAATAACAGCTTCTGACAGTGAGTTCTCCATTCTCACCAACCTCTGCTTTAAGAAGTTCCTCTTAAACTCTGTATTAGAAACTCCCTATTAGATCTATTACTAGCTATCTTATGTTTATAGCCTCATTTTGGACCAGCAGATAGAAACAGGCTATTAATATCTACACAATTTGATTATTTTATAATGTATTATAAGCACATTTAGAATCCTAATTGTATAAGTGTGACTGTATAATTACAAAATCACTTGTATAAAGATTCATAAAGTCAAAAATTTTTGGTAATTTTTATATTTTAATTCCACAATCGAGATCTTAACTAATGTACAAGTTAAGTATCAACTTTTAACAGAGAGGTAAGGCATTAGTTTGATGCCTGTTATCCTACATACAGAGCAGAAGCCAGTAGTTATTAGAGGGAAGTAAAATTAGTAGAGTTGTGCCTAGAGCACGCTTTCATTTACAGTGGGGTTGGCAGAAGTCTTAGAAGTGGATCACCAGACATGCTCACCACTGATGTTGCAGTGAGACAAAACTCCAGAAACAGAAGAGAAGAAAATGTTGGAAGTTCTGGCCTGTCCATTGACTAATTATACACTCAGCTGCCCTACTTTCTTGCCTCAGTCTGTAGTTGTTTAGTATTCTCTGAATAGGTGGTTGTCAGATTTGCTTTAATGTTTATACAGAATATTTTCATTATTCCTTGAAACGGTCTCACTTCTCTGCTCAATGTTCTTTTTTTAGGGAAAGCAGAAGCAGACAAAACGTACAGCCACCTTCTTTCAGTTCTGTAATGCAGACTCGGGTATATTGCTGTGCACAGATGTTGCAGCCAGAGGCCTGGATATTCCTGAGGTGGACTGGATCGTACAGTATGATCCTCCCGATGATCCAAAGGTAAGTAAACCTTTCATCTTTAGCAATTTGATTATAAAAATATAATTCTGCAGTTTCTCAAAACAGGATAATTTGTCAGCAAATGTATTAAAGAAGGTAATTTAATAAAGAAGGTATGAGGTGGACAATTCAATTGAGGGATTTGAGACATTTACTTTTACTTTGAGAATAATCAGATGGTCTGTAGATTCAGAGACTTTATTGCATTTGCATTTCTTTGCTGTCGAACAGCTTCAGTTCCACAACCTGGTCTGAAATGTAAATTGCCAAGTAAGTAGCAATGATCGCTAACAAAGTACTCTCTGTGACCAGGGCTATTTTCTTCTCCTCCACCTTTTTAGTATGTTTGACACCTTTGACCACTGCATCTTCATCAGTTGCCTCCCCTTTCTCATCCACCTACATGGAATAGCACTTTCCTGGTTCAATTCCTACTTGACCCATTGTTCCACTTTCTTGCTTCAATTTGAAGTTGTTTAGCATTCTGCCCTCCTGCCCTTGCAGCATCGCTTGTGGAGTACCTCATGCTCTATCCTTGGTCCCTCTTATCTACGTGCCACCTCTTGGTGATGTGGGGTTAACTTTGCCATGTATGTAGATGACCCCCAAATATCCTTTTCCACTTTTACTCTTGAACACAGATCCCCTAATGTTTTGTGTGCCTGTCTGACCTTAAGACTTGGATGGGTTTCAACTTTTTGCAGTTCAACATGGACAGAACAGAAGCCTCGGGTCCCGCCAGCATTTCTGGCCTCCCTAATCATTCGTTTGTGCTAAGCTTTCAACAACTATACCCCCGCCTTCTATCCCTCTGGCTAAACCAATCTCCTTCTGTTTTTAAAGTGTGCCCCAAAATCCAGCTTTTTGATCATGCCATTAGTTTTCCTCCTCCTCCCCCACCCCCCCAATTCGGCATCCTTGTGAATTGCTCGGAGACATCGTGTGTGAATTGTACAATGTAGTGGCTGATTAAATGCTGAATCTGTTTCAATTGTTTCAAAATGTCCCTGATTCATTTCTGGTTCTAGGCTATCCACGCAACACATTGTACGATTTGCTTTAAATATGCTGCTTGACTTTCATTTCGTCCTAAAAGCCCTGTTGCAGAAAATGGTGTTTGCATCACTATCTTCCAAACAAAAACTTATTCTTCCTGCTCTTAGCACAGTGCTGTTACGGTGTGCATTTACTACTTGAATCTTTACAGCCGTGTTTGGGTTGATCCTATTTTTGGTCACTTATTTTGTTTGCATCGCTATTGACGTGCCTTGGGGAATTCTATGCATTTCAAGTCAACCCAGAAATATTCTTCATGAACCTATTTTCAATCTCTACGTTTCAGGGACATGAATTACTTTCACACTAAGTAAAACTTGAATTTTCATCAAGGTAACCAAGTGAATGTGGTTATTGCTGAAATTTGATTGCTCTTTATTGCTGTTGGGAGCAAGTAGCGCTGCATGCTATCCTGTATAATTTACAAATCTTTAAACCTTAGCCCTGTTTTTACCATTTACATGAAAGCTGTAATTATCATGATGTTTGAGAAGTAAAGTATGCCACTTCCACTGCTGGAAGTTTTAATTGCAGTTCTCATTCAGATAATGTTGTGCTTCCTCAATTGTTGTGTCTGTTGTTGCCTTTCTGCATAGTTGGTTTGTTCTAGGTTCTGCTGTTCTGTATATTTTACTTAGTGTTAAATTATACTTTGATTATTCCAGATTTCAGGAGGATGTACTTAGAGCTTCCTTATTTCTGAATTATGAGTTCAAATTCAGCATGATGCACTTGAATATTGTCATATAGACCTATAGTAACTGTATTTAGCACAATGTATTGTGTCCTAGCCCTTAATGGCCTCTATTAGTTTAATTCTACGATGGTATAAACATTAATTGCTCTTTTTAAGCTTTCTCTTCCAATGGAAAAAATGAAATGAAACTGCAATAAAGCTCCCCCTGCCCTTCACCCTCTCTGATCCCTACTTCCAGCTCGGTTCCGAAACACTGATTGTACAGCGCCTTGGGACATCCTCCCAACAAGAAAGGCGCTAAACAAGTGTAATGCTATTGTTGTGATATGTACAATTTATTTTTTTTAAAAAGTAAACAAAAACTGCTGTGTGTACATATCACATAGCTTCACCTCAGCTTCTCTTGTCATTAACTTCTACCATCCATTTTAGAAAGTAGGAGCAACTTGTAAAGGCTCGCAAATCTGCCTCTTGACTAGTTGAAAAATTGAATATGTAACCATAGCTAGTAATCCAAAGATTTACCACATACTGTCATTCTTCAATCTGAAAAAGAGTGGGGGGTAGTCTTAAATTTGGAGCTCGTGGTTGCTGTCAATGTGAATACATGTTGACAGGTAAAGATCATGGCCTTAAGTAATCAGAGGGTTAATAGATTTATTGCTGTCTTGCAACCTTCATGGTGTTTGAAAAGTTACTATTCACTCTATTGCCGATTGAGAGTACAATTAGTCATGTTTGAAATCAAAGAGACATTTGCTTAAGGCCAGCTCAGTGAATTTTGAATATTATGGCTCTAATAAATTCTGAGTATACTGGGTAAAGAACAAAGTATAAATGTTGAATTACTTTTTAAATAATCTGTGATTCATTTGAAAGTACCTGAAAATGTACATAAATCCCAGAACAGATGGCAGTTATGTTTACTGAATCTTAAGCGTGTTTTAAAGAGTGACATTTTACAAGTGTGAAGGTTACAGTAATCAAAAAGGAAAGGTGTTGAAAAAAATCAAGAAAAATAAATACAATAACAACTTGCATTTATATAGTCCCTTCATTCAGGGTAGTGTTCCAGACTGCTTGACAATAGCGGAGTCTGACCCCGAGCCAGCAGGAGAGGGAGGGTAGAGGTGACCATAAGCATGATCAAAAAGCAGCATTGATGGACTAGACAATAACTAAAAGATCTTTCTTTCATTGCTACAGTCAAGCGTTCCCTTTGCTTGCATTGCTGTAGCCATAACTAAAGTAACTATTTGAATGCATGTTTCTGGAGATTCCACCTCCTCATTTTCCAATGCCCATTTTACAGTCACTTTGTTAATGCCTATGGTGCACATACTATTTTTTTTAAAGTTGTATTTTTCTAGATCTGTTTGTTCATTTATCTGCCTCACTATCTGGCGAAACATTTCTGTTTACATATCTCCCGTTCAGTGTATTCATGTGACTTTATATGGTTTTGTGTTTTTTTTAACCAATGGTTCAATATTCACTGCTTTTTGTGATTTCCTTTCCCTGCCAGGAATATATCCACCGAGTAGGTAGGACAGCCCGAGGAATTGATGGAAAGGGACATGCTTTGCTTATCCTAAGACCAGAAGAACTGGGCTTCCTCCGTTATCTCAAACAGGCTAAGGTGAAAGCTCTTTAACGTTTTTGCCCTATCATAAGTGAAGTCTTTCTTCAAAATATTTGTGAAGTTTCCTATCAAATTGAGCCCTTTACTTTTGCTTAAACCAAAAACTGAGTGTGTCATCAGTACTTACAAGACCAAAAGTTCAAGGTGATGTTAGTCCAATGGTTAGATATCCTTAATCCAGTCACTTTTTTATTTCTCTTACTGTTCAGTGATGTCCAAATCGATGGATTGAAAAGTGAATAATTCAGATTAAAGTTGAAGAATTTGTTTTGAGTGTTGACACCTTGTAATCTTGGTTTATCTTTTGAGAAGTAGAATTTGAAAGTTCTAAAGGAAATACCAGTCTCCCTCCCAAAATGGTGACTTTATAATACATCTGCTGTTTTCATTGTGAGAAAATCATTCAAACGAGACCAGTAATTGGACAAGTACTCACTTGCCACAGTGAATGTACCATCCATTAATCTGTAGCCATTTTATCTAAGGTATAGTTTTGTGGTACATGCTTTTTTTTAATGTCGATTTACTTTTTTTTAAAGTTTCCAACAACTGTTATGTAAATGTTGTGATGCTGTTTGTTGCAATTTCACCGGAAGTAATGTTTTTCTAGGTACCTCTGAATGAATTTGACTTTTCCTGGAGCAAAGTTTCAGACATACAGTCTCAGGTAAAGACAGCTTATTTGTTGCATCATGTGTAAGATGGATTTATATAGAGTCTTTATATCAGCTCTGCCTATCATATATGTGACAATCAAAGTACCTGGATTTACATGTTTGCTAATACAAATCCTGAATAACTTAAGAGTCTTGTATTATGCATTTTAGAAGTGGGCACACAAGACTTTTCTATTTGTATGGTGTATTAAAAAATGGTAAAAAGGGTGTGTCGCAATTCTCAAAGAGATTGGGGGTGTACTGCATCTTGATACTCTGATTCCTATAACAGTAGTACAATATAGTAATATTTTGCTTTTATTTATTCAATACAGATTTGAGGATAAAGATGAGAAATTGCAGCCTTTTTCAGTATTTTACTGTTTGCGTGCAATTTATATCAAATAATGTGAAAGTTGCTCTAAGTGTTAAACTACTGATTCATGGAGATTCTTTTCATTCACTTTTGCACTTTGATTTTTATTTTAGCTGGAAAAGTTGATCGAGAAAAATTACTACCTACACAAGTCTGGACAGGAAGCTTATAAGTCTTATGTCCGTGCCTACGATTCTCATTCCCTCAAACAGATCTACAGTGTCAGGACCCTGGATCTGCCCAAAGTGGCAATTTCATTTGGGTTCAAAGTACCACCATATGTTGATCTAAGTATCCTTTTCACAATTACTAAGTTTTATTGCTATTTGGAAGCCTTTTGAAAATTAAGACAAATGTGAATTAAGACAAATTGTAACAAAGGATGCAGGAAGTTACAGGGCGATATTGACAGATTAGCAGAAGGGGCAGATTTGTGGAAAATATTTAATGTAGAAAAATCTGAATTGCGTTTTGGCAGAAAAAATAAGGAGTAGAATTGTTAGATCTCAATCAAACTGAGGGATTTAGTGGTGTGCGCACACAGTAAAACTCACATAAGTTGTATTATTTGGGACCGTAACTTTTAATGAGTTGCAGGCAAACTTGTAAAATCCATATAAAATCCGATCTAATCAATAATCTACACTGAGTATGCGTAATTCAGTGAAGGGATACATAGTGAGGTAAATAAAGCTTTAAACTAGTGAAGGAGGGGGGGGGGGTACAATTAGGAATAATCGCAAGCCAGCAATATTAAGAAAACTAAAGGTGGCAGAACAGAATAGCGAGAGAGATAAACACAATAGGTCAAAGAGGGGTAAGAAGCTCAGTAAAGAAGATAGGGCATCAAAGAGTAGGGGAAATGGTAAGAAACCTGAGAACTGGGAGTGTTTTAGGGACCAACAAAGGAAAACCAAAAAGCTCATTAAGAGTGAGAAAATGGATTATGAGGGCAAGCTAGCTAGGAACATTAAGACAGATTGTAAGAGTTTTTATAAATACATTAAGAGGAATAGGCTAGCAAAAGTAAATGGGTCCATTACAAGCAGAGACAGGAGGAATTATAATGGGGGATAAGGCTATCGCAGAATCCCTAAATAAATACTTTGCTTCAGTCTTCACGTTAAAAGACACAAGAAGTTTACCAGAAATAGAGATGAACCAAGGGGCTAATGATAGGGAGCAGCTTACAGAAATTTACATTAGCAAAGAATTAGTGCTAGGGAAATTGTTGGCATTAAAAAGTGACAAGTCCCCTGGACCTGATGATTTGCATCCTAAGGTTTTAAACGAGGTAGCTCATGAGATAGTGGAGGCCTTGTGTCTGATCTTCCAAAACTCTTTGGATTCTGGAACGGTTCCCATTCATTGGAAGATCGCAAACGTCACACCACTATTTAAGAAGGGTGAGAGAGATAAGATGGGAGAACTATAGATCAGTTAGTCTGACATCAGTGGTAGAGAAAATTCTAGAATTCTTAATTAAGGATGTCGAAGTGGGATACTTAGAGGATCACAATATGATTAGACAGAGTCAACATGGCTTTACAAAAGGGAAGTCATGCTTAACAAATCTTTTAGATTTTTTTGAGGACATATCAAGTAGATTAGAGAGGAGGGAATCAGTGGATGTAGTGTTATTTAGATTTCCAAAAGGCATTCGATAAGGTGCTGCATAAAAGGTTGATCCACAAGATTATGGCCCATGGAATTAAGGGGAATATATTAGCATGGATTGAACAATGGCTAACGGGAAGAAAACAAATAGTAGGGATAAAGGATCCGTGCTTGGGTCTCAACTATTTACAATCTACATCAATGATCTAGATGAGGACATCGAATTTAATATATCCAAATTTGCAGATGACACTAAACTAAGGGGGAGAGTAAACACCGAGGATGACATTAAAAAAATGCAACGAGATATAGATAGGCAAGGTGAGTGGGCAAATAGGTGGCAGATGAAGTATAATGTAGGGAAGTGTGAAGTCATCCACCTAAGTGGCAAAAACAGTAGAGCAGATTATTTTTTAGAAGGGGAGAGACTAGTGTTAGCGTTCAGAGGGACTTGGGTGTACACCAGTCACAAAAAGTTAGTTTACAGGTACAACAAGCAATTAGGAAAGCTAATGGTATGTTGGCATTTGTTACAAAATGGTTACAATATAAGAGTAGGGAAGTCGTGCTGCACCCTGGTGAGACCGTATCTAGAGTATTATGTGCAGTTTTGGCCTCATTATTTAAGAAAGGATGTACTCCCCTTGGAGGGGGTACGACATAGATTCACTAGGTTGGTACCTGGGATGGGGGAGGAGTTATGAGGAGAGGTTGAGCAATTTAGGCCTATATTCTCTAGAATATAGAAGAATGAGAGGTGATCTTATAGAAATTTATAAGATTATTAAGGTGCACGACAGAATAGATAGTGGGAGACTTTTTCCCCTGGTTGGAGAAACTGTAACCAGGGCTCACAGTCTTAAAATTGGGGGTAAGCCCTTTCACACTGAGTTGAGGAAAAACCTCAATTTATGGAATTCTCTACCCCCAAAGGGCTGTAGATGCTCAGTCCTTGAACATATTCAAGACTGAGATTGATAGATTTCTTGTGGATAAAGGGATATGGGGATAAGGCGGGTAGGTGGAGTTAGAATAGATCAACCATGATCTTATTGAATGGCAGGGCAGGCTTGTGGGGCCGAATGGCCTATTCCTGCTCCTAAATTCTTATGTTCCAAGACGATAAGTGCACATGTATTAGTTCGTCATTGTAGCCAATAAGGGCTGATAACATTGGACCAAGATCACGTTTGCCGCGATTCAATGCAGCCGGTAAGTGCAGGAGTAATGGAGGATAGGGGAGGGCGTTATGAGTTAGGTGGTTATATGGGCGGTGTCACATAAGTGCTTTGAGATGCTACCCACGTGAAGGGCTCTATATAAATACAAGTTGATCGTACGATTTATAAAAATTAGGTTTATACTGCGTGTCGTTTGCTAAAATGATATTGCAGGTAGTGAAAGCAATTGAAGGGGCAAACAAGCAATGGTTTTTGGATGCAGCGCCATTGGATCTAAAAGTAAGGAAATTAATCTGAGTCACTGGACAGGCTGGAATATTGTGTGCATTTTTTTGTGCGGTATAGAAAGAATGGAGGGTGCAGCATAGGTTCATGATGATACTAGTGATGAAAGAATATAGCTATATGGAGCAGAGAAGGTTGAGGCTTAATACTATAAAGGTGTTTAAAAGGATGAAAGGGCTTGAGAGAATTAATCCTGAAAATTCTTTCTCCTGGGCATTTGAGGACCAAAAAAATGAATTCAAGATTGTAACTCGGGGAGGAAGGGTATTACAGATTATGGGAAAAGTACAGTGAATTGGGATAAGGATGGTTGAAGGAGGAAATACCAACACAAAATAATGAGTCAAATATTACTCTCATCTGTTCTGCAAATATACAGTCTAAACAGCAAATTGCATGTGAATAGCGCTTCTCAGGTTGGTAGGATGTCTCCCAAGCTGAGGCAATAAAGGGTTTACACCTTGCCTCAGGATAACCATCTGTACTGGAAGCTTGTGTCAAATTACATGGAAAGAAAAGAAAGGGGCCCATTCTACTTTCTTAGTCCAGTGGCAGGTCATGCAGCTTGCTTCTTCCCTTCCTAAGACAAAGAATAGACAAAGACAACAACCTCAAGGCCAATTTGAAGGAAGATGGGGAAGTGACGCTGGAAAATTCCTCCCAACTCTCTAAGGCAGTTGAGCAAGCTTCAGGAGCGCACAAACACAAAAGCCTTTTAATTGATCTGATGTCTTTCTGGTTACCTGCCAGTTGCTTTTTTAACATTTAACAATTTTAACTTCTGTTGTTGTTTAGGATCCTAAAATATTCCTGTTTGAAATGTTACATTCTTGTTTTCTTTCTGTATGTCACCTTTTCTTAACCCAAATACTTTAGATATAAATGCCAGCAGAGGAAATAAACTACAGAAGAGAGGTGGTGGAGGTGGATTTGGTTATCAGAAGTTCAAAAATGTCCGCAAAGCAAAGATCTTCAAACAAGTTGGTAGAAACAAAGTGGACAACAGACAGTTTTCTCGTTAATGAGACAGAACTGATCATTCAATGCTGTAATGATGACATTTTTATTTTTTAAACTAAACATTTGTTTCCAGTGGACCACACCTCCCATTTGCTTTAGTTCAGCCAGTTGTGGAAACGTTTTCATCTGAAAGAATGTCCTCATTTTTTTTGGTTAGCTGAAGATCTGATCGTAAACTTACCACATGCATGATGTCCTCTAAACCAACTGATCCTCTAACTGATGTAGAGCTATTTTTTACAAATTTTCTTGACACGTTTTGAATGAACTCAAGAGCATCTTTATGTGTGAATCCTTCAATTGACATACCCATTAAATACAGTACAATTTTGTATTGCTTTTTTGACTACTTTTCTAGAAATATTTAACTGGTCCATAATTATTACATTTGTTGTATCCATTAATAAAGAATCTTGGTATATGCATAAAGCTGTCTAGTTTTATTGTTGTATGAAAGTTCTTAAATCTTCTCAGCTTTTTCTTCAAGTTTCTAGATCATTTTTGTATCCTGTCACAGCACTTTCTTACCCACTGATTATTTCATTCAATGCCAATAGTGTACATTTGAGTGTACACGGCACGGCCGTTCACGGTCACCCACTTGACCTGGTGATCACCTGGGGTCTCAGATGTCATCATCACCGACAAGGCCATCTCTGATCACTCAACTCCTATATCCCTCTCCCCACTGCCTCCAAACCTACCACCATCTCCTACCGCCCATGGAAGAAGATCTCCCCGCAATCCCTCTCCACTGCCCTGGAGTCCTCTGAACTCCTCCCCCTCTGGCCCATCTTCTGCACTAACCCATCCTCTGCGTTTACTCTCCTCCACGGCACCCTCTCCACCACACTCGACGCCCTTGCACCCCTCACCTCTCGAACTGCCTCCTATTCACAATCCTCACCAGCCACCTCTGCTCCCTCAAGGGCCAGGTGCGGACTGACGAATGCACGTGGCTCAAATCCGGCCAATGGTCCACCGGCACATCTGGCTGGAACACATCAAAACCTACCGCTCTGCTCTCACCTTGGCCAAATCATCCTTCCATTCCAGGCTCCTGTTCTCCACCAACTGGCTCCTCCGCCCTCCCCATCACGCCTCACAGATTCTTTCCTCTGACTCCCACTGCGAGGAAAGGCTGGACTTCCTCAAGTCCTGTAGCTCAGTGGTTAGAGCACTTGCTTTGCAAGCAAGACACCTGGGTTCAATTCCAGGCAGGACGAAACCTTGGGCAAGTTTCCTTACTCCACACGCCTAATAATAATCCCTCCAAAAAACCCCAAACAATAATAAATTGGTCATTTTTAATCTACGACTGTTTGTGGGACATTGCTGTGCGCAATTGGCTGCCGCGTTTGCCCACAAATATACAGTCAATTCACTTTACAGTATATTCTGTGAAGCGCTTTGGGACGTCCTCCCGACGTGAAAAGCACTATATCAAATGCAAGGATTATTATTATTATAAGTCCAAAATTGAGGGAATCTGCTCAGCTGCCACTGCCCTCCCAACTTCCACCCCCTCCCTACATGCCCCTCCCACCACACTCCAACCACTACCCATCCCTCCTTCCACACCTTTGAACCTGTCACTCCCTCTATCACCACCAAAACCTCTGAAATTCACCATCTGCTCTCTGGACCCCATTCCCCACCCCTCTCCTTAAATCCCAGCTCCACCTCCTTGCCCCACTACTCGCTGACATCATCAACTTTTCCCTGTCCTCTGGCACTGTTCCTACTCCCCTCAAAACAGTCACTATCACCCCCACCTTGAAGAAACCTTCCCTCGACCCATCACAGCTATCCAGCTACCAGCCCGTCTCCAACCTCCCTTTTCTGTCCAAGGTCCTTGAGAGAGCCGTTGCCTTCCAGCTTCGCTCTTTCCTCTCATTCCCTCCATGATCCCCTTCAGTCGGGTTACTGTGCTGCCCACAGCACGGAAACTGCTCTGAGCAAGGTTACAAATGACATCCTGAACATATGTGACCAGGGCTCCCTCTGCCTCCTCGTCCTCCTCTACCTCTCTGACGCTTTTGACACTGGACCATTCAATTCTCATCCACCGCCTCTCCCACCTCAACCTCCAAGGTTCTGTCCTTGATTGGTTCAGGTGCTACCTTTCACACCGCCTCCACTTTGTCTCAGCAAATGGCTTCTCCACCCCCCACACTGTCTTGTGCGGTGTTCCTCAGGGCTCTGTCCTCGGTCTCCTCCTCTTCACCCTCTACATGCTCCACTTTGGTGATATCATCCGCAAACATGGGGTAAATTTCCACATGTATGCGGGTGACACCCAACTCTATCTCTCTGCCTCCACCCTCAACTCCAGGACTACTGGCGTCCTGACCGACGGCCTGTCCGACATCAAGTCCTGGACGAGGGACAACTTTCTCCAACTTAACATCAGCAAGATTGAGATCCTCCTGATTGGCTCGCGCCCGCACCTCAGGCGTTGGCAGCATCAGCATCCACTGCAGCACACTCAACCTCACTAAGCCAGTCAGGACCTTGTTTGACCCTGAACTGTCCTTTCTCCCCCACATCCACCCCATGACCGGCACTGCCTACCACCACCTCCGTAACATTGCCAGACTCCGCCACTGCCTTACCCCTCAGGCTGCCAAAACCCTCACCCACACATTTATCACATTGAGACTCGATTATGGAAATTCCCTCCTCATCGGCCTTCCCAACTCTTCCCTTCACAAGCTGCAGATCATCCAAAACTCTGCAGCTCGTGTTCTCTCATGCACCAGACTCCGTGACCCCATCACTCCCACCCTCGCCCAACTCCACTGGCTCCCCATCCCCCAGAGGATCGAATTCAAGATCCTCGTCCTCACTTTCAAGGTCATTCATGGCCTTGCCCCTTCCTACCTCTCTGACCTGCTGACTCCCAACAAGTTGACCGTTCCCTCCGTTTAGCGGGCTGCTATATATCCCCCATCCGACCCGCCCTACCATCGGTGGCCGGGCTTTCAGCCCCTCTGCCCCCACCCTCTGGAACTCCATCCCACAGTCCCTTCTCCTCGCTTCCTCCCTTGACTCTTTCAAGGCCAGTCTCAAGACCATCCTCTTCAATTGTGCCTTCAGTCACCACCTTCCCTCACCCCTACCCCACCCCTCCCCCATGCTCGGATCCTGACCCCTGACTGTCCAACGCCTTGGGACGTCCTCCCAACGTGAAAGGTGCTCTATAAATGTAATTTTGTTGTTGTTGTTGAGTGATGATTCTTTGTCTAAAATTTGAGTTGCAAAAGCTAATGTAGTTGCAAAAGAAAAGTTAATGTAGTCCAATTTTCAAGTGAGTAACTAAGCCTTTTGAGCATTACTCATTCACCTTAATTACCTAAACCACTCAAAGAAATATTCACTTCCTTGATTTGCTTTTAAATGTTTGGAGACAGTATTTGAATTTTTTATTAAAGAAATGTCAATCCCACAATAAATAACAGTACAGTGGAACTAGAGAAATCAGATTGAGTAGTATTTAAAAAAAATTTAAATAAAGAGCAATCATAGGTAATTCAACGTTGCAGTGCGTGAGCTGGAACCTAATCAACAATATTACACTTGTATAGCGCCTTTCACGGTGGGAGGACGTCCCAAGGCCCTGAACAGACAGAATTACAGACCCGAGCTGAGGGTCGGGGTGGGAGGGGCATGGGGGGAAGCAGGGAGGTCAAAAGCACGGTCGAAGGGGAGGGTCTTGAGGTGGGTCTTGAAGTTGGCGAGGGAGGGGGTGAGACAGAGGGACTGCGGGATGTAGTTCCAAAGGGTGGGTGCAGAGTGGCGGAAGGCCCGCCCACCAAAAGTGGGGCGAGCAAGGCGGGGGATATGAAGCAAGCCAGAGCCAGCTGAGAAGCGGGAGCGAACAGGGTGTTAAGGGGTTAGGAGGTCGGAGAGGTAGGGGCGGAGCAAGACTGTGGAGGGCTTTGAAGGTGAGGACCAGGATCTTGAACTGTAACCTCTGTGTGATGGGAAGTCAGTGGAGTTGGGCGAGGATGGGGGTGATAGGCTCACGGAGCCTAGTGTGGCAGAGGACACGGGCTGCAGAGTTCTGGATGATCTGCAGCCTGTGGAGGGAGGAGTTGAGGAGGCCGACAAGCAGTGAGTTTGCATAGTCGAGCCTTGATGTAATGAAGGAGTGTATGAAGGTTTCGGCAGCCTGCGGTGTGAGACAGTGTCAGAGCCGGGTGACATTGCAGAGGTGGGGGAACGCAGAGCAGGTCATGGCATGGATGTGGGGATAGTTGAGGGTCAAACAAGATTTCAAGGTTCCGGACTGGCTTAGCAAGGTGGAGTGTGCAACCATGGATGGTGATGCTGTCAGCGCCTGAGGTGAGGAGGCGGTAACGGGAGCCAATCAGGACAGTCTCGGTCTTGTTGACGTTCAACTGAAGAAAGTTAGCTCTCATCCAGGACTTGATGTCTGACAAACATTCTGTCAGGTCAGCAGTGGTCCTGGAGTTTTAGGGTGGAGACAGAGAAACAGAGTTGAGTGTCATCTGCATACATGTGGAAGAGGACAGAGCCTTGAGGAACACCTCAAGAGACGGTCCGAGATCTAGAGGAGATGCTGTTTGAGGAGATGAAGTGCAGGCAGTGTAAGAGGTACAATCTGAACCAATCAAGGACAGCACCGTAGAGGTTGAGGTGAAAGGAGAGGCGGTGGATGAGGATAGAGTGGTCGACGGTGTCGAAAGCAGCAGAGAGGTCAAGGAGGATGAGGAGGCAGAGGGAGCTCTGGTCGCAGATGGACAGAATGTCAATTGTCACTTTAACCAGGGCGGTTTCTGTGCTGTGGGTGGCACGGAAGCCCGATTGGAGAGGTTCGAGAAGGGAGTGGCGGGAGAGGAAGGAGCGAAGCTGAGAAGCAACAACTTGCTCCAGGACCTTGGAGAGGAAGGGGATGGGTTGGTAGTTAGAGAGTAGAGAAGGGTCCAGGGAGGGTTTTTTAAGGATAGGAGTGATGACAGCATTTTTTAAAAGGGTGGGAACAGCAGCAGAGGACAGGGAGAGGTTAACAATGTCAGTGAGTAGAGGGGCAAGGAAGTGGAACTGGGAGGTAAGGATATGGGTAGGGATGGGATCGAGGGAGCAGGTGGTGGGTTTCATACGGGTCATGGTGGTGATGAGAGAGGAGGGGGAGACGGGTTCAAAGGTGCGGAGAGAGGGGTGGGTAGGGGCTGGGATGGGAGGAGGAGATGGGGATGGGATAGCAGGTGCAGTGGTAGAGGCAGCTGAGCGTATTCCCTCGACTTTGGATATGAGGAAGTCCAGCATCGCCTCGCAGTTGGCATTTGAGGTGAAGATGGGTGAGGCGTGAGAAGATGGGTAGAGGAATCAGTTTGTGATGGAGAAGAGGGGCCTAGGGTTGTCCTTAGCCTCCGAGATTGTCTTGGAGTAGAACAACGATTTAGCGGAGGCAAGGGCAGAGCGGTAGGATTTGACATGGTCCATCCAAATCTGTCAGTGGACAGTTAGGTTTGATTTAAGCCAGGTGGCCTCAGCGGAGCATGCCTGGGCTTTGAGGGAGCGGCGGTCTACTACATCAAAAACTTCTACATCAAAATCAAAGAGCCAGGCCAGGAAAGCAAATGTCCATTGACATCCCATCAGTTAAAGGAATAGAGGTAGGAAAAGATGTACTGGTTAATTGAAAGACACTAGTATGGTGACTAGTTCAAGTTTATGTAAAATCATGTAAATATCTTTGAAGTATGAATTTTACAGAACTATTGAAGTACATCATAAATATTTTAAACCATCCATTTGATCAAATGTACAGAATTGAATAATCATGACCTACTTTTCCTGAAATGCTTTTTTTATTAATTTCATGTCTACTCTAACCCCCAACATTTGAGATTTTCTACGTCAAAAAAGTTCAAGCTAACACCAGCAAGACAGCTTTGCCATCAATTGTACACAACTGCTGCTGAGTCACTTGATGTACTTGCAATGTGTAAAATGATTTTTACAAGTTGGCAGAGATATTTCAGGAGGTATTGCAATATTATATATAAATACAACAACATGTCCCAATATAGTGCCCCTCACACTGGGTAGTGTCCCAGAGCGCTTAACAGTGGCAGAGTACTACACTAAGCCAAGGTGATTGTAGGCACAGTCAAAGAGGAAGGTCTTCAGGTGCAACCTGAAGATGGGGAAGAAAGGGGCAAAGCGGAGGAAAAGAGGAAAGTGTTCCTGAGTTTCAAGGCGTAGTGGCTGAAAGCGCAGCCACCAATGGTGGAACGGAGGGCACGAGGGACATGCAGAATGCCAGAACCAGTCGAGTGGTGGCAGCGGGTTGGGGGGGTAAGTAGGTCGGAGAGGTAGGAAGGTGCCAGGGCATGAAGGGATTTGAAAACGAGTGTGAGGATCTCGAAATCAATCCGATAAGAAGCCACTGGAGCCTGGCTAGAACTAGTGTGATAGAGATACAGAGTTTAGTGCTGGTGAGTATGCGGGTGGCGGAGTTTTGGATCAGCTGGATCCTGTGTGTGGTGGACCTGGGAAGACCCGTGAGGAGGCTATTTGAAAAGTCAAGTCGGGAGGTGACGAACACATGGACGAATGTTTCAACTGCGTCTGGGGGTAAGGTATGATCAGAGGCAGGTAATATGGTGAAAGTGGTGGAAGGAGGTCCTGATCAGGGACCAGATGTGGGGAAGGAAGGACAGCTGTCAGTCGAACCTGATGCCTAGGTTCGGTAAGTCTAAGGCCGGTGAGGTTAAGGAAGTCAGAGCCGCAGGATAGAAGACATTGACGGGAGCCTATGAGTATGGCTTCCGTCTTGTCAACATTCAGTTGTAAGAAGCTTGCGCTCATCCGGGCCCTGATGTCTGCCAGATAAGCCAAGATAACATCAGCAGACCTGGAGTCGCAACTGGAGTGAGAGAAGTAGAATTGGGTGTCATCCACATATATGTGGAAGTTAACCACATGTCTGAGGATGACATCTCCGAAAGGGAGCATATAGATGAGGAAGAGGAGGGGGCCAAGGATGGTGTGAAGGCGGTTTGTGAGGTAGGACTTGAACCAGGTTAGTGCAGTCCCGCTAAAGTGGATGAGGGAGAAGAGGTGGTGGATGAAGATGGCGTGGTCGACCGTATCGAACATGTAAGAGTGGTCCAGGGAGATGAGGAGGCAGAGGGACAGGAAGTCATTTTTTGAACTTGACAAACACCGTCTCTTTGCTATGGGCAGGCGGAAACCAGACTGGAGGGGCTCAAGGAGAGAGTGGAGGGAAAGGTGAAAGCAAAGCTGGTTAGCGACAATGCGTTCCAGAGCTTCAGCAATGAAGGACAGGTTGGAAATGGGATGGTAATTTGTGAGGTTGGAGAAATCAAGGACTTTTTGAGGAGGGTAATGATGACAGCAGTTTCAAGGGGGAGAGGAACAGAACCTGAGAAGAGTGACTGGTTGTGTCGGGCAGCAGCGGGGAGAGGAGGGGGAGTTGGATGAGGCACCAAGTGGTAGGATTCATCTGGGAGATGGTGGTTGAGAGGAAGGTGGGATTAATTGGGACAAAGGAGTGTGTGGTGGTGAGGTGTGGCAGGTGGTGGTGGAAGGAGAGGCTGGTGTAGACAGTCTGGGGTGTGTGGAAGAGGACATAGGGGAGGAGGATGCAGCCAAGTGGATATTTATAATCTGAAAAGAAGAAGTGTAGGACCTCTTTGCACTTGGAGTTTGAAGTGAGGATGGAGGCAGCTGGGGGGGTGTGAGGGGGGGGGGGGGGGGTGGCGGGGCGGCTTTCACAGAGGAGGTGGTGGAGAACAGTGCCTTTTGGGCTGCTTTTGGCCTCCAAAATGGTTTTGGAGTAAAATATAGCCAATGCTGAACATCGCAAAAAAATGTTGCAGTTAAGCAGTGAGCAAATGATAAATGTCTACAAGTGAAGGCTGACAAACACAAAGTTGTGAGGGATTTGTGGAGTCCTGTAGCTCAGTGGTTAGAGCACTCGCTTTGCAAGTGAGAGAGCTGAGTTCAATTCCAGGCAGAGGGCGAAACCTTGGGCAAGTTTCCTTACTCCACACACCTAATAATAATCCCTCCAAAAAACAAAACAATAATAAATTGGTCATTTTCAATCTACGACTGTTTGTGGGACATTGCTGTGCGCAATTGGCTGCCGCGTTCGCCCACAAGTATACAGTCAATTCACTTTATAGTGTGTTCTTTGAAGTGCTTTGGGACGTCCTCCCGACGTGAAAAGCGCTATATCAAATGCAAGGATTATTATTATTATTATTATTATTTGTGATCAGCTTCACGATGGGAGATACTTACCACTTCTCACTGCTAACTATGACGGTTTGCTTGGTGTGTAAACAAACCAACGATGTTGATACCAGCCATAACTACTGGAGTGGGGTCAGGCTTTAAACATACTTTAAAACAGTATTAATAGTTTATCTCCAGAAAAGTCGCGTTGAATGGATTACAGTGCTTTTGAATGAGACTGTCTGCCGGACGTTTCTTTTGAACAAGAAATATTGCGTTAAGATCAGGTAAAAAGATGATCCATTTTTATAGTATTTTGGCCTCATCACCATGAAGATCACGTAGGCTGTTGTTTTATGTCACAAATTGCTCAGTACTTGAATGGTATTTGCATTGTCGTCACTTCAGCATCTGCTGTGCGGATAGGCTTCTATCAAAGGCTTTGAAATGATAATAGGAAGGACTCGCTGCTTCCATGTTTGGCAAACACCTGCACCAACCGAGAGGTCCAGGGTTCAGTGACCTCTGATGGCGGTGGGAATCCGGAAAGATACACTGGACTGTAACAGGTCTTGTTATAGAATAGATTGACTGAACCAACAAGTTATCCAAGTATCACATTACAGTTGCCTTGTCTGAGTGAATGCTGGATTGCACAGTGCTTCATAGAGGTGCCGAGAGGATTACAATGTGAGTTCACTCTCCCAGGATAAGCAAACCATGAACAACAGCGGGTCCTCGCTCCTCCCGAACCAGAGCTCAGCTGAGAGTGCCCCGAGCAGGGAATCTCTCTCTGTTTTCAGTGTCCTGACGTTGGCAGCGCTGTCGCTGCTGATCGTGGCCACTTTCGCGTGGAACCTGTTGGTGTTGTTGACCATCCTGAGAGTGAGGACCTTTCACCGAGTCCCGCACAACCTGGTGGCCTCCATGGCCGTGTCCGACGTCATGGTGGCGGCTTTGGTCATGCCCCTCAGTCTGGTCAATGAGCTGTCCGGGAGGCGCTGGGGGCTGGGCAGAGCCCTGTGCTATGTCTGGATCTCTTTCGATGTGCTGTGCTGCACTGCCAGCATCTGGAACGTGACAGCCATCGCCCTGGACAGGTACTGGTCCATCACCAGGCACTTGGAGTACACCCTGAAAACCAGGAAGAGAATCTCCAATGTAATGATCGGCCTGACCTGGGCTCTCTCCACCATCATCTCCCTGTCTCCCCTGTTTGGCTGGGGAGAGGCTTACACAGCCGCCGAGGAGAGCTGCCAGGTTAGCCAGGAGCCTTCCTACACCATCTTCTCCACCTTTGGGGCTTTCTACCTGCCACTCTGCGTCGTCCTGTTCGTTTACTGGAAAGTCTACAAGGCCGCTAAATTCAGAATAGGGAGGCACAAGAGGAACGCCATCCTCCCCACACCCGAAACACTACAGGTGGGAGACAGTCAGAGACAGAGGGGAAGAGATGTGATCTGTAGTTGCAATGTGCTCCCGTTCTTTCGTTACTTTTCCAACATCAGTAAAATTACTAAAACCCCAACACCATTCCTACTCACAGTCATTAGTTTACAACTCTTCTCACTTAAATGTGTGGCAAGAGTTGCAAACGAATTATTCGTTTCCTGTAATATTTTGCATTACGGTGATAATTTTAAATAGAATAGACAGTGTAAAGGCTGTAAAGCAATGCAACCCCCCGGCA
>NW_024704747.1:11209979-11284162 GCF_018977255.1 Callorhinchus milii
TGTTGTCGTCAGGTGACAGATGTGTGTTTGAGTGGTAGCACTCAGAGACGCAATCCCATGTAAAGGGCGCAAAATAATTGCCAATTGTTGTTGACAGAGAGTGGTGATGGACAGAGGGATGCTCTGCACCATGCCTTGAGGCGCAGGAAATGCCTGTTACACAGACTAAGGGTAAGTGAGTGACCCGCATAGCACCCCTGGGGGCCTGGGCGGGGTCCAGAGTCATGGTCAGGGGTCACGATATCCCACCCTATGCTAACCCGGATTTCCTGTCTCAGGAGCAGCAGGCGATGGCGAGCCCGTGGCCTCACACATGGGGAGGGACCCGCCGACATTACCTGGAGCCCCTCCAGCAGCCGGCGCCGATCCACCTGTATCAGCCCATGCCAGCTGAGGCTCCACGTGTCATCCAGCACACAGTGAGTACTGCTCCACCCAACCCCTCCGTATCCCGCCCATGCCCACCCACCCACCCGGTCTCACTTCCGCACACACCCACACTGCTCCTCGCTGCCCCACCCACAGCCCCCCTCCCCACCCATCCTAACCTGTCCACCCCCACCCATACCTGCTCGATGCTGACATCTTTTTGTTCACAGCTCCCGCTGCAGCCAGCAGCCATCGTGCAGCAGCTCCCACAACCTCAGCCACTCATCACCCAGCTGCTGCCCCCCCACCCCCCCATCCGCTCCGGCAGCATCAAAGATGGTAAGCAGTCAACCAGATTTCAGCACCTGGCAGTCAGTGCAGTCAGTAGGTCAGTGAGTATGTGCATCAGTCAAGGCGGTCAATTGGCTGGAGAGTGCCACATCTCATAACATCACCCGCTGTTTGACACCCGCAGAAATCCATTCACTTTGTTCGTAAGTCTTGAAACCAAACTGAGAATTCCGTACATCGCATTAACACCGTATTTTGGAATGAAATGCGCCCTCTCTCCCTGGAGGGACACATCCTGCTTTCTCTAATTCCAGAGAGTATTAGGTGCAGGTTGGCAAGAGCCAAGGCTTGGGGACCCCAGAGTGGGTAACTGCTGGAATCTAACCAGCTAAACCTGCATAGCTTGCCCTTGAGAGCACTGTCTGGCAAGCTTGCTTGCTGCTTGTTCAGCTCGGACCATCCTACCCATTAGGGCTTTGGCTTAATGGGAGCTGACTTGATTCTGGCATTCTGGGATTCCGTCACCAAACATGCCCTCTTGGAGGCAGCTCAGGCCCAAGACCCTGCTCTCTGCCCATCCCACACGGCACCCACCCACCCCCAGTTGACTGATCTGCGTGATGTTGCAGACATGGTGGAGTTGATGCTGATGCAGAACGCTCAGATGCACCAGATAATTATGCACAACATGATGCTGAAAGCCTTGCCTCCAACGGCCTTCTCTCCAGCCCTGGCCCCCGCTGCAGTGACCCCTGCACAGGTAGGAACCCTCCTGAATCCTTTTGCTCTCCCAATGGCCCTTGTCTCTCCTTGATCTCTCTCCACCACTCCCCCCACCCCATATAAAACCCACCACCTGCTTCCTCTAACCCCAGCCCACTCCTGGAATCTCAGCTCCACCTCCTGTCCTCATACTAAGACATTGTTAACCTCTCCCTGTGCACTCATACAGTTCCCACCCATTTCAAAACTGCTCTCCTCAAAAACCATTCCTCAACCCATCCCTGTTCCCTAAATCCCAGCCCATCTCTAACCTGCCTCTCATCTCCAAGGTGTGGGAAACGAGGCATTGTTTCTAACTTTTTCCAGCAGAATGTCAGCAAGACCAAGGCCCTCCTGCTTGGCTCCTATCAGCACCTCCACACTAAGGCACTGACAGCATCACCATCCATGAATGCACTCTACACCTCACTAAGCCAGTACAGAAACTTGCCATTTTGTTTGACCCTCAATTGTCCTTCAAACCCCATGACCTTCTCTGCTTTGTTGCCTGGCTCCGTCACTGCTTCTCCCCTCAGGTCACTGAAACCCTCATCCAGGCATTCATCACATCTAGGCTGAACTACGCTTGCTTATCAGACTTACCCATTCTTTGCGCCGGAAGCTCAGAACATTCAGAACTCTGCAGGTCGTGGCTCCATAACCCTATCATCATAATTTAGGCCCTTAACACCAGGAATTATTCTAGTAAATCCACATTGCTCACTCGCTAAGGTCAACATATCCTTCCTAAAGTCTGGTACCCAATACTGCACACAATAATCCAAAAGGAGCTTGATCAGCATTTTATTCAGCTGCAACATCAGTTCCTGACTCTTGTATTCCAGCCCCTTGTGCTCAATCCAACATAACCTTTTTGATTACCTTCTGTATCTGTGCACTGCTTTTTTAAGATTTATGAAGCTGAACATTTAAAAGCCTTTGCTCAATAACCTGCCAAGTATTTGTCTGTCAAGAATGTAATCCCACTCAACATTCTTAGGTCTACAGTGAACCACCTTGCACTTTTACACATTGAACTCTATTTGCCATAGTTCAACCCATTTTCTTAATCTGTTTCTACCCTCTGAGGTCCTTTCTTCTCCCTTTTCTCACCCCCACTTTCTCCCTCCTTCTCTCCCCCCCCTCTTTCTTCCCCTCCTCTACCCCCACCTTTCTTCCCTTTCCTCTACCCCCTCTTTCTTCCCCCTCCTCTCCCCCCTCTTTCTTCCCCCTCCTCTCCCCCCCTCTTTCTTCCCCCTCCTCTCTCCCCTCTTTCTTCCCCCTCCTCTCCCCCCCCTCTTTCTTCCCCCTCCTCTCCCCCCCTCTTTCTTCCCCCTCCTCTCCCCTCTCTTTCTTCCCCCTCCTCTCCCCCCCTCTTTCTTCCCCCACCTCTTCCCCCCTCTTTCTTCCCCCACCTCTTCCCCCCTCTTTCTCCCCCTCTCTCTCGTCCCCTCCCCCTCTCTCTCCTCCCTCGGTCTCTCACCCCCTCTCTCCATCGCCATCTATCACTCTCTTTCTCCCTCCTTTCTCTATCCCCCCCTCTCCTCTGTCCCTCTCTCCCCCCTTCTCCCTGTCTCTCCCCTTCTCCCTATCTCTCTCTTCCCGCCCCCTCTTGCCCACATCGCTCTCTCTGCCTCTCTCTCCCCCTCTCTCTACCATCCACTCTCTCTCCCTCTCACCCCCTCTCTTCCCCCATCCCCCACACTCTCACATGCCCCCTCGCTCTCCCCCCTCTCTCCCCCGTTCTCTCTCTGGCCCGCTCTCTCGCCCTCTTCTCACTCTCCCAATTATCTATTCCCCTCTCTTACCCCTCTCTCTCTCTGTTTTCCTCCCCACTCTCTCTCTGTCTCTCCCACCCCCCCCCCTCTCTGTCTCACCCCTCCCTCTCTCCCCTCCCTCTCTCTCCCCTCCCCCTCTTTCTCCCCCCCTCTCGCCTGCACCTTTACCCTCCCGCTCTCCCACCTCTTCCCCTCCCTCACCTCTTTCCCCCACCCTCCCTCCCTTTCTTTCTGTCTCCCCCCCTCTCTCTCCCAACCTCTCTCACCCCTCCCCCCCTCTCACCCCTACCCCTCTCTTGCTCTCACCCTGCTCTTTTCCCTTCTCCCTCTCTCTCCGACTTCTTCCCTCTGCTCACCCACACTTTCCTTATTTGGTGAGGACAAGTTTGCAGGGCTATGGGGAGAGAGTGGGGGAGTGGGATTGATTTGGGTAGCTCTTTTCAAAGACATGATGGGCCGAATGGCCTCTTTGTGTGCTGTATAATTCCATGGTTCTTTCCCACCATCCTCTCTCCCTCCCTCTCCCCGCTCTCTCCCCCGCTCTCTTCCCCCCTCTCTCTCCCCCCAACCCCTCTCTCCTCCCTCCCCCTCTATTCTCACCCCTCTTTACACCCCTCTCCCACTCTCTCCCTACCCCTTTCTTCTCACACTCCCAACTCTCCCTCCCCCATCTCTCTGCACCCTCTCTCTCCCCCCTCCCTCTCTCCCCCTTCTTCCTCTCTCACTTCCTCTCACTCACTCCCTCCCCCTTTTTCTCCCCCCTCTCTCCCATCCTCCCCCTCTCTCCCCCCTTTTTTCTCCCCCTTCTCTTTCTCCCCCCTCTCTGTCTCCCCCATTCTCCTGCCTCTGTCCCCCACCGATCCACCCCCTCTCCCCCCTCTATTTCTCTCTCTCACCCTCTCTCTCCTCCATTTTTCTCTCTCTCTCCTCCCCTTTCTCACCCCTCCTCTCAACCCCCCCCCATGTCTCTCCCCCCCTCCATCTCCCTCTCTTCCCCCTTTCTCTCTCCGTCTCTCCCCCCTCTCTCCTCCTCTCTCCCATCTTCTCTCTCCCCCTTTCTCTCTCCCCACCTCTCTTTCGCCTCTCTTTATCTATCACCCCATCTCCCGCTGTTCAACACTGTCGACCATTCCTCTCCAACTGTCTACACTTTGTCTCCACTAACAGCTTCTCATTCAACCCCCGCACCATCACATGTGGTGTCCCTCAGACTCTGTCCTTGGTCCCCTCCTTTTCAATTTTTACATGCTCCCCCTTGGTGACATCATGAGTAGACATGGGGTCACCTTCCACATGTATGCGGATGATACCCAACTCTACCTCTACCTCTCTGCCTCCATCCTCAACTCCAGGACCACTGTTGTCCTCAAAGACTGCCTCACAGACATCAAATCCTGGATGAGAGCTAACTTTCTCCAGTTGAACATCAACAAGACTGAGACCCTTCTGTTTGGCTCCCATCAGTACCTTCGTACCTCAGGCGCTGACAGCATCCTCCTTCAGGATGCACTCTATACTTCACAGAGCCAACACAGAACCTCAATGTCCTGATCGACCCTCAACTGTCCTTCATACCCCACCTCCGCAAAATTGCCCAGCTTCGTCACTGTCTCACAGCACGCCCCTGACACTCGTTCATGCGTTCATCACATTGAGGTTCGACTACGCAAACTCCCTGCTTGTCGGCTTCCCCAACTCCTCCTGCTACAGGCTGCAGATCATCCAGAGCTCTGCAGCCGGTGTCCTCTCCTGCACCAGTCCCTGCAATCCCATCAACCTCATCCTTGCTCAACTCCACTGGCTCCCCATCACTCAGAGGGTACATTTCAAGATCCTCAACTTCACAGCCCTCCAAGGCTTTGCTCCTACCTACTTCTGACCTCCTAATCCCCTACCAACCTGTCTGCTCCTTGTGCTCAGTGGGTTCCGGCCAGCTTCATGTCCCACGCCTTGTCCGCCCCACCATTGGCGGGCGGAACTTCAACTTCTGGCCCCATCCTCTGGAACTCCACCCCACAGTTCCTCCGCCATGCCTTGCCTTGCCTCCTTCAAAACTCTCCTCTTCGACCGTGCCTTCGATCACCCTTCTACCTCTACCCTCCCGCCCTCCACTACTCCTGATCCCAACCACCAGCTGAGGTGCGGGTTCCTGACTGTCCAGGTCTTGAGACATTCTCCCGATGTAAAAGGCGCTATACAAATGTAATTTCTTGCTGTTGTTTTGGGGGGAGGTGTGTGTATGTTTTATAGCGGGTAGGGGGGTGTTGTGGGAGCCTTTTTTTGTGTGTGCGTGTTTGTATGTGTATATATATTGCTTGTGTGTGCATGTTTTCTGCGTGTATGTTTTGGGTGTATGTTTTGAGTGTGTTTTGCGAGTGTGCTGGTGTTTTGCGGGGTATGGGGTGTTTATTGTGTGTGTGTGCGTTTTGCGGCCTGCATGTTTTGTGTGTGTGTAGGGAGGTATGGGAGTGTGTGTACAGGAGATGGTGTTGGGATATGTGTGTGTAAGGGGGGGGTTGGTGATGTCTATCTGTGTATAGGGATGTGGGCGTATACGTGAGCATACTGTAGGTGGATTTTGGGGGGTTGTGTATTTTGTGTGTGTGGATGACAACGTGTGTGTGTATGGATATGTTGGAGGTTGCGACGGGTATTGTGTGTGACTTGTGTTGGAGTGGGTGTATTTATTTTTTTAATAATAATAATAATAATCCTTACATTTGATATAGAGCTTTTCACGTCGGGAGGACGTCCCAAAGCGCTTCACAGAACACACTGTAAAGTGAATTGACTGTATATTTGTGGGCGAACGCGGCAGCCAATTGCGCACAGCAATGTCCCACAAACAGTCGTAGATTGAAAATGACCAATTTATTATTGTTTTTGGTTTTGGAGGGATTATTATTAGGCTCTGTGTGGAGTAAGGAAACTTGCCCAAGGTTTCGCCCTCTGCCTGGAATTGAACTCAGGTCTCTCGCTTGCAAAGCGAGTGCTCTAACCACTGAGCTACAGGACTCCCCTGGGGGGATACGTGTGGGGATTTTTGATGTATGTGTGTATATATGAGGAGTTTGGGGATGCATGTTAGTATGTATGTGGATTTTTTTGTTGGGGATGCGTGTTTTGCATGTATGTGTGTATGAGGGGGTATTGGGGTGCATGTTTGTATCAGGGGTATTGTATGTAAGTATGTGTATGTGTATAAAGGGGTATTCGGGTGTGTAGTGTATGAGTGTGTATGGATGTTTGTGAGTGGGTATGAGAGATGTATGTGTGTGTGTGTGTGTGTGCAAGAGGGGGTGTTAGTGTGTGTGTGGGGGCATGTTGAAGTGTGTGCATGAGGGGGTGTTGGGGTCTGTGTATGGAGGAGTGTTGGTGTGTGTTTGTATATGAGGGGGTCTTGGTGTGTGTATGAGGGAGGGGTGTTTGAAGGGGTGTTGGTGTGTGTGTCTGACAGGTTGGTAATGTGTGTGTGTGTATGAGGGAGTGTTGTGCGTGTATGAGGAGGTGTTGGGAGTCCGTGTGTATGAATGGTGCTGGGTTTGTTAATGGCATTAGCACTGCATTGCTAGCAGATAACTAATAAATGTCTGTTTACGGGAAAGGAATTTTGAGAGTGTATGAGAAACAGAATTTCTATTTACATTAATATAGAGCCCTTATGTTGGATGATGTGTCTGAAAGCCTTGCATAGCTGACTGTAACTTATTTGTAGACTGAAGGGTGGGAGGCAGGCAGATACTGACCAAAATAACCTGACTGCAAACAGATTTACCATTGAACCGTCTGGTGTATCTTATCAAATCCTCGGGTCCCAGACAATAATGTTGTGAAGCTGTCTGTTTAGCTTTGCCATGTTTGTGCTGAATCACATTTTAATGTGTTGACGTGCAAACAGAAAGCCGGTTTGCTCCCAAGCATGGAGGCATCACTAATTATCTTCCTTTAATAAGACTTATTTATTGCAAGTGTTTGAGGGACAGCTAGACTTCAGCCCTCACCAGCTGGGATTCACAAAAGGTCACCAGATCCTTAGAGCATCTGAGCTGTGAGCGCGTGATTTCATCAGCTTCCACTGGATGAATTTGCATTTGTTTCACTAAACTCAACGAGTCTAGTGACAGAGGACAGACAGTGCCTGATTCCCGGCCAGTGGAGACGATCGTGAGGACCGAGTGCTGAGAAGTAGGAATTAAAAAAAGGTGACAGAGATAGGAAGCAACAGCACAGACAGAATGGCCTCTTTGAGGTGCTGAATGATTCTGTGTTGGATGTTTCCCTTCCCCTGTCTCTCACACACTGGCCTCTGATGTTCTTTCCTGTGTGAGTACAGAGAGCACAGTGTATGTCAGTGCCTTGTGTGTACAGAGAGTACAGTGTGTCAGTGTTGTGTGTGTACAGAGAGCACAGTGTATGTCAGTGCCATGTGTGTACAGAGAATACTGTGTCAGTGCTGTGTGTATACAGAGAGTACAGTTGGTTGCTATAAGTGCCTCAGTTTGCTGGATTCTGGTAACTTCACTCGTGGCAGGTTAGTGCCCAGGAGCACTGGAGGCTAGTTATCTGCCCTAATGCATGCTCACATTTCACAGAGTGTTTCACAGAACACCTTGAAGTGCTTCACAGAATGAGATTGATTGGAAAGGAAGTGGTTGTTCTGGGCCCCACACTTTAGGAAGGATGTCAAAGGAGATTTTTCAGGATGGTACCAGGAGTGAGGGGCATCAGTTATCAGAGAGGAGAGAGAAGCGAGGATTATTCTCCTTGGAGCAGAGAAGGTTAAGAGGAGACTTAATAGAAGTTTTCAAAATTATGAGGGGATTCGATAGGGTGAAGAAGGAGAAACTATTTCCACTGGTGGGTTGGTCAGTAATCCGAGGACACCAATTTAAAATAGTTGTTAAAAGAAACAGAGCAGAGGAGAGGAGAAATGTTTTCACACTGCGAAAGGATGGTGAAAGCCGATTCGATAACAACTTTTAAGAGAGATGTAGATAATTATTTGGGGAGAACAAGTTTGCAGGGCTATGGGGAGAGAGTGGGGAGTGGGATTGAATTGGACAGCTCTTTTCAAAGAGCCGTCACAGACACGATGGCCCCTTTGTGTGCTGTATAATTCTATGTTTTTATGATTATGAAGCCAAACCCAGGACTTGTGTATGAATAGATTTAATTCAGGATATAGTTCATGATCCTGGCCCTCACCTTCAAAGCCCTCCATGGCCTTGTCCTCCCTACCTCTGTGACCTCCTAACCCCCTATCAATCTGGCCTGCTTCACGTCCCCGGCCCCACCATTGGTGGGAGGATCTTTAGCCTCTCTACCCGCACCTCTGGAACTCCATCCCGCAGTTCCTCGGTAACATAAGAACATAAGAATTAGGAGCAGGAGTAGGCCATTCAGCCCCTCGAGCCTGCCCCGCCATTCGATAAGATCATGGCTGATCTTCAGACCTAACTCTGATTACCTGCCCTATCCCCAAATCCCCTAATCCCTCTGTTTTTTAAAAATCTATCAGTCTCAGCCTTGAAGATGTTCTCCGCTCTAGTCTAACCCACTCTCCCCCCCTAGTCTAACCCACTCTCCCCCCCTAGTCTAACCCACTCTCCCCCCCCTAGTCTAACCCACTCCCCTCACCAGTCTAACCCACTCTCCCCCCTAGTCTAACCCACTCTCCCCCCCTAGTCTAACCCACTCCCCTCACCAGTCAAACCCACTCCCCCCCCTAGTCTAACCCACTCTCCCCCCCTAGTCTAACCCACTCTCCCCCCCTAGTCTAACCCACTCCCCTCACCAGTCTAACCCACTCTCCCACCTAGTCTAACCCACTCTCCCCCCTAGTCTAACCCACTCTCCCCCCCTAGTCTAACCCACTCCCCTCACCAGTCAAACCCACTCCCCCCCCCTAGTCTAACCCACTCTCCCCCTCTAGTCTAACCCGCTCTCCCCCCCTAGTCTAACCCACTCTCCCCCCCTAGTCTAACCCACTCTCCCCCCTATCTAACCCACTCTCCCCCCCTAGTCTAACCATCTCTCCCCCCTAGTCTAACCCACTCTCCCCCCCTAGTCTAATCCACTCCCCTCACCAGTCTAACCCACTCTCCCCCCTAGTCTAACCCACTCTCCCCCCTAGTCTAACCCACTCTCCCCCCCTAGTCTAACCCACTCCCCTCACCAGTCTAACCCACTCTCCCCCCTAGTCTAACCCGCTCTCCCCCTCTAGTCTAACCCACTCTCCCCCCTAATCTAACCCACTCTCCCCCCCTAATCTAACCCACTCTCCACCCCTAGTCTAACCCACTCTCCCCCCCTAGTCTAACCCACTCTCCCCCCTTAGTCTAACCCACTCTCCCCCCTAGTCTAACCCACTCTCCCCCCTAGTCTAACCCACTCTCCCCCCTAGTCTAACCCACTCCCCACCCCTAGTCTAACCCACTCCCCCCCTAGTCTAACCCACTCCCCTCACCAGTCAAACCCACTCCCCCCCCTAGTCTAACCCACTCCCCCCCTAATCTAACCCAATCTCCCCCCTAGTCTAACCCACTCTCCCCCCTAGTCTAACCCACTCTCCCCCCCTAGTCTAACCCACTCTCCCCCCCAGTCTAACCCACTCTCCCCCCCTAGTCTAACCCACTCTCCCCCCTAGTCTAACCCACTCTCCCCCCTAGTCTAACCCACTCTCCACCCCTAGTCTAACCCACTCCCCCCCTAGTCTAACCCACTCCCCCCCCTAGTCTAACCCACTCCCCTCACCAGTCAAACCCACTCCCCCCCCTAGTCTAACCCACTCTCCCCCCTAATCTAACCCAATCTCCCCCCCTAGTCTAACCCACTCTCCACCCCTAGTCTAACCCACTCTCCCCCCTAGTCTAACCCACTCTCCCCCCTAGTCTAACCCACTCCCCCCCCCCAGTCTAACCCACTCTCCCCCCAGCGTAACCCACTCCCCCCCAGTCAAACCCACTCCCCTCACCAGTCAAACCCACTCTCCCCACCTAGTCTAACCCGCTCTCCCCCCCTAGTCTAACCCACTCTCCCCCTAGTCTAACCCACTCTCCCCCCTAGTCTAACCCACTCTCCACCCCTAGTCTAACCCACTCCCCCCCCCAGCCTAACCCACTCCCCCCCCAGTCAAACCCACTCCCCTCACCAGTCAAACCCACTCTCCCCACCTAGTCTAACCCGCTCTCCCCCTCTAGTCTAACCCACTCTCCCCCCCTAGTCTAACCCACTCTCCCCCCCTAGTCTAACCCACTCTCCCCCCCTAGTCTAACCCACTCTCCCCCCCAGTCTAACCCACTCTCCCCCCCAGTCTAACCCACTCTCCCCCCCTAGTCTAACCCACTCTCCCCCCCAAGTCTAACCCACTCTCCCCCCTAGTCTAACCCACTCTCCCCCCTAGTCTAACCCACTCTCCTCCCCCCCAAGTCTAACCCACTCTCACCCCCAGTCTAACCCACTCTCCCCCCCAGTCTAACCCACTCTCCCCCTCAGTCTAACCCACTCCCCCCCCAGTCAAACCCACTCCCCCCCCCTAGTCTAACCCACTCTCCCCCCCTAGTCTAACCCATTCTCCACCCCAGTCTAACCCACTCCCTCCCACAGTCTAACCCACCCCAGTCTAACCCATTCTCCCCTCAATCCATGTCTAACCCCACTCTCCCCTCATTCCCCTCAGTCTAACCTCATTCCGTGCAGTCCTCACTCCCCCAGACTAATCGGACCCGCCCCTCACTTCCCCATTAACCCCATTCTACCCTCTTGCCCCCAGTCTACCTCCACTTCCCCCTAGTTCCCCCAGTCTAATCCCTCTCTCCCTATCTAACTCAACTTTCCCCTCGCTCTGCGCAATCTAACCCCACTCCACACCTCCCTCGTATTATCCCACTCTCCCCTCCCATCACCGTCTAACCCCTCTACCCTTGCTTTGCACAGTCTAACCCCACTCTCCTCAGTCTAACCTCACTCTCCCCTCTCTCCCACAATCTAACCGCACTCTCCCCCCAGTTTACCCACTCTCCCCTTGTCTAACCCACTCTCCCCTCGCTTCCCCTAATCTAACCCACTCGCCCCTCACTATACCCTTGCTACCTCAGTCTAACCCCACTCTCCCCTCACTCCCCCAGTCTTACCCCGGTGTCACCTCACTGCCCCAGTCTAATCCTACTCTCCCCTCACTCTCCCAGTCTAACCCCACTCTCCCCTCACTCCCCCAGTCTAATTCCATTCCCCACTCATGCCCCATTCTAACCCACTCTCCCCTTGCTGCCCTCAGTCTTACCCTACTCTCCCCGAGACTAACCTCACTCTCAACAACAACAACAACAAGATTCCATTTATAGAGCGCCTTTCACGTCGGGGGGACGTCCCAAGGCGCTGGACAGTTGGGTCAGGACCCGAGCGTTGGGGGGAAATGGTCAGGGTGAGGGGAGGGAAGGGAGGGAGCGAGGAGGGGGTAGAGAGTCGAGAGGGAGCTGAAGGCACGGTCAAAGAGAAAGGTCTTGAGACCGGCCTTGAAGGAGGAAAGGGAGGAAGCGGCGAAGGCACTGGGGGATGGAGTTCCAGAGCCTCGGGGCTGAGAGGCTGGAGGCCCGGCCACCGATGGTAGGGCGGTTGGGGCGGGGGATGTGGAGCAGACCGGAGCCAGAGGAACGGAGGGTACGGGCAGGTCTCTCGCTTTTGTATCAGAAGATTGGGGATTCATTAATAATAAAAGCCCCTGGTTGGGATTTGGAAACCACATGCTGACACTCCAGTGCAGTGCTGGGGGATCGCTGCATTGCCAGAGGTGCCATCCTTTGATGAGACATTAAACTGAGGTCCTGTCTGGCTAGTGGGTAGTTAAAGGTCCCATGGCACTATTAGAAAAAAGGGAATTTCTCTCAAGTGTTCTGGCTAACAATCCCCCAGATAAAATTGATCATTGATTTCATGGTTGTTTGTGAGATGTCGCTGCGTGCAAATTGGCTGTCGCATTTGCCCACAAAATATACAGTCACTACACCTTACAATATATGATGTGAAGCGCTTTGAGATGTCTCAACAAGGTGATTAGGCGCTGTATCAAATGCAAGCATGATTATACATTATACAGTGGAATGTGCCGGTTAACCCCAATTTAAAATAGTTGTTAAAAGAAACAGAGGGGAGGTGAGGAGAAATGTTTTCACACAGCGAGTTGTTCGGATCTGGAATGCATTGCCTGAAAGGGTGGTGGACGCCGATTCCAAAACAACATTTAAGAGAGAAGTAGATAATTATTTGGTGAGGACAAGTTTGCAGGGCTATGGGGAGGGAGCAGGGGAGTGGGATTGAATTGGATAGCTCCTTTCAAAGAGCCGTCACAGACACGATAGGCCGAATGGCCTCCTGCGCTGTATAATTCTATCGTTCAATGATTCTAAGTCTATTATGAGGCACTTTATCAAAAGCCTTTTGAAAATCCATATAAATTACATCAACAGCACTACCTTCATCCACCCTCTCCGTTACTTCATCAAAAATTAGGTTTGTTAGACATGATTTGCTTTTAACAAACCCACATTGGCTGTTCTTTATTAACCCATACTTTTCTAAGTGAAAATTAATTTTGTCCCGGATTATAGTCTCTAGAAGTTTCCCCGCTACTGACGTTAGGCTGACTGGCCTGTAGTTCTCAAGTTTATCCTTCTGCCCCTTTTTGCACATAGGAAACCATTTTTGTACAGGGGAGTAACATTTGCAACCCTCTGGCACCACCCCGGTGTCCAAGGCGGATTCAAAGATTGTGACCAGAACATCCGTTATTTCCACCCTTACTTCCCTCAGTAACCTAGGATGCATCCCGTCCAGACCGGGTAACTTATATACTTTGAGCACCGACAACCTCTTTAGTACCTCCACTGTCATGATGAGCTTTCACAAAATGTGGAATGCAGGTGAATGGTCAAATTCAGCAACACTGGCAGTGTGTACTTTTCAGAGCCAGCTGCAACATTAGACAAGCTGGAGCTTGTCACGCCAGCCTCAGGCGTGTGTCAGCCTGGCTCAGTGGTAGTGCTACTGCCTCAGAAGGTTGTGGGTTCAAGCCCCACATCGGGATTTAATCGCATACTCTTCTAAGATGATCATATACTGCAGCACGGGGAGGGGGGGGAATGTCGCATTGTCAAAGGTGCTGTCTTTCGGGTGAGACATTAAAACTGAGCTCCCGTATGCTTGTTCAAATGGATATAAAAGCACCTGTTGCACAATTTGAGAAGGGAGTTTCGCTATGTATCCTGGCCAATAATCCCCCGAATAAGCAGTGGTCATTCATGTCATGGCTATTTGTGGGGTTTATTAATTATTAATAAAACAACTCAGAGGGGACCTCAATAATACTTTAAGATGACAGTAGAACAACAGATTTAGAGTTGTAAAGGGTAATTTCAGGACAAACACCAGGAAATTTTTCTTTATCCAGAGGGTATTTTACAACTGGAAAAAGTTACCAGGAAGGGTGGTTGAGGCCAGGATAAGAACACAAGAATTAGGAGCAGGAGTAGGCCATTCAGCCCCTCGAGCCTGCCCCGCCATTCGATAAGATCATGGCTGATCTTCAGACCTAACTCTGATTACCTGCCCTATCCCCAAATCCCCTAATCCCCCTGTTTTTTAAAAATCTATCAGTCTCAGCCTTGAAGCATCTACAGCCTTCTGGGGGAGTGAATTCCATGAATTCACTACCCTCTGAATGAAGAAATGTTTCCTCAATTCTGCTCTAAAAGGCTGACCCTTAAGTTTAAGACAGTAACCCCTGGTTATAGATTCTCCTACCAGGGGAAACAGACCCTCAGTGTCTACTGTATCCGGCCCTTTAAGAATCTTTTATGTTTCAATAAGATCTCCCCTAATTCTTCTGTACTCTAGAGAATACAGCCCCAGTTTATTCAGGCTATCCGCATAGGTCAGTCCCCTCATCCCAGGAACTAACCGAGTGAATCTATGCTGCACCCCCTCGAGGGCAAGTATGTTCTTTTTTAAACAAGGAGACCAAAACTGCACACAATATTCTAGGTGCGGTCTCACCAGGGTCCTATACAGTTGCAGCAAGACTTCCCTACTCTTTACTCTAAATCTTTTGCAATGAACACTAACATGCTGTTCGCCATCTTAGTTGCTGCTGCACCTGCAAACTAACTTTTTTAGACTGGTGTACAAGGACACCCAAATCTACTAACACTAACACTATTTAATCTCTCCCCCCCCCCCTAGAAAATAATCTGTTTTTCTATTTTTTCTACCTAGATGAGTAACTTCACACTTCCCCACATTAAATTCCATCTGCCACCTACTCGCCCACTCCCCTAGTCTATCTATATCCCATTGCAATCTTTTTGCATCATCCTCAGAGCTTACTCTCCTACCTAGTTTAGTGTCATCTGCGAATTTAGATACGTTACATTCAATGTCCTCGTCTAGATCATTGATGTAAATTGTAAATAGCTGATCATTGTGGCACTCCACTAGTCACATCCTGCCAATTCGAGAATGACCCCTTTATCCCTACTCTCTGTTTTCTACCCGTTAGCCACCCTTCAATCCATGCTAATATGTTCCCATTAATCCCGTGGGCCTTAACCTTGTGCAATAGCCTTTTGTGTGGCACTTTGTCAAATGCCTTTTTAAAATCTAAATATACTACATCTACTGTTCCCCCCTATCTAACCTGCTAGATACATCTTCAAAAAACTCTAAAAGATCAGTTAAGCATGACTTTTGTAAAGCCATGTTGACTCTGCCTAATCTTGTTATGGTCTTTCAGGAATCCCATTACGACATCTTTAATTAAGGACTCAAGAATTTTCCCTACCAGTGATGTCAGACTAACTGGTCTATAGTTCCCCATCTTTTCTCTCCCATCCTTCTTAAATAGTGGTGTCACGTTTGCAATCTTCCAATCAATGGGAACCGTTCCAGAATCCAGAGAATTTTGGAAGATCAAAGACAAGCCATCCACTATCTCAGAAACCACCTGTATAAAACTCTAGGATGTAGGCCATCGGGTCCAGGAGATTTATCCGTTTTAAGACCTGACAATTTACCTAAAATCATTTCTTTACTAATATTAATTCCCCTACGTTGCTCGCTAACATTGTCTTCTTGGTAGGTTTTCAGTGTCTTCTAAGGTGAAGACAGTGGCAGAGTACTTGTTTAGTGACTCTGCCATGTCTTTGTCCCCTACTATAATTCTCCCCGTCTCTGCCTGTAGCAGACCCACAGTTACCTTCGACAGCCTCTTCCTCTTTATATATTTATAAAAACTCTTGCAGTCTGTCTTCATGTTCTTCGCTAGTTTGCCCTCATATTCCATTTTCTCCCTCCTAATCACTTTTTTTGTTCTCCTTTGTTGATCGCTAAAATTCTCCCAATCCTTGGGTTTACTACTCATCTTTGCTGTTTTATAAGCTTCTTCCTTTAACTTTATACTTTCCCTAACTGCTCTAGTTAGCCACGGTTGGACCACCTTTCCCGTGGCATTCTTATTCCTCGAATAACGTGCTTGCTGGGAATTTTGCATTATCTCTCTTGCCTCCTTCAAGACCCATCTCAAGACCCTCCTCTTTGACCTCATCTCCCTACCCCACCTCACACCTCCTGATCCTGACCCCCAGCTCGAGTGCGGATCCCTGACTGTCCAGCGCCTTGGGGTGTCCTCCGGACGTGAAAGGTGGTATACAAATGTAATTTGTTGTTTCAAAGCGCTTCACAGAATATATTGTAAAGTGAAGTGACTATATTTTGTGGACGAAATGCGGAAGCCAATTGTACACAGCAGTGTCCCACAAACAGTCAGGAATTGAGTGAACAAATTATTATTATATTATTTTTTTGGGAGTGATTATTACCCAGGAAAAGTGATCTGCCAATCAAAAAACAAGCAGGTTCCTAGTTACTGCTAGGTAAACAGATGCATGTGCAGTAAGGAAAATTGCCTACCGTTTCGCCCTGCCTGGGAGTTGGACCCAGGTCGTCTTGCTTGGAAGGCAGGTGCTCTAGTCAATATGCCACAGGACTCCACAATATTTTTAGTATAAAGTGGGAGGCTGCAGATTGGAGGGGAGGAAGGAGGTAGAAAGGGTAGGAAAGGGCATTTGTTAGAGGAGGGGGAAAAGAGTCAGGCTGTGTTCGTGGTCAATATCCAGAGACTTTGTGCTAGAAATGTGTGTATCGTGTGAGAATAGGGCCTCCCTTGATGCATCGCAGCTATCAAGCTACCGACCCATCTCCAACGTCCTTGAAAAAGTCGTCGCCTCCCAGCTGCGCTCTTTCCTCTCCACCCATTCATTATTTGAACCCCTTCAGTCGGGTCGGAAACCACCCTGGTCAAGGTACCTATTGACATCTTGACTATCTGCGACCAGGGCTCCCTCTGCCTCCTTGTCCTCCTCGACCTATCGGCTGCATTTGATACGGTCGACCACGCTATCCTCCTCCACCGCTTGTCATCCCACCTCAACCTTCAAGGCCCTGTCCTTGAGTGGTTTAGGTCGTACCTCTCCCACCATCTTCAGTTTGTTTCCACAAACGGCTTCTCCTCCGGCCCCCGCACTGTCTCGTACGGTGTCCCTCAGGGCTCTGTCCTCGGTCCCCTCCTCTTCACCCTCTATATGCTCCCCCTCGGTGACATCATCTGCAGACATGGGGTTAACTTCCACATGTATGCAGATGACACCCAACTCTACCTTTCCTCCTCTACTCTCAACTCCACGACCACCGATGTCCTGACAGCTGCCTGTCCGACATCGAGTCCTGGACGAGAGACAACTTTCTTCAGCTCAATGTGCGCAAAACTGAGGCCCTCCTGATTGGCTCACGTCAGCGCCTCCGCACCTCAGGTGCTGACAGCATCAGCATCCAAGGCTGCACTCTCCACCTCTCAAAGCCGGTCAGGAACCTCGGCGTTTTGTTCGACCCTGAGCTGTCCTTCCTCCCTCATATCCTCACCACAACTGGCACCGCCTTCCATCACCTCTGAAACATTGCCAGACTACGGCACTACCTCACCCCTCACTCGGCTGAAACTGGTCCACGCCTTTATCACCTCAAGGCTGGAGTATGGGAACTCTCTCCTCGCCGGCCTTCCCGCCACCTCCCTCCACACTACAGGTCATTCAGAACTCTGCAGCTCGTGTACTGTCCCGCACCAGACACCGCGACCACATCACTCCCACCCTCGCTCGCCTCCACTGGCTCCCCATCCCCCAGAGGATCGAATTCAAGATCCTCATCCTCACCTACAAGGCCATTCACGGCCTCGCTCCCTCCTACCTCTCCGACCAACTATCCCCCTACCTACCTGCCCGTACCCTCCATTCCTCTGGCTCCGGTCTGCTCCACATCCCCCGCCCCAACCGCCCTACCATCGGTGGCCGGGCCTTCAGCCTCTCAGCCCCAATGCTCTGGAACTCTATCCCCCAGTGCCTTCGCCGCTTCCTCCCTTTCCTCCTTCAAGGCCGGTCTCAAGACCTTTCTCTTTGACCGTGCCTTCAGCTCTCCTCTCGACTCTCTACCCCCTCCTCGCCCCCTCCCTTCCCTCCCCTCACCCTGACCATTTCCCCCCAACGCTCGGGTCCTGACCCAACTGTCCAACGCCTTGGGACGTCCTTCCGACGTGAAAGGCGCTCTATAAATGAAACCTTGTTGTTGTTGTTGTTGGTGTGTACGTATGTATACGTCATGAATTAAAATTAGCTCAGTGCACCGTGATGCAGATTGGGTGGATGATGAACTGTAGGCAGGGATGTCTGGCAATGTAAGATTGTAAGTCCCAGTCTCAGACCCGCTCTCAGTATCTCTCTCTCTCTTTGACCTCGGCCTCAATGACTCTCTCTGGCTCTCTCTCTGACCCCGATCTCAGTCTCTCTCTCTCTCTCTCACACTATCTCTGAACCCGATCTCAATTTCTGTCTCTCTCTCTCTCTCTCTCTCGCTCTGACCCCGATCTCGGTGTCTCTTTCTTTGACCCCGATCTCAGTGTCTCTCTCTTTCTCTCTCTCTCTGTGACCCTGATCTCAGTGTCTCTCTCTCTCTCTCTTGACACCGATCTCAGTGTCTCTCTCTCTCTCTGACCCCGAACTCAGTGTCGCTCTCTCTCTCTGACCCTGATCTCAGTGTCTCTCTCTCTCTCTCTCTCTCGCTGTGATCCTAATCTCCGTGTCTCTTTCTTTGACCCCGATTTCAGTGTCTCTCTCTCTCTGACCCCAATTTCAGTGTCTCCCTCTCTCTCTGACCCTGATGTCAGTGTCTGTCTCTCTCTCTCTCTCTCTCTGACCCCGATCTCAGTGTCTCTCTCTCTCTGACCCCAATCTCAGTGTCTCCCTCTCTCTCTGACCCTGATGTCAGTGTCTGTCTCTCTCTCTCTCTCTCTCTGACCCCGATCTCAGTCTCTCTCTCTCTCTGAACCTGATCTCAGTGTTCTCTCTCTTTCTCTGACCCCGATCTCAGTGTCTCTCTCTCTCTCTCTCTCTGAACCCAATCTCAGTCTCTCTCTCTCTCTCTCAACCCAATCTCAGTTTCTGTCTCTCTCTCTCTCGCTCTGACCCCGATCTCAGTGTCTCTCTCTCTCTCTGTGACCCCAATCTTAGTGTTTCTCTCTCTCTCTCTCTTTCTCTGACCCCAATCTCAGTGTCTCTTTCTCTCTCTGACCCCAATCTCAGTGTCTCTTTCTCTCTCTCTCGACCCCGATCTCAGTGTCTCTCTCTCTCCTCCTTCGTCCTCCCGCCCTCTCTCGCTTAAATAGTATCCAACCCAAACAGAGTTCCATGCATCTCACCTATACATGGAAAATCCAGGGATATTTGTTGTAAAGGAATTTTTACTCTCTCCCTGGAGGAACTCATCCGGCTTATCTAATTACAAAGAGTATTATCTTTAGTTCAGCTTCATATAAGTGTTATCTATCACCTGATCTGGGCTGCTTTTGTGAACCTTTATGTATGTGTTTGTAGGTCAGCGAAAGGACAGCAGTCATGTTGACATTAGCCAAAAAGCTGAAACGGGAAGAAGGTGTGAAAGGAAGAGGAACCAATAACCAAAGCCTAGATTCCACTCGCCGTATCTCCATCAGGGATAAACTTCTCATCAAAGGTATGTCTTCTCTTTGGACTGTCTGGCTTTCTGACACTGCACAAACTACTGACATTGTGCACAATAGGATGGAGAAGTTACAAGACTGAAGGAGCTGCAAATGAGTCCAACCCATTCACTGAGATTCAACTGACTCCCCTGCACTCCTGGGACGAGCCCTTTGTGGATACATTAAGTGGAAATTGTACTGTAGGCCACATGTTTACTATTGACTGACCACAAGATTACTGTTGATCACAGAGAGCCTAGGTTTATTATTGACTAATCACAGAGAGCCCTGGTCCCTTTCCATGTTTTTGTGAAGCTGATTAACGATTTCTGTTCCTCTGGTTTGAACGCAGACAAACCTTTGTTTCTGGTCCAAGATTGTGTGCATTCTTGGAAGTTGTCTTTTGAGCCCTCAGTTCAGATGGGTGGATTTAAACAACTCGAGCAGAGAGCCTAGCAGAGTGAGGAGGGAACTAAGTGAGATAGAACAGAGTAAGAAGTCTGTTAATGAATTTGGTGAAAGTGGGAATTCAGTGGAGAGGGAAAGAGGTGCATAATTATAAAACATATAATAGTTATATCAAAATAATATAGAATATGGCAGTGCAGCTGAGACCAGTTGCATGCACAGTGTGTGCCATGTGGGAACTCCAGGATGCCTCCGGCTGCTCAAGCTTGAGCTCAGGGTTTCTGAGCTCGAGGAGAGATTGGTGTCACTACAGGAGCACGCAGGAGACTGAAGAGTTCATGGATCGAATGTTTCAGGAGGTGGTCACCCCACAGCCACAGGGGTTCAGAAGGAGAGTGAGTGGGTGACCACCCGGCATGGTAGGACGAGGGGACGGGCAGTGCAGAAATCCCCTGAGTGTGTGGCACTCACAAACCAGTCCTCTGTACTGAATAGCGGTGAGGGTGATGACATCTCTGGGGAGGGGAGTAAAAAGTAAATGGATGCACAGGGGGACGCAGGGAAGAGTGTCAATGCAATTGTCATTGGGGACACAACGATGAAAGGAGTAGACAGGCGTTTCTACAACCAAAGACGTGACTCGCATGGTATGTTGCCTTCCTGGTTCCAGGGTTGAAGACATCAGTTTTATGACACAAAACTAGGAGGAAGTGTCAACACAGAGGATGACATTAAAAAAATGCAGCGAGACATAGATAGGTTAGGTGATTGCGCAGGTAGGTGGCAGATGAAGTATAATGTAAGGAATTGCGAAGTCATCCACCTAGGTAGCAAAAACAGTAGAGCAGGTTATTTTTTAGAAGGGGAAAGATTGGAAGGTGTTAGCGTCCAGAGGGACTTGGGTGTCCTTGTACACCAATCACAGAAAGTTAGTCTGCAGGCGCAGTGAGCAATTAGGAAGGCGAACGGTATGTTAGCATTCATTATGAAAGGATTAGAGTATAAGTGGAGTCCTGTAGCACAGTGGTTAGAGCACTCGCTTTGCCAGCGAGAGACCTGAGTTCAATTCCAGGCAGAGGGCGAAACCTTGGGCAAGTTTCATTACTCCACACACCTAATAATAATCCCTCCAAAAAAACAAAAACAATAATAAATTGGTCATCTTCAATCTACGACTGTTTGTGGGACATTGCTGTGCGCAATTGGCTGCCGCGTTCGCCCACAAATATACAGTCAATTCACTTTACAGTGTGTTCTGTGAAGCGCTTTGAGACGTCCTCCCGATGTGAAAAGCGCTATATCAAATGCAAGGATTATTATTATTACTATAAGAGTAGTGAAGTCTTGCTGCAACTGTATAGGGCCCTGGTGAGACCACACCTGGAATACTGTGTGCAGTTTTGGTCTCCTTATTTAAGGAAGGATGTACTTGCCTTGGAAGGGGTGCAGCGTAGATTTACTAGGTTAGTAGCAGGGATGAAGGGGATAAGTTACGAGGATAGGCTGACCAATTTGAGCCTATATTCTATATATAAGATCATCAAAGGGCATGATAGAGTAGATAGTGGGAGATTGTTTCCCTGGTTGGAGAAACTAAAACCAGGTGTCACAACCTTAAAATCAGAGGCAGCCCTTTCGCACTGAGTTGAGGAAGAACTTCTTCACTCAAAGGGTAGTGAATGTATGGAACTCACTACCCCAAAGGGCTGTTGACGCTCAGTCCTTGAACATATTCAAGACTGAGATAGATAGGTTTCTTATTGCAAAAGGGATTAAGGGATATGGGGATAAGGCAGTGTTATGGTATTAGCTGAAGTTAGATTAGAAGATCAGCCATGATTGAATGGTGGGGCAGACTCGAAGGGCCGAATGGCCTACTCCAGCTCCTACATGTTATGTTATGGATCAGATGCAAAACGTTCTACAGGGGGAAGCGGAGCATCCAGAAGTCATAGTCCATGTTGGGATCCATGACGTAGGGAAAAAAAGGGCTGAGAACCTACAGGGAGAGCATCAGAAACTAGGGAGAAAGCTAAAGAGTAGAACCTCAAAAGGTGGTGATCTCTGGATTACTCCCAGTGCCTCGTGCAAGTGAGTATCAAAACAGCAGGATCAAACACATGAAAGCATGGTTGGAGAAATGGTGCAAAAAGAGGGCTTCAGGTTCCTGGATAATTGGGCCCAGTTCTTGGGCAGGTAGGACCTGTACAAGGTGGATGGGTTGCATCTGAACAGGGTTGGGACTAACATCCTCGCAGAGAGGTTAACTAGTGCTGTGGGGAAGGGTTTAAACTAATTTGGAAGAGGAAAGGGAATCAGGATGTAGCATCAGACAGGACAATCAAGTTGCATAGTGGGCTGGGAGAGAGAGGAGAGCGTAGAGAAGTAGAATAAGATGAAAATAAACTGAGAGGAGGTGCAAAAAAGGTTGACGGTGCTCAAGGTAGATAAGTCACCTGGTCCGGTCAGGATGCATCCTAGGTCACTGAGGTGGAAATAACAGAGGCTGTGGCCAAAATTTTCAATCCTCCTTGGACATTGACCGGGGTGGTGCCAGAAGACTGGAGGGTTGCAAATGTTACTCCCCTGTACAAAAAGGGGCAGAAGGATAAACCCGGGAACTACAGGCCAGTCAGCCTAACGTCATTAGTGGGGAAACTTCTAGAGAATAAATTTTCCCTAAGAAAAATATAGGTTAATAAAGGACAATCAACACGGATTTGTTAAAGGCAAATCATGTCTAACAAACCTGACAAAGTGTCCAGAGCAGGCGCTGCCGAGAAACTGAAGAAACTTACCCGGGACGGCAAAACTACCCTGCTGAAGGATGACGGGAAGGATAAGGCTTTGCGCATCTCCCAAGCCTATTCTCCCAACTCCAGGATCAAGTCAAGATGGAGCTGAAAGGAGCAAAGAGCAAGAACAACAAAAAAGAAGCGAGGTGCAGAACTCTCTGCCAGCAGGTTTCAAGTCTGAGGTCACTTGTCCAGCTCCTGTACATACCCATTCCAACCAAAACAAAACAATAATAAATTGGTCATTTTCAATCTACAACTGTTTGTGGGACACTGCTGTGCGCAATTGGTTGCCGCGTTCGCCCACAAATATACAGTGTTTCACTTTACAGTATATTCTGTAAAGCGCTTTGGGACGTCCTCCCGACGTGAAAAGTGCTATATCAAATACAAGGATTATTATAGGGTGAATGAAGGTTGTGCAGTTGATGTAGTTTATATGGATTTTCAAAAGGCGTTTGATAAATTGTCACCTTGGAGACTTGTAAGCAAAATAGAAGCCCACGATGTTAAAGGGTCAGTGGCAGCCTGGATACTGAACTGGCTGGGAGACAGAAAGCAGAGAGTGGTGGTGAATGGTTGTTTTTCTGACTGGAGGAAGTCTGCAGTGGTGACCCCCAGGGGTCAGTATTGGGACCACTGCTGTTTTTGATCTATATAAATGACCTGGACTTGGGTATAGGGAGTACAATTTCCAAATTTGCAGATGTATCATGTATAAGCATGTGTATCATGTATACGATGTATAAGCTTGGAAAAGCAGTAAACAGTGAGGAGGATAGTATCAGACTGCAAAGGGACATAGCCAGACTGGTAAAATGGGCCGACAGGTGGCAGATGAAGTTTAATGTGGAGAAATGTGAACTGATGCATTTTGGGAGGAAGAATGAGGAGAGCAATATAAGCCGATGGTACAATCTTAAAGGGGGTGAAGGAACAGAGAGGCCTGGGGGTCATATACCTAAATATTTGAAGGTGGCAGGACAGGTAGATAAAGCTGTTAAAAAAGCACACGGGATACTAGGCTTTATAAATAGGGGCAGAGAATACAAAAGTCAGGAAGTTATGATGAACCTTTATAAAACACTGGTTAGTCCTCAGCCAGAGACTGTGTTCAGTTCTGGGCCCCACACTTTAGGAAGGATGTCAAGGCATTGGAGAGGGTGCAAAGGAGATTTACCAGGATGGTACCAGGGTTGATGGACTTGAGTTATGTGGAGAGGCGAGAGAAGCGAGGATTCTTCTCCTTGCAGCAGAGAAGTTTAAGAGGACATTTAATGAAAGTTTTCAGGATTATGAGGGGATTTGATAGTGAACAAGGAGAAAATATAAAAGAAACAGAGAGCAGGTGAGAAATATTTTCACACAGTGAGTTGTTCGGATCTGGAATGCAGTGCCTAAAGGGAGTGGAAGCTGATTCGTTAACAATTTTTAAGAGAGAAGTAGATCATTATTTGGGGAGGACAAGTTTTCAGGGCTATGGGGCGGGAGAGCGCGGGGGAGTGGGATTGATTTGGATAGCTCTTTTCAAAGAGCCAGCACAGACACGATGTGCCAAATGCCCTCCTTCCTTGCTGTATAATTCTATGATTCTATGAACTCAGTCTCATTCTAATCATCTAGCTCCAATCCATCAGTGGTGCCCTGTTGCCTGACCAGGAATGATAAGCTCCAGGGTCACATGTTAGACACAGAAAGTTTTGACTGTGCGTGTTCTCATTGTTCATTATAAATCCCACTCTCTGCCCATATCACTGACAATCCTCTGCCGATTGATACCGACTCTGCTGCGAATCATTGATAAGCCTTGATATCAAATATCAAATGCAAGGATTATTATCATAATGCAAATTGGCGACAGTCTGAACCTTCTATTAGGATTGCTCTGTGACTGAACTGTTTAAATAATAATAATCCTTGGATTTCATACAGCGCCTTATCACGTCTTTGAGACGTCTCAAAGTGCTTCACAAAATATACTGAAAAGTGAATTGATCTTCACTCAAAGTCAAAGTATCTCTTTGATTAATCCTATAAAACGTAAGATTTATCTTTGCAAGACTGATAATCACAGTATTGGGAACATAAAAACATAAGAAATGCTAGACAAAAAGACCAAGGTGCATGTAGTTCGCCTTCCACCTTCCTGGTGGTTGCATGCACATATGTCCTGAACTACCTATGTACTATATCCCATAATGTTATTTCCTAAAAGAAAACTATCTAATCTGTGTTTGAAAGACTCAACACTTCCTGCTTCAACCGTCTCCCTACAGAGCCTGTTCCACAAATTCACTATTCGCTCACTGAAATAGTGTTTCCATAGATTCCCTCTGAATTTACCCCCCTTCAAGTGCAGGCTGTGTCCTCTGATTTTACTATTCTGGACTAGTTGAAACAGCCTGTCCTGATCTATATTGTCTTACCCCTTTAGAATCTTAAAGACAGCAATCATGTCGCCTCTCAATCTTCTCTTCCAGCGTGAACATACCCAATTTACTTAGTCACTCCTCATAGTCCAGTCCCTTCATTCCCTCAATCATTCTGGTTCCCCTTCTCTGTCCTCTCGATTTCTCCCATGTCCTTTTTGTGCTACAGCGACCAGAGCTGGGAGGCTAGATGGACGTTGTAGAGGGAGCGTTACTCTCTCTGTAACCTGTGCTGTCGCTGAGCTGGGAGTGTGGACAGACAGCGTAGAGGAGCTTTACTCTCGAACCCAGCTGATGTGGGGAGGAATTGATTCTGTCATTGAAAAGATCAGAATATGCTGCAAGCTGGTGAAATGAGGTCATGTGACAATTTGAGAAATGATTAGCGAAGAGAGTGAAATGTGACCTGATAAATAATGCAATACTGAAAGATCACTGTCCCTTTCCGTTCTCCTGTTTTTCTTCTGGTCTATGAGTTTTTTTTTAATATTTTCTTTGTCAATGGGCATATTTCCATCAGATTTCTGCTTCTTCTGGATCATTTCACAGCTCAAGTCACTTCCTAAACCCACAAGGCCTGCCCACCCCACTCCTCACCCATCTCAGCCTGGTGTCTGTTGACTATGGTGCTGTCACTGAGATGAGTTGTGATTTGTTTATGTGTTTGATGTGCAATTTGGTAATCTGTTCATGTAACTGGAAGGTGAAGCGAGCACAGAATGTTCTTTTTTTGGGACACTTGCCGTGTGTAACCTCAGAGTGTGAAGAGTGTGATTCAAGATTACTTGCATGGCCTCAAAGGTTTCCTGCCAACTCAAGAGTACTTGTAAAAATATAATTCTTGCATTTGATATCATGCATTTGACATCTTGAAGCACTCAAAGGATAGAATGTAAAGTGGAGACTGTATTTTGTAGGCGTACCTTTGTCTCTTATGTGCTTGACGAGGAGGTGATGTAGTGAGTAGATTGTGTGTGGTGTGTGGGAGAGAGCATGTGTCCTAACCTCACAGCTCCTTGGGAAGCTCCTTGGGATGATCAAAAGAACGACCGCTGCCTCCTTTTAGGAGTGTGGAATGAATGTAGCAAATGAAGAGGAAGAATGTATGAGTTGATGTTTGCTAAGAGTGTGTTTGTCCAGCTACTGGGCACTACGTTCGTGGCATTTCTCATCTTCAGATGGACAGCATGAAGCAGGAGCGGCGTACGTCAGTAAAAACAAATACAGTAAAGTTCTGATGACAGTAAAGTCTTTCTTATCTTGTCACTGACACTTAAGTCAGGGTGGACCATCCTTTTGGCTGCCGCTGGCCAGATTTCCTATTTGAGAAATGTCCGCAGGCCGCATCCAGCCTGGGCCAGCTGGCAGCCCGCGGGCCACATCCAGCCCGGCGGGTGATGTTATCCGGCCCAAGACCATTTCCAACATTCCACTCCCTCCCTCCCTGGTGAACGTCCTCCCAGTGCAGCAACAGGAGCCGGCGGTTGGGAGGACACAGCGCAGAGAGTGGAAGTAATACCGGCCGTTACTGCAGCCTGTCAGGAAGGCAAGCGCGTCTCCTACCAAACGCGTCCTTAGCAATGTAGTCCTGCTGCTGCAGATAGTGACCCACACAGCTGATTGGGAGGGAGAGGGATTGAGAGGGGGGACAGAGAAGGGGGACAGAGCGGGGGGAGGTGAGGTGGAGAGGGGGATGAGGACGCTCTCGTCTTTTCTCCTCTTTCACTCTCTCGCACACACACTCTCAGTTACTCTCTCACTCTACTTCTCACACTCTCTCTTACTTCTCAGACTCTCTCTTACCTCTCACACTCCACCTCCCCCTCTCAATCACTCCCTCCCCTCTTTCCTCCTTTGTCCCACACACTCTTCCTCTCTCAATTACTCTCTCACTCCTACACACACTCTCTCTATCCCCTCTCAAACTCTCGCTCAATCACTCTCATTCAATCACCCTCTCTCAATCTCCCCCCTCTAACCCCCTCTAAACCCTCTCTCCCCTCTAATCCTCCTCTCTCCCTCTTTAACCCCCTTCTCTCTCCCCTCTGTCGGCCCCTTGCCCTTCCCCTCTCTCCCCTCCCTTCTTCTCTCTCCCCCCTCTCACCCCCACCCCTCTCTCTCTCTCCCTCTCTCTTTCTCTCTCTCTCTCCCTTCCCTCTCTTTCTCTCTCTCCCTCTCTCCCACCCTCCTTCTCTCTCACTCAATGGCATCTGCTTTCTGGTGCTCACTCTTCACACTTGCTTACGGATTTGCTCACTCGTTCACTCACTTGCTCGCTACTCACTTTTGCTCGCTCACTGACTCCAAATTCGCTAATAACCAAGTGTGAAACTCAAATTGGATTTGGAAACTAATGTATTTAAGAGAAATTGATTCCCCCTCTTGATAGATCTTTACTATCGCGGATTCATCCCCCACTTGCAACAATACCAAAAGGTCATTTCAAATTCTAAGTGCTAGCGGGCAGCCCTGCAAGATGGCATCTTGCAAGATGGCAAGATACCTCCGACTGCATGTGGTCAAGATCTGCACTGCCTTCTATCTCCCCTGCATTTGTGAGCCTTTGATATAAAGGTCTTACCAGCACAGAAGAGTTAAGCACATAATTGCAGGCATAATTACACAGCTCCACAATTCCTTGCAATTGTTTTCTGTTTTTAGGAGTCACAATTTTTCTATTTTTATGTAGATAACCCTCCAAGAGACCTACCCGAGACAGTGTGGCCAAGGAAATCTACTTTTATGTCGGCCCATCTGGCTTTTCTTAAGGTTTATTTTAAACACCGCAGAAGCAATGTGGCAATGTGCTTAGGGTAATGTTAGAGTTACTTTGCAATAACAAAGCAGTTATTTCTATAATAATAATAATCCTTGCATTTGATATCGCGCTTTTCACGTCTTTTAGACGTCTCAAAACGCTTCACAGAATATACTGTAAAGTGAATTGACTGTATATTGTGGGCAAAATATAATGTATAATGACCTCCCAGGAGACTTACAATTGATTTAAAGGGTGTAACGATTGCCAAAGGTCAGTAATCTGTCCCTCCTTTTCTCTGCCAGCAGAAAGTATTCCATTTTGGGGATGCTGTGTGGATTTGATTTGCCTTGCTGTGTAATTTGCATCGTTTTGAGGTGCTGTTACTGGCCGAATGTTAGAGGCCCGAACATCGAATTAAACCCATTCAAACTTGTGAGCACAACGCCACCACCTTTAGAGTAGTCACACTGTGCTGCAAGCCCTGGCTGTTCCCGGGGTAGTTGTAAGGTTGGCGGCGAAAGATAACTGGAAGATACAGTCGTGGATGTTAAAGATCCTGTGACACTATTGGAAAAGAAAAGAGAGTTTCTCCCCGTGTCCTGGTCAACAATCCTAGGATAGACTGGTCATTCGCCACCTGGCCGGTTGAAACTTTGCTGTGCACAGATTGGCTGCTGTGTTTGCCCGTATAACAGTCACTACACTTGATACTATTTCTGTAAAACATTTTCAAAATGTTCTGCTATGAAACTGCGGGCTCTTCACCTAGCTGCTGTCTGGCGCTGGTGTTGGGGCTGGATGTACACTGTGCCATAGGGTGATAACTAACTGATGCAGCACCCACAAAGCTGAGGCTGGGTAGAGGAGTTTAGTTTCTTGTGGGCCAGGGCCGTGGCTAATGGGGAATCCTGCCTGGAACTGGCCACCGAGCAGCTGTGGCTGTCAGTGACACTAACTTTGTTGTTAGTAAACGGTGCTGTTGGATCGCACCTTTAGTCACCCTCCTACCTGTACCCTCCCGGCCTGCCACCCCTCCTGATCAGAACCCTGGCTCATGTCTAAATCCTTGACTGTCAAGCGCCTTGGTACATTCTTCCAACGTGAAAGGCGTGTCTCTTTTTGCCTCAGAGTGGCGCAGTCTGACCTCGCAGTGACGGTGGAAGAAAGGAGCCTGAGCTTTAGCACGCAAGAGAGGGATTTGAAAGAGGAGATAGGAGGGGTGTGAGAGAGGAGATAGGAGGGGTGTGAGAGAGGGGATAGGAGGGGTGTGAGAGAGGAGATAGGAGGGGTGTGAGAGAGGGGATAGGAGGGGTGTGAGAGAGGAGATAGGAGGGGTGTGAGAGAGGGGATAGGAGGGGTGTGAGAGAGGGGATAGGAGGGGTGTGAGAGAGGGGATAGGAGGGGTGTGAGAGAGGGGATAGGAGGGATGGCGTTGTGTGGAGTATAACCATAGACTAGTTAGTCTGAATGTCAGGTTTGTGAGCTTGTAATTCTTGATTATATCTGTAATCACTGGGAGGTTTAAATTCCACCTTAATATTGTCTCCTCTTCCTCCCACCAGAGGTTGCAGAGCTTGAAGCAAACCTGCCCAGTAAGTATCTCTTGCTTTTTACTCAGTGAACAATGCATGTAATGTTACCCTCTCGGGGCTTTGTGTCTCAGCCCCTTGAGACATCCTCCCGACGATGCTAAACAAATATAATTTGTTGTTGTGTTTACTCTCCCAGCCACATGGGCCTGTGTATTAAAACCCTAGAAATTTACAGCACAGAATAAGGCAATTTGGCCCATCGTTTCTGTGCTGCTCCCTCAAGAGCAATCCTTTCAGTCCCTCTGACCTGCCCTTATCCCACATCCCTGCAGCTGACTCTTTGTCTAATTTCCTTTTAAAGGCCAACCTGGGTTTTCACTCAACCACCTCTCCGGGCTGGGTGTTCCATATCCCAACTGCTCTGTGCATGAAAACATTTCTCCCAACCTTCCCATTTCCTTGTTGGCTATCCCATCACCTGCTCCCTTGACCCCTCTCCTTACCTCCCAGCTCCACCTTTTTGCCCCTCTACTCACAGACCTCATCAACCTCTTCCTTGTCCACTGGCACTGTTCCCACCCCGTCATCACTCCTATCCTCAAAAAAACCTTCCCAGGATCCATCTCTTTGAGACATCTAGAAGACGTGAAAAGCGCTATATCAAATGCAAGGATTATTATTATTATATCTCTGCTCTCAAATTACCACCACATCTTCAACCTTTCCAAGGTCCTTGAATGACTCGTTGCTTCCCAGCTTCGCTCCTTCCTCTCCTGCCACTCCCTATACGAATCCCTCCATTCGGGGTTCCAGGCTGCCCACATCACAAAAACAGTCCTGGTCAAAGTGCGAAATCACATTCTGTCCATCTGTGACCAGGGCTCCCATTGTCTCCTCGTCCTCCTTTGATACTGTTGACCACTCTATCCTGCTCGACTGCCTTTCCGCTCATCTCAATCTTGAATGGTTCAGATATAAACCTCTCACACCATTTTCCACTTTGTCTCAAACAGCTTCTCCTCCAGTCCCCGCATTCGCATGGGGTCATCAAGAGTGAGCATGTAGATATTGAATGGGGTCATGCGGATGACACCTAACTGTACCTCTCTGCCTCCACCCTTGACTCCAGGACCACTGCTGTCCTGACAGAATGTCTGTCAGACATCAAGTCCTGGAAGAGAGCTAACTTTCTACAGTTGAACGTCAACAAGACCAACGCTCTCCTGATTGCCAAACCTCGGCGCCTCCACACCTCAGGCACTGGCAGTATCACCATCAACAGATACACACTCCACCTCACACAGCCAGACAGGAAACTTGGCGTCTTGTTTAACCATTAACTGCCCTTTCTTCCCCCACATCCGTACCATGACCCGCTCTGCCTTCCCCCACCTCCGCAACATCGTCCAACTCTACCACTGCCTCACCTCTCAGGCCACTGAAATTGTCATCCACATATTCATCACATTTAGGCTCGACTGGGTATTTTATAAGCCTATAAAGAATAAAGGGTTAGTCAAAGGTAGGGTGTAAAATTGGATAATGATGATAGTGTCACTAACAATACGTGGCTCAGTGCTGTGACCCTCTATTTAACACTGGCATCTCCTGTGCAGTGTTTGATCGTCTCCTGGCACCCACAACAGCCTTCAAGCTGCTCTCCCAACTCTATAAACAACTCAGTTCTGGAGAGATGGCCATTTGTATCACTGGTTTCATCCCTACCCTCACCCTGAGTTGGGCACAGGGGATTGGAAACTAATAGACGGTGTGTGTCCTTGTACTAATACCACCATGTAACCAGCAGTAATGGTTGGCTCATTGCATTATTTGACCCAGGCTCTTACATAGAGCAGTGCAGCACAGAAATAGTCTCTGCTGGTTTTTGTACCACACCCCTCTCCTCTACTCCTCTATTCCCTTCTCCCCTGAGGATAACCCTGACTTCAACCATGGGCTCCAGCAGTGAATTCCACATTTTCACTACCCACAACTGGTAAAAAAAAATAAAGAAGCCGTCGAAAGCTCAGATGTTAGGAGCCTAAGAGGAGTAAAGAAATCTGAGGATTCAGAACCACAAATCTCTAAAAGTAGCAACAGGTAGATAAGGCCATACAAAAGGACAGACTAGGGGATGTAAATCGAGAATTTAGGAAGAACTACTTCACGCAGAAAGGTGTGAAGATGAGGAACTCGCTGCCTGAAGTGGTGGTTGAATCAGATAGTGTAGATGCATTCAACAGGAGACGAGACCTTCACATGAGGGAGAGGGGAATAGAAAGATATGGGTTGAAGTAAGGAATGGGTGAAGACTCGCCTGGAGAGTAAACACAGGCAAGGCCTGGTAGAGCCAATGGTCTGTTTCAATACTTAGTAAATCTATGTGAAGAATTTCTTCCCTATACATTTTCTATCATATTTATACCCTCTTGTTTTGGACTCGCCACCAATGAAAATAGCCTAAAAACATCCATCTTTTCGAATCCTTTCTTAACCCCTCGATCAGGTCCCCACTCAATCATCTCAGCTGCAACATGTCCAATCTTTCTTGATAGCTCTGTCCACTAATTCCTGGGAACAACACGCTTCTACATTTACTTTCTCCCCCCTGGTTTCCGCAGGTACGTGTAAACTGGATTTCCCAGACGCAAACAAGCTCCATTCCTTCCAGCTGTGCATCACACCAGGTAACCATTCTCCCAACACAGCAGCGCTGAGCCAAGAGTGTGTGCACAGCCGACTCCCCCCCACACACCGTGTCACCTCCCCCCGCTCTGCCCTGTGTCACCCCCCCCGCTCCCCCCTGTGTCACACACACTCCCGCTCCCCCTGTGTCACCCCCCTGCTTCCCTCTGTGTCACCCCCCTGCTTCCCTGTGTAACCTCCACCAGCTCCCCATTTGTGTCGGGGAGTCAGGCTGACACTCACTGAACCGGGCTGACAGTTTGTTGAGCTGTGGGAAAATGCTTTATCCCACACTGTTTCAAGGAAACTTGGTTTCAAACTACAATCTAAAAAGCCATAAGCTTGTTATATTATAATTTTCCTAAATGATTTCTGACTCACTGTATCTCTATAAGCCTTGTGCATAATTCTCCCATAAGTTTTTTGTCTGAGTGCTGCCTTCCCTCACTCTGTTGAGTACAAACACCTTTAAAGTTTCCTCTCTTTATTTAGTTTACAATTTTTGATTTGAATGTTGCTTCAGTGGAGAGCCTTGGGCAAACAAACAAATTCCTGCCTGGATGTAAATGTTGCTTTGAAGTAGTGCTGCCCAATTTGACTTGAGGAATATCTAAACCTCATGCCTAGCTGCTTCATGCCTGATGTCTCCATCTGGTAAAGTTTTTATACATCAAAGTGTTACAGTTCACTGTGTGGTTGAGCAGTTGTTTTGTACTTTGTCCAGGAGCTGCTGCTGCTTCCCCTCCCTGTCCCACACTGCACTCTTCTTGGCAAACCCAACGGCCTTTTAATTGCTTTTACATTGGAGCAGCAAACAAGCCTTAGAAACTCTTGTTGAAGAAAGCCCTTCGGCCCTTCTGATCTCTTCCCTACAGAAATCCAACCCTAACAATAATCTTTTTGATTGATATAACACTGTATCATGTCGTTGAGACGACTTTGTACCAGTGCCTCGACCCTGAGCCTCTTCACTGTTTGTCCTTTGCTGCCTCTGTCGTTTTCAGTCTGGCTGCAAAACAGTTGTACAGGATATACTGTAAAGTGAGGCAATTGTGTATTTTGTTGGTGAAACACAGTGTCCCACAAATTTTGTTATGTAATATAATAGGGCACAGCAGTGTCCCACAAATCCCATCTTCCCCCATCACATCATCAAGTTGCTTTTCAAACGAGTCCCAGTATGAAACATATTGAAACATAAAAGATTCTTAAAGGGCCGGATACAGTAGACACTGAGGGTCTGTTTCCCCTGGTAGGAGAATCTATAACCAGGGGTTACTGTCTTAAACTTAAGGGTCAGCCTTTTAGAGCAGAATTGAGGAAACATTTCTTCACTCAGAGGGTAGTGAATTCATGGAATTCACTCCCCCAGAAGGCTGTAGATGCTCAGTCCTTGAACATCTTCAAGGCTGAGACTGATAGATTTTTAAAAAACAGAGGGATTAGGGGATTTGGGGATAGGGCAGGTAATCAGAGTTAGGTCTGAAGATCAGCCATGATCTTATCGAATGGCGGGGCAGGCTCGAGGGGCTGAATGGCCTACTCCTGCTCCTAATTCTTGTGTTCTTATCCTGGCCTCAACCACCCTTCCTGGTAACTTTTTCCAGTTGTAAAATACCCTCTGGATAAAGAAAAATTTCCTGGTGTTTGTCCTGAAATTACCCTTTACAACTCTAAATCTGTTGTTCTACTGTCATCTTAAAGTATTATTGAGGTCCCCTCTGAGTTGTTTTATTAATAATTAATAAACCCCACAAATAGCCATGACATGAATGACCACTGCTTATTCGGGGGATTATTGGCCAGGATACATAGCGAAACTCCCTTCTCAAATTGTGCAACAGGTGCTTTTATATCCATTTGAACAAGCATACGGGAGCTCAGTTTTAATGTCTCACCCGAAAGACAGCACCTTTGACAATGCGACATTCCCCCCCCTCCCCGTGCTGCAGTATATGATCATCTTAGAAGAGTATGCGATTAAATCCCGATGTGGGGCTTGAACCCACAACCTTCTGAGGCAGTAGCACTACCACTGAGCCAGGCTGACACACGCCTGAGGCTGGCGTGACAAGCTCCAGCTTGTCTAATGTTGCAGCTGGCTCTGAAAAGTACACACTGCCAGTGTTGCTGAATTTGACCATTCACCTGCATTCCACATTTTGTGAAAGCTCATCATGACAGTGGAGGTACTAAAGAGGTTGTCGGTGCTCAAAGTATATAAGTTACCCGGTCTGGACGGGATGCATCCTAGGTTACTGAGGGAAGTAAGGGTGGAAATAACGGATGTTCTGGTCACAATCTTTGAATCCGCCTTGGACACCGGGGTGGTGCCAGAGGGTTGCAAATGTTACTCCCCTGTACAAAAATGGTTTCCTATGTGCAAAAAGGGGCAGAAGGATAAACTTGAGAACTACAGGCCAGTCAGCCTAACGTCAGTAGCGGGGAAACTTCTAGAGACTATAATCCGGGACAAAATTAATTTTCACTTAGAAAAGTATGGGTTAATAAAGAACAGCCAATGTGGGTTTGTTAAAAGCAAATCATGTCTAACAAACCTAATTTTTGATGAAGTAACGGAGAGGGTGGATGAAGGTAGTGCTGTTGATGTAATTTATATGGATTTTCAAAAGGCTTTTGATAAAGTGCCTCATAATAGACTTAGAATCATTGAACGATAGAATTATACAGCGCAGGAGGCCATTCGGCCTATCGTGTCTGTGACGGCTCTTTGAAAGGAGCTATCCAATTCAATCCCACTCCCCTGCTCCCTCCCCATAGCCCTGCAAACTTGTCCTCACCAAATAATTATCTACTTCTCTCTTAAATGTTGTTTTGGAATCGGCGTCCACCACCCTTTCAGGCAATGCATTCCAGATCCGAACAACTCGCTGTGTGAAAACATTTCTCCTCACCTCCCCTCTGTTTCTTTTAACAACTATTTTAAATTGGGGTTAACCGGCACATTCCACTGTATAATGTATAATCATGCTTGCATTTGATACAGCGCCTAATCACCTTGTTGAGACATCTCAAAGCGCTTCACATCATATATTGTAAGGTGTAGTGACTGTATATTTTGTGGGCAAATGCGACAGCCAATTTGCACGCAGCGACATCTCACAAACAACCATGAAATCAATGATCAATTTTATCTGGGGGATTGTTAGCCAGAACACTTGAGAGAAATTCCCTTTTTTCTAATAGTGCCATGGGACCTTTAACTACCCACTAGCCAGACAGGACCTCAGTTTAATGTCTCATCAAAGGATGGCACCTCTGGCAATACAGCGATCCCCCAGCACTGCACTGGAGTGTCAGCATGTGGTTTCCAAATCCCAACCAGGGGCTTTTATTATTAATGAATCCCCAATCTTCTGATACAGAAGCGAGAGTGAGGTTAGTCTCGGGGAGAGTAGGGTAAGACTGAGGGCAGCAAGGGGAGAGTGGGTTAGAATGGGGCATGAGTGGGGAATGGGGTTAGACTGGGGTAGCGAGGATAGAGTGAGGGGCGAGTGGGTTAGACTGGAGGGGAGAGTGGGTTAGACTGGAGGGGAGAGTGGGTTAGACTGGCGGGAATACTTTACATATCTTAAGGTCACACTAACGATGACTTTGCACTCTCAGCCTTCACTGGTGTTCAGTAATTGTGGTGTTGATGTGATTCTCTGGTACTGTGTGTTGTTTTGACAGTCTGAATCAGAAGGTTGTGTGTTCAAGCCCCACAGAATTTAGTGACTCAGGCTCTGACTCTTTGAGCTCACCATTCAGGCTGATGCTGCAGTGCTGGAGGTGGTGTTAAGGTGAACTGAGGTCTCATCTGCTTGTTCGGGTAGACATTCAAAGATCCCGTGCCACTATTCGAAAAGAGAAGGGAGTTTCTCTCTCCCGTGTCCTGGCCAACATTCTCCAAATAAAATTCATTATTCACTCTTTCAACATCGAATTTTCAAGTTGAATTTTCAACTTGATCCTCTGGGGATGTGAAGCTAGACGAGAATGGATGCGATGGGTTGACAGAGGCTGGTGCTGGAGGCTGACATGAGTTGCAGACCTACAAGCCGGGACTTAGCATAATTGTGCTTGGATGGAATGAATGCATGGCTAAGTGTTGGCAGCCTAAGGGGAGAGGCAGTGGCGGAGCCGGGTGATGTTGCGGAGGTGGGGGAAGGCAGGATGTGGGGTTTGAAGGACAATTGAGGGTCAACAGATGGACAGAATGTGATTTGTCACTTCAGCCAAGGCTGTTTCTGTGCTTTGGGCAGCATGGAAACCCGAATGGAGGGTTTCATACAGGGAGTGGTGGGAGAGGAAGGAGCAAAGCTGGGAAGCAACAACTTGTTCAAGGACCTTGGAAAGGAAAGGAGGTTGAAGATGGGGCGGTAATTTGAGAGCAGGGATGGGTCCAGGCTTAAACTTAAAGCTTTTTAAGGATGGGGATGATGATCTTGGCCAATAGAAAAATGCGTCCGCAATTTTTCCGTGAAATTCGCTATAAACACTCTCCTCCACTACAAACCCCCCAAAAATGTAGTTCCTGGCACTTGGGCCTCTCGCGCTGTGTATCTGATGCAACTGTGGGTGGAGCAGCTCCGGACCCCCATGTGTGGCAAAAGCTGGAAATGGATTTCGCTAGTATCACTCTAAACTGTAATACTAGCAGCACTTAAACTAAAGTTTGTAGAAACAAAGAGACCATTCTCGACCCTATGGTAGTCCCACAAGATCTTCACGTACCAGATGTTGACCTAAAAGCTAGTGACCACGAGGTAAACTGAGCATCGCCTTATTTAGCTACCCAGCTCCCAATAAATAATACAAGTTTTTGCCCGCGTAACCGCACATGTGGTCTTACATATTGATGTTGCAAACTAAATCTGGGGCGTTTACCCTTATCCTGTCCAGACAGCAATCCCTGCAGGTTTTGTTAGCAGAGACATTTAAAGGTACAGCATCCCCATACATGTGAACATAATATAAATATATATATATTATGTACAGTTTTACATATTATATTTATATTTAAGGATAGAGTGCAAGAGTGACCCCCCACCCCGCAATGGGCCACCCAGTTTATGTTAAAGAAGAAATTAATTTTTTTTGTAACAATCTGTGTTATTTCCTCATGTTTTGTTTTTATCAGTAAAGTGAAAAAATGTAGGTTGGCAGTAAAATGTACCTCAATAGCACTAATTAACTCTTTGCAATTTTCCACAAAGTGTGGCAAAAATTTCCCTGCAATTTTTGGCAAATATTTCTGCATTTTCTATTGGTTCAGGTCATTAGTGGTGATGCAAAGTTTCTGAGCCTCTCAGGAGAAAAGTAATGAAATTCATACTGACTCAACGCACTCCTGCAAAGACAGCGGCGAAGAATTGTCAAGCAGATATGATTGTTTCTGCTAAAGCTCCGTGCTCACTCTGGGTAACAGAAGTCATTTCTCTGACTGGCACAGAGAGTAACACTGGGGAACAAGCACGAAAACCACCTTGATTTTGGAAAGACTTTAAAAAACAGGTCCTCTTCTAGAAAGCTGTTCCTTAAAATGCATCAAACTGAATTCATACCTTCAGTAGTGTCTCAAGTGGTTCTGTTAGCTCTCTTGCACTGTCAGGCTCCCAGACACCACCACTGATTATACTGACATTCCCCAAGCTCCCTCACACGTTCAGGCTCAGGAGCACTTAGCCAGTAGCATTGTTAGAGATTGTACGTGCACTGATATGATTCTTTAGCTCTGGACCAACCCATGGCCCGTGTGCTGTAAGTGGCCACTGAACACCACCCCAGTCCAGTTGAGTCTGATCCAAATTAATACTTTGTTTCCAGGAGCTGCTGAGTGGCGACGCCCGTGGCACAGCCATCAATAAAGAAATAGTCCATCAAGAAAATGTATTTGTTTTGCTGACCAAAACGGTTGTCACCACTGCTCCAGGCAGACTTGTTTTTAAGCATTTTATATCATGCAAATTTTAGAGATGTTTCAAATAATTATAATACTAATCCTTGCATTTGATCACCAGAGCTAATAGAAAATTGCAGAAATATTTGACAAAACTTGCGGGGACATTTGACACAAATTTGCAGGAGTTGGTTGATGCTATTGAGGTACATTTTACTGGCAACTTACATTTTTTCACTTTTATTGATAAAAACTAAACATGAAGAAATGACACATATTAGATTGCTGCAAAAAAAATTGTTAATGCTTTCTTTAACAAAGACTGGGTGGCCCACAGAGCGGGGGGGACACACACTAGTGCAGGCTCAAAGGCCGAATGGTCCATTTCCACCTCACGTTATGTTGAAAGGCCTGGAAATCTGCCAAACACCAGCATTGCTCACCAAGCTCATCATCATCCTGACTGCCGCGACTGCACACAGACACACTCGCACACAAACATACTCATAGACAGAGAGAGATACACATAAACTCATAGACACAGACGCTCACACAGACACACTCAAAAACAAAGATACAACAAGGAGAGAGAGACACCAACAATCTCAGCAACAGGGCCTCGGTATGAGCGAAGCCCATTTCGTATGCGCAGCTGCAGCTGTTCTGTCCACAGTAACACGCTCAAGTAAACAACAGGAGAGGCCTGGGGCCAAGGAAACATTTTTGTAGATTTTTAGCGGAAGGTGTTTTTAGTGGATTCTATGGAAAAATTGTCGTTGAGATGTCTCAAAGCGCTTCAAGGAATATACTGTAAATTGGATTGACTGTATTTTGAGAGTTAAACTCAGCAGCCAGTTGCACAAAGCAAATAGTGACCAAATTCAGCCCTGATCTTTGCACCCAACTATCAGGATTTATAAAAATGTACGAAAAGTGACTTTGATTTAATTGAAATATCGTCCAAAATTTGCACGTTCTAAAATGTGAAGAAAACGTCTGTTTCTGTTTTGTGGGGGGTCGGTTGGTTTGCGGAGGGGTCGGTTGGTTTGCGGGGGGGTTGGTTTTTGAGGGGGTCAGTTGGTCTGTGGGGGCAGTCGGTTGTTCTTTGGGGTGTCGGTTGCTTTGTAGGGTTGTCGGTTGGTTTGTTAGGTCGTCGGTTGGTTTGTGGGGTTGTCGGTTGGTTTGTGGAGGGATCGGTTGGTTTGCGGAGGGGTCAGTTGCTTTGCGGAGGGGTCGGTTGGTTTTTGAGGGGGTCAGTTGGTCTGTGGGGGCAGTCGGTTGTTCTTTGGGGCAGTCGGTTGGTCTGTGGGGTTGTCAACTGGTTTGTGGGGTTGTCGGTTGGTTTGTGGGGGTCGGTTACTTTTTGGGTGATCGGTTAGTTTGTGGGGGGTGTTTGGTTGGTCCGGGGGGGTTGGTTGGGGTGGGGTGAACCAGGGATCTAGTCAGTCCGTTAGAGACTGTACAAATCTCTGGCTCTGCAGCACTGCAGATCCTATGAAGCTGACCCGCCTTGTCTCTGCAAATGCAGACACCATGGTTAAACGCAGATGTTACTGCGTGAAATGAGATTGCAGTGAGCCAAGCCAGCTGAGAGCTCAGCATGCTATTTACAGTCACATTCCCAGCCTCTGCCTCTGCCTCACAAAGGAATACAGAGATTGAGCTACATCGTTCCAGGCGTTTTTGGCCTCAGTCCCTTTGGCAAATCTGTCAGCTCATCCTCACATGATTACCCCAGAGTGATATCACTCGGTCCAGCACTGACTCAATTACTGCATTGACGTATTTTCCCCCAAAACACATCCCAGTTACTGAGATTAGCTGCTCTCAGCCGGGGACAGTGAGCAGAGACTCACAGTGCAGTGTTGGGGAGGCCTTGCTAACCAAACACACACCTGCTGGAAGTGAGTGAGGATCCCCCAACAATCAATTCAAGATCCTCGCCTTCCATGGCCTAGCCCCACAATTTCCCTTAGCACACACCAGCCTGCTTCATGCCTCCTGCCTGACTCAATCGTCCCACCATCAGCTTTCAGGCATTTATGCCCGACCCCCGCCACTCTCTGGAACACCTTCCCAGAGTCTCCTACTCGCCCATTCCCTCTTATTTTTAGTCCAGTTTAAGACAAAGGCACAAAGCTGAAAGCACAGAAGATGACACATTTTCAACCACACTTTGGGGACAGAGGTCACTTTACATTGGGCTGTAGTGACGGGTGAGACGGATTGGATATATTCATATTTGGACCGTGGAGTCCTGTAGCTCAGTGGTTAGAGTACTCGCCTTGCAAGGGAGACACCAGGGTTCAATCAAAGGCAGGGCGAAACCTTGGGCAAGTTTCCTTACTCCACACGCCTAATAATAATCCCTCCAAAACAAAAACAATAATAAATTGGTCATTTTCAATCCACGACTGTTTGTGGGACATTGCTGTGCGCAATTGGCTGCCGCGTTCGCCCACAAATATACAGTCAATTCACTTTACAGTCTATTCTGTGAAGCACTTTGAGACGTCTAGAAGACGTGAAAAGCGCTATATCAAATGCAAGAATTATTATATTTGGGGGCAGGTGGAGGGAGCTGGACACAATGACTCAGGTTGATAATAATATAATAATCCTTGTATTTGATGTAGTGCCTTATCACGTCTTCAAGACGTCTCAAAGTGCTTCACAGAATATACTGTAAAGTGAATTGACTGTATATTTTATAGGAGAAATGTGGCAGCCAATTGCACATAGTCCTACAAATAGTCGTGGATTGAGTGACCAAATTATAATTATTACTATTATTTTTTTGAAGGAATTATTACCCATGGAAAGTGATCCACCAATCGACTAACAACCGGGTTCCTATTTTCTGCTAGGTAAACAGAGGCGCGTGGAGCAATGAAACTTGCTTAAGGTTTTGCCCTGACGGGAATCGATCCCAGGTCCTCTCGCTTGCAAGGCGAGTGCTCTAACCACTGAGCTACAGGACTTCACCCTGAATCCAGGTGACTTTAGATTCCCATGGGAAATGAGAGCACTTTTTGATGTAGTCTTGACTCACTGGCAGCTCAAATACTATCTGTAAGCATTATATCATTGAGAGGGCATCTGGAGGCCTCAGTGTCAGCGTTTGCTGTGCTGAGGAAAGAGCAGAGAGCGTTTACTCTCCACATGGCAACTCACTGTTAGACACCCCCGTCTCTTCTGTTTCTGTCTGACAGTTGACTCTTTGGTGTTCAGATTATCTGCAGAAGACATTAACTATGGACATGAGAGAAAGAAAGTCTGTCACAGAGATTGTGTCTGTCAGGCTGGTGTACACTCCCAGCACTGGGCTAATAGATTATACATCTCCAGCACTGGGCTAATAGACTAATCTACAACTCCCAGCACCAGGTTAACCCTAAATAGGCCGTCATATCTGTGGCTGCCAGTCAGCGATTTCTTAGCTGGGAGATAACTGTTTGTGTGATCTCTCATCTCTTTTGCTGTGTAACACTGTTGTGTGATCTGATCTTTCCACAGATGAGGGTTATTACCAGGGTGGCCAGTTCCAATTTGAAACTGACGTCCCAGAAGCCTACAACATGGTGGTAAGTGGGGAGGTGGAGGCCTGGGCAAATTGAGTTGTCTCTTTACAGGAGTTTGACAGTGAGGGGAGTAAAGCCTTGCTGCTGCAGGCCAGTGAGACAAACTATTGGTGTGGCAAGTTTCTGTAATTGTTGTCGTCTTGAAATAAGTGATTTATTGGCTCAGTTACTCAGCACTCTCACCTCGGAGTCAGAAGGTTGTGGGTTCAAGCCTCACATTGTGAATTGAAATTCATATGCTGACGCTCCATGTCAGTTGTGGGGGAGTGCTGTATTGTGAGAGGTGCCGTCTTTCAGATGAGACATTAAACTGATCCCATCTACCAGTTTAGGTGGACGTTGTCTTAAATTGATGCCCTCTAATCACTGACTGCCAAACAATGGAAATAATTTCTCCCAACTGACTCTACCAAAACTCATCATTATAAAGATACCAGATCACCCTCAACATGCTTTATTCTAACTGAAAACTTCCCAGTCTCTCCGGTGTGTATGTTTGTGTATATCTGGGTGTTCTTGTACGCATATGTTCATGAATGCATGTGTGTGTTCTGGTATGTGTGTGTACCTTTAACAACAACAAGATTACATTTGTATAGCGCCTTTCACGTCGGGAGGACATCCCAAGGAGCTGGAGTGTTTGTACCTGAATGTATGTACAGTGTGCATTCGATTGGATGTTCTCTAACTTGTACAGTGTAAAATGATGCTTTTTGGCTGACAGATAGCATGGTGAATGGGCCATGTGTGGGTCAATGAGTACAGCCATTGAACAATCAGACACTGTGTGCTCCAGGTCATTGTGCTGTAACAGAAATAGCAACCAGCTACCCCGGGGGCAAGCAGTGGTGATACTGGCAGCAATCCCACACAGACAACCTTAATAACCTTTACATTTGACGCAGCATCATGTCATAAAAACATCTAAAAACACTTTCCTGGATTTACTGTGTCAATGAGACTATTTGGAAAATGAAAGATGATTGCACAATGACCTCAGGGCAGCGGTGTGGAAGGTGGCCCAAAGGTCTAATTTATTGTCATCATCAGCACTGGTGTGTGCAGCAGCCATCTCTTCAGAGCCTGACCTGCGAAGGAACAAAGTGCCGGCTATTTGAGGGTAATAACCCGAGTGCTAATCCCATTCCCAGCCTCATCATTGGAATCCTCAGAGGCCGCCTAGCCTGTGAGCCTGGAGTCTGGCAGCTTCAATGTGCTTCAATGGCTCTTGAGTTGTAGCTGATGAGGTGTGAGGTTTCCTGAGCCAACAAGCCCATAACTGTTTGAAAACTTCCTTTGCAGAGTCCGTGTCTTTGCTGAGAATCAATGCAAATAGTAGCCCCATCCCCACTCGCACACATGTCATACTCATGCATATGCACACACACACCAATCTCACGCCCACTCCACACACTCGCACGTCCCACACACTCGCAACAAATTTATCGCACATAAGCACACCACACCTCACACGTAGACATGCATGACCGATGGCCCCCAGCTGAGCACACATGCACACCCGCCCACTGCGCAGACAGGCGTACACACCTACTCCACCCAAACACATACAGACAGCCCCTCCCTTTATACACACACCCCACACATAAGCACACCTCACACACAACAACAACTTGCATTTGTATAGCGGCCTTCAGTAGGGTAGCGTCCCAGAACGCTTGACAGTGATTGAACACAATGCCGAGCCGGGGAAGGTGACCATAGACACGGTTGAAGAGGAAAGTCTTCAGGCACTAACTGAAGGTGTGCAAGGGGCGGGTAAGGCAGTGGATAGAGAAAGAGTTTCGGGGCACAATGGCTGAAAGCGCTGCCACTAAAGCGCTGACTTTTTTAAGTCACAATACACAAGCAGGAACAAAATACACAGTCACTATACTTGCCTATAAGACTTCTTCCCGGTGGCGTGAAAAGCACTATCTCAAGTGCAAGGATTATTGTTGGAGGCTCTGATACTGGCACTTTTGTGTGTGTGAGACTGTGTGTGTGTGAGTGAAAGTGTGTGAGCGCATGAGAGTGAGAGCGCGTGAGGGAGTGTGTGTGTATACAAATGGGAATTGATCAGAGAGAGTGCAGTTGTAACTGTGAGCTGTGACGCGCTGTACCATAGAATTAAACAGCACAGAAGGAGGCCATCCCATTGATGGTACATAGGTAGTTCAGGACATATGTGCATGCAACCACCAGGAAGGTGGAAGGCGAACTACATGCACCTTGGTCTTTTTGTCTAGCATTTCTTATGTTTTTATGTTCCCAATACTGTGATTATCAGTCTTGCAAAGATAAATCTTACGTTTTATAGGATTAATCAAAGAGATACTTTGACTTTGAGTGAAGATCAATTCACTTTTCAGTATATTTTGTGAAGCACTTTGAGACGTCTCAAAGACGTGATAAGGCGCTGTATGAAATCCAAGGATTATTATTATTTAAACAGTTCAGTCACAGAGCAATCCTAATAGAAGGTTCAGACTGTCGCCAATTTGCATTATGATAATAATCCTTGCATTTGATATTTGATATCAAGGCTTATCAATGATTCGCAGCAGAGTCGGTATCAATCGGCAGAGGATTGTCAGTGATATGGGCAGAGAGTGGGATTTATAATGAACAATGAGAACACGCACAGTCAAAACTTTCTGTGTCTAACATGTGACCCTGGAGCTTATCATTCCTGGTCAGGCAACAGGGCACCACTGATGGATTGGAGCTAGATGATTAGAATGAGACTGAGTTCATAGAATCATAGAATTATACAGCAAGGAAGGAGGGCATTTGGCACATCGTGTCTGTGCTGGCTCTTTGAAAAGAGCTATCCAAATCAATCCCACTCCCCCGCGCTCTCCCGCCCCATAGCCCTGAAAACTTGTCCTCCCCAAATAATGATCTACTTCTCTCTTAAAAATTGTTAACGAATCAGCTTCCACTCCCTTTAGGCACTGCATTCCAGATCCGAACAACTCACTGTGTGAAAATATTTCTCACCTGCTCTCTGTTTCTTTTATATTTTCTCCTTGTTCACTATCAAATCCCCTCATAATCCTGAAAACTTTCATTAAATGTCCTCTTAAACTTCTCTGCTGCAAGGAGAAGAATCCTCGCTTCTCTCGCCTCTCCACATAACTCAAGTCCATCAACCCTGGTACCATCCTGGTAAATCTCCTTTGCACCCTCTCCAATGCCTTGACATCCTTCCTAAAGTGTGGGGCCCAGAACTGAACACAGTCTCTGGCTGAGGACTAACCAGTGTTTTATAAAGGTTCATCATAACTTCCTGACTTTTGTATTCTCTGCCCCTATTTATAAAGCCTAGTATCCCGTGTGCTTTTTTAACAGCTTTATCTACCTGTCCTGCCACCTTCAAATATTTAGGTATATGACCCCCAGGCCTCTCTGTTCCTTCACCCCCTTTAAGATTGTACCATCGGCTTATATTGCTCTCCTCATTCTTCCTCCCAAAATGCATCAGTTCACATTTCTCCACATTAAACTTCATCTGCCACCTGTCGGCCATGTGTTGGGGGTAGTGGTGGGGGGGGAGGGTGGAGCGGGGGAACCGCTGACATCATAGTTTAAATTCAGCAGTGTGCGCGCGCAAAAGAAAAAAAAATCGTCTGCGCCCACCCCAGGGCTCGCATCAGGGAACACCATGGTCCTGTTAGGTTGGCTGTCCCAGCCCCAGCCTGTGGGTTAATGTCGTCCACCTGACCACTCGCTCCCGGTCCCCGCATGCACATTATGGCTGCCGCTTTGACCCGAGCCCCCTCATCCCCTCCCTCCCTCCCTCCAAACCCTCCCCCCTCTGCATCTCTCCCGCTCTCTCCTCCTCTCTCTCCGTCCCTCTCGTCTTCTATCCCCACTTGACCCTCCCACAACCTCCCTCTGCTCCAGCCTGGGAATCCTCCGCCGGGCTCACCGCGGCACTCGGCCTTGGCTGTCCAGCAGCAGCCACACCGACTGCCCCATTCCCCACCACACTCGCCAGCCCGGACACAGACCCGGGTAGCCAACCTCTCCTCCCTCATCCCCATCTCCCCCACCCCTGCCTCACAACCTGGACCCCCCTCCCCCCCCACACACCCTTCTGTCAACCGCTCCCTCCACATCGGACTACAAAACGTCCGCTCCCTCTGTAACAAGGCCCTGGTCATCAACGATCTCATCCTTGATGAGAACGTTGACATCATGGCCTTAACAGAAACCTGGCTCACCCCAGGCGACACCTTCCCCCTCACGGAGGCCACACCACCCGGCTACACCTCCCACCACATCCCTCGCCCCAACCGCCGTGGCGGTGGTGTAGCCCTTATCTCAAGGACACCACTTGCCCTATCCCCCTACTCCTCTGGCTCTTTCCCCTCTTTTGAGCACCTCACCCTCTCCCACCCCTCCTTCCTCTCACTCAAAATCCTTCTCCTCTACCGGCCCCCTAAAACCTCTCCCACCTTCATCTCCGACATTTCTACCCTCCTAACATCTCTCTGCTCTGATCGTCTCATCATCCTGAGCGACTTCAACCTGCACTTCACCCCCTCCTGCTCCATCTCCTCGGACTTCTCCTCCCTGCTCTCCTCACTCAACCTCTCCCTCCACATCAACTCCACCACTCACAGTCACGGCCACCCACTCGATTTGGTGATCACCCGGGGCCTCAGTGTCTCGGATGTCACCATTACCGACAAGGCCGTCTCCGATCACCACTTCATCTCCTTCACCACCTCCACCCCCTCCCTACCTCCACCAGACCCACCACCATCTTCTACCGCCCCTGGAAGAAGTTACCCCCACAATCCCTAACCGCTGCCTTGGAGTCCTCTGAACTCCTCTCCCTCTGGCCTTCATCCCTCACTGACCCCTCTTCTGCTCTCACCCTCCTCCACAACACCCTCTCCTCCACACTCGACACTCTTGCCCCCATCACCTCCCGTACTGTCTCTTACTCTCGCTCCTCCCCCTGGTTCACCACCCACCTCCGCTCACTGAAGAGCCAGGTGCGGGCCGCTGAACGCACCTGCCTCAAATCTGGCCTAACGGTCCACCGGCAAATCTGGCTGGACCTCCTCAAAATCTACCGCTCCACTCTAGCCTCGGCCAAGTCGTCCTTCTACTCCAGGATAATCCTGGAGGCGAAGAACAACCCCAGGCTTCTGTTCTCCACCACATCCCGACTCCTCCGTCCCCCCCGCCACCCCGCGCAGGTCATCTCCTCCAACCTTCACTGCGAGGAGATGCTGGATTTCCTTGAATCCAAAATCAAGGGAATCCGCTCCGCGGTCACTGCCTCTCCAACTTCCACCCACCCCCCACACTCTTCCCTCCCACACTCCGACTCCTACCCATCCTCCCCTACACACCTTCGAACCCGTTTCCCCACCCTCTGTCACCAAACTCATCCTATCCCTGAAACCCACCACCTGCTCCCTGGACCCCATCCCCACTCCACTCCTTATCTCCCAGCACCATCTCCTTTCCCACTTCTCACAGACACCATTAACCTGTCCCTCTCCTCTGGCTCTGTTCCCATTCCCCTCAAAACTGCCACCATCACTCCCACACTGAAAAAACCCTCCCTTGATGCGTCGCAGCTATCAAGCTACCGGCCCATCTCCAACCTCCCCTTCCTGTCCAAGGTTCTCGAAAGAGCCGTCGCCTCCCAGCTGCGCTCTTTCCTCTCCACCCATTCACTTTTTTAACCCCTCCAGTCGGATTTCCGTGCTGCCCATAGCACGGAAACCGCCCTGGTCAAGGTCACTAATGACATCTTGACCATCTGCGCCCAGGGCTCCCTCTGCCTCTGCGTCCTCCTCGACCTATCGGCCGCATTCGATACGGTCGACCACTCTATGCTCCTCCAACACTTGCCCTGTCCTTGAGTGGTTTAGGTCCTACCTCTCCCACCATCTTCATTTTGTCTCCGCTAATGGCTTTTCCTCCAGCCCCCACACTGTCTCGTGCGGTGTCCCTCAGGGCTCTGTCCTCGGTCCCCTCTTCACCCTCTATATGCTCCCGCTCGGTGACATCATCTGCAGACATGGGGTTAACATGTATGCAGATGACACCCAACTCTACCTTTCCTCCTCTACCCTCAATTCCACGACCACCGATGTCCTGACAGCCTGCCTGTCCGACATCGAGTCCTGGACGAGAGACAACTTTCTTCAGCTCAATGTGCGCAAAACTGAGGCCCTCCTGATTGGCTCACGTCAGCGCCTCTGCACCTAAGGCGCTGACACCATCAGCATCCAAGGCTGCACTCTCCACCTCTCAAAGCCGGTCAGGAACCTCGGGGTTCTGTTCGACACTGAGCTGTCCTTTCTCCCTCATATCCGGGTCACAACTGGCACCGCCTTCCATCACCTCTGGAACATCGCCAGACTACGGCACTACCTCACCCCTCACGCGGCTGAAACTCTGGTCCACGCCTTTATCACCTCAAGGCTGGACTATGGGAACTCTCTCCTCGCCGGCCTTCCCGGCCCTCCCTCCACAAACTGCAGGTCATTCAGAACTCTGCAGCTCGTGTACTGTCCCGCACCAGACACCGCGACCACATCACTCCCACCCTCGCTCACCTCCACTGGCTCCCCATCCCCCAGAGGATCGAATTCAAGATCCTCATACTCACCTACAAGGCCATTCACGGCCTCGCTCCCTCCTACCTCTCCGACCTACTATCCGCCTACTTACCTGCCCGTACCCTCCATTCCTCTGGCTCCGGTCTGTTCCACGTCCCCCGCCCCAACCGCCCTACCATCGGTGGCCGGGCCTTCAGCCTCTCAGCCCCGAGGCTCTGGAACTCCATCCCCCAGTGCCTTCGCCGCTTCCTCCCTTTCCTCCTTCAAGGCCGGTCTCAAGACCTTTCTCTTTGACCGTGCCTTCAGCTCCCCTCTCGACTCTCTACCCCCTCCTCGCTCCCTCCCTTCCCTCACCCTGACCTTTTTTCCCCTTCTCAGGGCCCGACCCAACTGGGACGTCCTCCCGATGTGAAAGGCGCTCTATAAATGCAATCTTGTTGTTGTTGTTGTCTGCCCATTTCACCAGTCTGCTACTATCCTCATCGTTCACTACTTTTCCTAGCTTAGTATCATCTGTAAACTTGGAAATTGTACTCCCTATACCTAAGTCCAGGTCATTTATGTAGATCAAAAACAGCATGGTCCCAATGTCCTTGGGAGACATCACTGCAGACTTCCCTCCAGTCAAAAAAACAACCATTCACCACCAGTCTCTGCTTTCTGTCTCCCAGCCAGTTCTGTATTCATGCTGCCACTGTCCCATTTAATACCGCAGGCTTCTATTTTGCTTACAAGTCTCTTATGGTGGTACGTCATCAAACACCTTTTGAAAATCCTATAAACTACATCAACTTTTATAGCATTACCTTCATTGACCTTCTCTGTTACTTCATCAAAAAGCTCTATCAGGTTTGTTAGACACGATTTGCCTTTCACAAATCCGTGTCGGCTGTCCTTTATTAATCCATATTTTTCGAAGTGAAAATTTATTTTGTCCTGGATTATAGTCTCTAGACGTTTCCCCATTGACATTAGGCTGACTGGCCTGTAGTTCCTGGATTTATCCTTCTGCCCCTTTTTGTACAAGGGAGTAACATTTGCAACTCTTCAGTCCTCTGGCACACCCCGGTGTCCAAGAACGATTAAAAGATTGTGGCCAGAGCCTCCGCTATTTCCACTGTTACTTCTCTCAGTAACCCAGGATGCATCCCGTCCAGAACAAGTGACTTATCAACCTTGAGCACCGTCAATCTTTTTAGTACCTCCTCTCTGTTTCTTCTTATCTTATCCAATTTCTCTACCCTCTCTCTGATACTGTGGCATTGGCTACATCCTCATCTTTTGTGAAGACAGATGACTCATTCAATACCTCAGCCCTCTACCTCCAAAGAAGATTTCCTCTTTAGTCCCTAATTGGTCCCATCCTACCTTTGACGACAACAACAACAACTTGCACTTATGTAGCACTCTCCACGCAGGGTAGTGTCTCACAGCTCTTAAAACCTTTTGACTAACCTTTTATTCTTTATGTATGTTTATAATACCTTAGGGTTTCTTCTTATGGATCTTTTTTCATACAATCTCTTTGTCCCTCTTATTTCCTTTTCTAGTTCTCCTCTGTACTTTCTACATGATTATCTTCTGTATTTTGGTCCTGACGTTTATCATAAGCCTCCTTTATCTTTTTTATTTATTTCCTTACTCACCCAGGGAGGTCTGGACGCCATACCTTTCTGAGAATGTATTTGGTCTGTCCCCGAACTATCTCCTCCTTGAAGGCTTCCCATTGCTCGTTAGCTATTTTACCTGCCAATCTTTCTTTCCAGTTCACCTTGGCTGGGCCCCTTTTTATTTCACTGAAATTAGCCCTCTTCCAGTTGAGTACCTTCACTTTTGATTGGTCCTTGTCCCTTTCCATAATACTCTAAAGCTAGTGATATTGTGGTCACTGTTGTCCAGATGCTCTCCTACTGAAACCTACTCCACTTGCCCCATTTCATTCTAGATCCTTTAGACTGTTATTTTGCCACTCTATGTTAGAATAATTGAAGTCCCCCATTATCACTACTCTTACTGGTTTTGCATACTTTCTGAAATCTGCTTGCAGATTTGCTTATCTATCTGCTTGGTTGTCTATAGAATACACCTAACAGAGCAACAGCTCCTTTTGTGCACCTTAACTCAAAAAACAAATAGATTCTGTTTTTGGACCCCTCCAACACATCATCCCTTTCCAGGGCCGTAACCATATCTTTAATCAATATTGCCACCAATCCTCTTTTTTTTCCTTCCCAATCCCTCCTGAATACAATGTAGCCAGGAATATTCAGCTCCCATTCCTGCCCTTGTTTAAACCAGGTCTCTTGTTATTGCCACTACATCATAACCCCATGTGGCAACTTGAGCCGCTGCTCACCCATCTTATTTGCCACACTCTGTGCATTTACGCTGTTGGGATTTCCTATCCTGAGGTTCAAATAATAACCCAACAATCCAATTAAGGTGTAAAAGAGATTTATTAATCAAAGTAACACATACAAAACTAGTAAAATAATACTGCCACTACAAGTAACAGAACGTATACTACCAGTTTTGGAGCAGTCAGTCAGTTGCGATGGTTTCAGCACACGTTCTCTCCGATGGTTCAGCTGCCCACTTTGTCTGGCTGGATCTGCTGCCTCACTTGCCTAAAGTCAGGATAGTTATGCTTCCCGCCCCCCCTTCTCCAATCAAGCATCTTAGCACATACCCAACTTACTCAACCCTTGCACATCCTTTAGATAAGCAGACCCTTTTGAGACAAAGCAGCTTGCCCATTATTCTTCAACACATGACATCTTGCTTCTCCCTTCCAAGGCCAGAACCTGTCTCTGTTTGGTAGAAATATTTAATGTAATCATCATGTGTTCACAGAATACTGAGCAGTTTTACTTAGGTGCCCTAATGGAATGCAGATTTATTGTGCCCTTTTGAAGCCTGTTCTATGCCTTCTCTCACCATCACAACTGACTAACCATTGACCTTTTAGAACCAGGATGGTTTATTTTGCAAATTCTTAAAATGTTAGAAAAATAGTTTCTAATTACAACTAACAGTTTCTTTCCTTGCTTACTACCATCATGCATATATGGGTCTTGATATACATATTCACTATTAATTATTCTCTACTCTTACAAACTATATTAAAATCAACCTTTTCTACCAACGCACATGCACTCCAAGACCAACTGAGTCTGCTCTGCATTTTTCCCCATATAATCCCTCCTTTTTCTGGATTACTCCTTAGTACATTGCTATTCATCGCTCCCAGCCCACAATGTAACTTGTTTCTCCTCCCTGATGCTACATCCTGATTCCTTTCCCTCTCCAAATTAGTTTAAACTCTTCCCCACAGCACAGTCCTCTTTGCGAGGACATTGGTCCCAGCTCTGTTCAGGTGTAACCCATCCACTTTGTTGGCCCCACCTGCCCCAGAACATTCCATTGATGCAGGAACCTGAAGCCCTCTTCTGAACCATTTCTCCAGCCATGCATTTGTGTGTTTGATCCTGCTGTTTTGATACTCACTTGCACGAGTCACTGGGAGTAATCCAGAGATCCCACCTTTGAAGTCCTACTCTTTAGGTTTTTCCCTAGCTTCTGATACTCTCCCTCTCAGGCCCTTTTTTCCCTACTTCATGGATCTCAACATGGACCACAACTTCTGGAAGTTCCCCTTCCCCCTGTAGAATGTTTTGCACCTGTTGCCTCCCTGGTGCCACCTTCAAACCTGGCACCAGGGAAGCAACATACCATGCAAGAGTCACGTCTTTGGTTGCAGAAACGCCTGTCTATTGCTTTCACTGTTGTATCCTCAGCAGTCCATTCACTGCATTTCTGCTCAAATTCACTTCAACAACAACAACAACAAGATTCCATTTATAGAGCGCCTTTCATGTCGGGAGGACATCCCAAGGCACTGTACAGTTGGGTCAGGACCCGAGCAGGGGGGGAAATGGTCAGGGTGAGGGGAGGGAAGGGAGGGGGCAAGGAGGGGGTAGAGAGTCGAGAGGGGAGCTGAAGGCACGGTCAAAGAGAAAGGTCTTGAGACCGGCCTTGAAGGAGGAAAGGGAGGAAGCGGCGAAGGCACTGGGGGATAGAGTTCCAGAGCCTCGGGGCTGAGAGGCTGAAGGCCCGGCCACCGATGATAGGGCGGTTGGGGCGGGGGATGTGGAGCAGACCGGAGCCAGAGGAACGGAGGGTACGGGCAGGTAGGTAGGGGGATAGTAGGTCGGAGAGGTAGGAGGGAGCAAGGCCGTGAATGGCCTTGTAGGTGAGGATCTTGAAATCAATCCTCTGGGGGATGGGGAGCCAGTGGAGGCAAGCGAGGGTGGGAGTGATGTGGTCGCGGTGTCTGGTGCGGGACAGTACACGAGCTGCAGAGTTCTGAATGACCTGCAGTGTGGAGGGAGGAGCCGGGAAGACCGGCGAGGAGAGAGTCCTGTAGCTAAGTGGTTAGAGCACTCGCTTTGCAAGCGAGAGACCTGAGTTCAATTCCAGGCAGAGGGCGAAACCTTGGGCAAGTTTCCTTACTCCACACAGAGCCTAATAATAATCCCTCCAAAACCAAAAACAATAATAAATTGGTCGTTTTCAATCCATGACTGTTTGTGGGACATTGCTGTGCGCAATTGGCTGCCGCGTTCGCCCACAAATATACAGTCAATTCACTTTACAGTATATTCTGTGAAGCGCTTTGGGACGTCCTCCCGACGTGAAAAGCGCTATATCAAATGCAAGGATTATTATTATTATTATTATAGTCCAGCCTTGAGGTGATAAAAGGCGTGGACCAGAGTTTCAGCCGCGTGAGGGGTGAGGTAGTGCCGTAGTCTGGCGACATTCCGGAGGTGATGCGGATATGAGGAAGAAAGGACAGCTCAGGGTCGAACAGAACGCCGAGGTTCCTGACTGGCTTTGAGAGGTGGAGAGTGCAGCCTTGGATGCTGAGGCTGTCAGCGCCTGAGGTGCGGAGGCGCTGACGTGAGCCAATCAGGAGGGCCTCAGTTTTGCGCACATTGAGCTGAAGAAAGTTGTCTCTCGTCCAGGACTCGATGTCGGACAGGCAGCTGTCAGGACATCGGTGGTCGTGGAGTTGAGAGTAGAGGAGGAAAGGTAGAGTTGGGTGTCATCCGCATACATGTGGAAGTTAACCCCATGTCTGCAGATGATGTCACCACAGGGGGAGCGTATAGAGGGTGAAGAGGAGGGGACCGAGGACAGAGCCCTGAGGGACACCGCACAAGACAGTGCGGGGCCTGGAGGAAAAAACGTTCGTGGAAACAAAGTGAATCAATATAATGACGATGGGAAAAAAGAGAAAAAATTATTTCTATTTGATAGAGCAACAACTCCACAGAGTTTTCTGTAAAGTGTAGTCACTATTTTTTAGGTAAGTGTCCCACAGACCAAGAGGTGAATGAATATTTTCAGCCAGGGAACTGAGAGAAACTCTCTCGTGTCTTACAATAATGCCCTTAACATCTGTCCTGAACAGGTTGATGGGATCTTGATTTTAACATCTCATCACAAAGCTGTCAACTGGGACAGAGCTTTCCCAACTCCCCATTTATCATCTCAAAGTCCTAAACGGTCTTGCGCTCCTGAGTTGTGCTGGGGATGGAGGAGGCAAAGGCATGAGCTCACTTTCAGTCCATATGCTCGCCCCAGCACCGCACTGCTCCTGGGGAATGGGATGAGTTTGCTCTGCCCACACAGAACCCAGAGCAGTGAGCAGACAGCACCTTTTAATCAGATGAACAGCAGATGATGGATGCTGCCTTCGTATTTGTGCCACCAGCATCCTCCTTATTAAACTGTTTGCTTCCGCTCAGCTCCTGATCCCCGATATTGCATTTCCTTTTATAGCAACGAGTTCACATTTAGCAAATCCATGGCACAGGAGCTGGGCTCAGAGAGGCAAATTTGGAGTATTTGTCAGTAGCCACATTGCCACATCACTGGTACTCTCTCCTCCCCCCTCTACTGCCAGAATCACCCAAGTGACCCCGTCACTGCTCATCTCAGTCGCGACCAAAGAATAATAACCTGAGATGTTTTACAGTAAAACCTGTGGAGTCGCGTTCCCTCTGCAGTGTCACCCCACCATTCCATGTTGCTCTTGATTTGAAACGCATAACCCCTCCTCTCCCCGGGCAGGATCTATAGCTCCCTGTCGGGGACACTTCATCAAAGGGCTTTGCAGGTGAGTGGGACTCAACTGCAAACCAAATGCTGGGTTGTATCAAAGTAAGAAATATAATAAATCTTGACTTTGATGTAGCACCTTATCACGTCATTGAGATGTCTCAAAGCGCTTCACAGGATATACTGTAAACACTTGTATACACTTATTGACTGTATTATAACGTGGTGCTTTCCTTCCACTGCTGTTCAGTGAGGAGCTGAGACTGATTCCACCAGCTCCGCACTGGAGCTCTCTACTCTAATCCCATTTCCTACTGTTTCCCACTTCACATTATCCTCTTTACATAAATTCTTCTCCAGTTTCCATTTTGCGTGTGAATTTGACGTGCTCTTGACTGAGGAAATCTGGCAGCCACTCTGGATGCCATGTTTTTTTTTGTCTGATCCCAGGATACAGCAGATACAATTCACAGTCACGTAACCTTATCTTCCTGCTTTCCCCACAGCCTCCCAAAGTCAAGTGCTTGACCAGAATCTGGCACCCTAATATATCAGAGACTGGAGAAATCTGCCTCAGGTATTGCTTGCTCTGGGATTGTAGATGCCGATAACTTGTTACCTGCCTGTTGTGTGCCTCCTGCAGAGCCATGATCATGTGTTGATGGAATGACTCAGATGTCTTTTGTTGCTCACGCTGCTTTACAGTGAGCCAGAGCAGAGGAAGAGCTGTGTGTCTGAGTCAGGCTAATATAAAACAGGCAATGCTAAGCTTCTGTGGCCTTTCAAGATGACTCCGATGTTTAATGATGTTTTCCTACATATGTCAAAATTTGGAAATCCGAAAAAATATATATTTTTTTACCCGATTTAAAATTAGAAATAGGCAAAAGTCTACTTATAAACTTGCAAAACATGACGAGGATAAATGGCTTCCAAATGTTGAGTATTTGGGTTCACAATTCACTACTCTAAAACGTGGTCAAGAGCAGAGATAACTGGGAGTTAAGAAAGAACAGAACAGAAAATTTGCAAATTGTGTGACAGAAGGCGGCCATTGAACTGTAAAATTGGGAGGGGGTGGGGGGCATGTTGTCTCTCTCTTTGGATGACCTCACACCATCGACATTGCTGCAGTGCTGGAGGATGCCAAGTGCTGATGCAGACAAGATGCAGACCGTGGTGAAGTGTCAAAGTTCATGGGACACCAGCCTCATTGCATTTAAACATAAAATGCGTGAGAGCATTGTCACCATCTTCCTGACCACAGCTCGGGGCACACATCCCTTCCCATTGAGCGATGGTTCCACCAATTGTGGGTGTCGAGTTTAAGCAGCAGCTGCTTGCTTCTCTGCAGGCCAATCAAGGGGGATTCCAGGCGCTGGATGTATGAACATGTTCAAAAACTCAGACTCTAGGTTACGCCTTCAAGCAGCTGTCGTCCCAAACCTCAGAGTTTCAGAGAGCAGGGACCTCACCTACAGAGAGAGAAGAGAGAGAGCAGGGATGGTTCCCTCTCCCCAGAGGAGAACACAGTAGAGGAGCCAAAAGTTTGATTAAATGTTTTTAAAACAAATGTAAAAATGATAACTGAGGTCACCACCAGGGAAAAGCCACTTCCTGTCACTGTCAGAATGTAAGACCCTCAAGCTGGAGAGCACATCTCCAACATAACCAGTTGCTCTCTGTCATTCAGCCTCTCATCCCTGCTGCCAATTGCTCTGTGAATCCCACATGATCCAGATTGTATATCAGCTGGTGCATTTGCCTGGAGTTGGGTGTTTGGGGCCTGGATGTGGGTGATTAACCTGGGAATAGAGGGATGCGGGAGGTACAATGTAGTAAACAGTACAGTGAACACGGGCACAGACTATTTGGGCTGAATGGCCTGTTTTGGTTCTGTATGGTCTTTGTGCGTCACTGATTGCAGTGAATTGTCTCCCCGGTTGTCCCCGCCTGATGGTGATGTGTGTTCCTGTATTGCAGTTTGCTGAGGGAGCACTCCATCGACGGCACAGGCTGGGCCCCGACGAGAACACTGAAGGTACTAGCGCTGAGCGCAGCAGGGGCTGACACCAGGCTGCTCTTCAGTTGGAGTTCAGTTCATTGTTCACATGTAGTTTATGTTCTATGTGTTCTATCCAAGCGTTGTGGATTCAACCCAGACATCAGGATTCTGGGCTCGCACTCTAGGTTGACGCATCAGCGCAATGCTGTGAGGAGCGCTGCATTGTCAGAGCTGCCATCATTCTAAGGAAAGGTTAAACTGAGGTCCCATTTGTGCCTGATTCGGTTAAATTTCAATGGTACTATTTGAAAAGGAAGGGAGTTTCTCTCTCCTGATGTCCTGGCCAACAGTCCACCAGATAAAATTAGTCATTCATTTATTTCACAGCTGTTTGTGGCACATTGCTGCTGCTTTCACTCACAAAATACACAGTCACAGAACTCTTGTAACTTGTGACTTATCAAATGGAAGGATTCTCATAATAAATAAATTTTGGCTTTTTATGTGCCCTGATATGTGTGAGCTGTTGGGGGAGGGAAGACGTTGACAGCAGGATCAATACCAGCCTCTTGCTGAATGATTGCTTTGTCACTGCAGTGATGTGTGAGGGTATTTTACATGGTTCACTGGCTCTCCACCTTTTTAACTTTGTCTATAATATTGAATTTGTAATTGCACTCAGGCTCTACGGTGGATGTTTACTGTACATCGCTGCATCAGACTGGCTGAGCGCCACCTGCACTGCAGGGCTGTCAGGATGATATCATTCCCACCAATGGTTCCGATCATTGCTCCTCAGCAGCCGCTGATCTTTGAAAGATTCTTAGTGCTGGGGGAGCGCTGCATTGTCGGAAGTGCCATCCTTTGGGTCAGATGGTAAATTGAGGACCTGTCAGCTTGTTTGGGTGGATGTTAAAGACCCGCATTGCTTTTGGAAAAGAGGGAATTTCTCTGTCCTGGTGCCATGGCCAACAATGCTTCAGATAAAATTGGTTACTCACTTCATGGCTGTTTGTGAGATGTTGCTGTGTGCAATGGGCTTCTGTGTTTGCATTTAAAATGTAAACTTAGATTTTACAGTACATAAAGCACGCACACAGACATAAATACATGCAGATGCACACCCAGAATATAGACACTTACTGTGCAAACGTTTACACATACACATGCACAGGTAGGTGTACACACGCACACCAATATGTACACATGTGCGTGCAGATAAATACATGCGTACACACATGCACACACACACTGATGCACACACATACACGCAGATGTGTATACGCTCACACACACTGATACACAGTGTTCTCACTCCTTAATGTACGTGCAAATTTTAGTAATGCTTTTGTGCTAAGTGGCCTCTGCTCTCTGCTAACCCTGTCAGTGAGTCCGTTTCAAAGGGGGTTCAACCGAGTCAGAGTCACACACAGACCGGTATTCCCAGTTAACTCCAATGCCTAGTAACTGGAATGTCTAATTGGAGTCAGCGCGCACTAGCAGAACTCCGCTGTTAACAACTACTCTCTGAAGTGCTTACTCCTGTTCTTGTTTTAGAATATTACAGACTCGCGAGTACATAATACATAATAATCCCTCCAAGAAACAAAAACAATAATAAATTGGTCATTTTCAATCCACAACTGTTTGTGGGACACTGCTGTGCGCAATTGGCTGCCGCGTTTCGCCCACAAGTATACAGTCAATTCACTTTACAACATATTCTGTGAAGCGCTTTGAGACGTCTAGAAGACATGAAAAGTGCTATATCAAATACAAGGATTATTATGATTATTACGATTATTACATTCGGTAAAATGCAACAGCAGTTTATTAAGACCTAGCAACCCTAGGCTACCTTACATATAAGGAACACAACAATGGAAGATATACAATAATGGGATCAAATATAACTGTCCCACATAACTGTATAAACTAGCAGCACAATACTACATTAGTATAGAGATATTAAACCAACTCTGACTGTACAGTCGTCCTGCACGTGTCAGTACGTACTGGATGACGACGATTAGTTAGCGACCATGAGGAGCGCCGAGCGTTGCTTTTTATAGGTGCGTGGCTCCGCCCATCATATGATGTGAATGCCACATCATATTACAAAAGACTGCAATAGGGTTACCATGACAACATGTACACTCATAACCACAGATAGATGTGCACACACACAGATACACTCACACTGATTCGCACACAAACATCAACACAGATAGATGTGCACACACATAGACACATGTAAACCGATGAAGAGTCAAGAGTAGCAGTGACTGAATATCAACAATGTTACTGATCTGCATGTGTGAATACCATGCTCATTCTGCCGTCTCTCTGGGGACCATTAGCCAATTAAAATAATGAAGAGATATAATGGGAGCTTTCTGTCTCCAGCGGCAATGCTTCACAATACTTCATCCAGCAATTATAGCAATGCTTTTTAAAAAGATTATCTTTTTTTAAAAAAATTGAATTCAGATTTAATGCTTTAAAAATCTGTTCTGTTCTCAGAAAATCCTTTTTAAATTTCTGAGATTTAGCTTCTTTTTATTTCACTCTAATCAGATATCATTGGTGAATTGCGCCACCAGCTAATCTTTTACTTATATAATCCTTTCACTGCTTTTTTGTGATCTTGAGATCTTTAAAAACTAATTAATTCTATTCAATGTCTGGCCCCGTCTCTGTCTCTCTCTCTCTCTGTTTCTCACTCTCCTTCTCTGTTTCTCTCTCTCTTATTCTCTTGTTTGTTCGATCTCTCTCTCATTTGTTCATTCTTTCTCTAGTTCTTTTAATCTTTCTGTCTCCTTACTAATTCATTCCCTTAATTTTTCTTTCATTCGTTTTCATTTTGTTTTTTCCATTTCAGTTTTTTTCTTTCACTATTTCTTTTTTGAGAAATCCTGTAGCGTATTAATTAGAGCACTCGCCTCGCAAGCGAGAGAACCCATGTTCAATTCCCAGACAGGGTGAAACCTTAGTCAAGTTTCCTTAGTCCAAATGCATCTGTTTACTTAGCAGTAAGTAGCAACCCAGCTGTTAGTTGATTGGTGAATTGCTTTCTGGAGTAATGGTTTGTGTGTCAGCCTGGCTCAGTCGCTGTGTGTCAGCCTGGCTCAGTCGCTGTGTGTCAGCCTGGCTCAGTCGCTGTGTGTCAGCCTGGCTCAGTCGCTGTGTGTCAGCCTGGCTCAGTCTCTGTGTGTCAGCTTGGCTCAGTCGCTGTGTGTCAGCCTGGCTCAGTCGCTGTGTGTCAGCCTGGCTCAGTCGCTGTGTGTCAGCCTGGCTCAGTGGCTGTGTGTCAGCCTGGCTCAGTCTCTGTATGTCAGCTTGGCTCAGTCGCTGTGTGTCAGCCTGGCTCAGTCGCTGTGTGTCAGCCTGGCTCAGTCTCTGTGTGTCAGCTTGGCTCAGTCGCTGTGTGTCAGCCTGGCTCAGTCGCTGTGTGTCAGCCTGGCTCAGTCGCTGTGTGTCAGCCTGGCTCAGTCGCTGTGTGTCAGCCTGGCTCAGTCGCTGTGTGTCAGCCTGGCTCAGTCCCTGTGTGTCAGCCTGGCTCAGTCCCTGTGTGTCAGCCTGGCTCAGTCGCTGTGTGTCAGCCTGGCTCAGTCGCTGTGTGTCAGCCTGGCTCAGTCGCTGTGTGTCAGCCTGGCTCAGTCGCTGTGTATCAGCCTGGCTCAGTCGCTGTGTGTCAGCCTGGCTCAGTCGTGTGTGTCAGCCTGGCTCAGTCGCTGTGTATCAGCCTGGCTCAGTTGCTGTGTATCAGCTTGGCTCAGTCGCTGTGTGTCAGCCTGGCTCAGTCGCTGTGTGTCAGCCTGGCTCAGTCGCTGTGTGTCAGCCTGGCTCAGACGCTGTGTGTCAGCCTGGCTCAGTCGCTGTGTATCAGCCTGGCTCAGTCGCTGTGTGTCAGCCTGGCTCAGTCGTGTGTGTCAGCCTGGCTCAGTCGCTGTGTATCAGCCTGGCTCAGTTGCTGTGTATCAGCTTGGCTCAGTGGTAGCATTCAAGCCTCTGAGTCAGAAGGTTGTGGGTTCAAGTGCCACGTCAGAATTTGGAATCACATAGTCTAAGATAACACTCCAATGCAGTGCTGGGGGTGTGTTGATGCCGTCCTTCAGATAGGATTTAAACCAGATCCCGTCTGTTCCTGTTCAGATGGATGTCAAAAGTCTCATGGTGCTATTCAATAAAGGAAGGGAGTTTCTCCCCATTGTCCTGGCCAACCATCCACCAAATAAACCACAAAAGATACAGTAAATACACTTCATGTTATATCCAGTGAAGTGTTTTGAGGCATAAGCCATGATATCGTTTGCAAGGCTTATTATTAAGTGATGAATTTGCAAGCATCCCTCTATCCTTTAACCACCTCATTCTGCCTCTAAATCCTTTTGGTGAACAATTCCCATATAAATAAATAAAAGATTCATTCACTGCATGGCTGTTTGTGGGATTGCTGTAAACAAATTGGCTACCATGATGGCCTACAGTAATCCTGTAAAACACTCTGAGACATCCTCCCAATTTGAAAGGTGCTGCATCAAATGTAAGGATTATTATTATTTATAAATCATCCTCTAAACCAGGTTGGTCCAACCTTTTGGCTGCACGGGCTGGATTCCCTATTTGAGAAAGGCCCGCGGCTGACCAGCCTGACCAGTGACTTAATCCGTCCCAAGACCATTTCCAACATTCCAAATTCAGCTCCCTCCCTCCCTGGTGAACATCCACCCAGGGCAGTGGCAGGAGGATGCAGCGCGGAGAGTGAAAATAATACCTGCCGTTACTGCAGTCTGTCAGTCAAGTTTATCCCTTCTTCCCTCCCCCTCTCTCCCTCCCTCTCCCCCCCCCCCCCCGTCATCAGGAAGGGAGGGAGTGGAAGCTGGAATGTTGGAAATGGACTTGGGCCGGATAAAATCACCCGCAGGCCCCCTGTTGGACGCCACTGCACTAAACTGTTGTTTACTTGATTTATGGAGTATAGAACCGGAGCCACGAGAAAGCGCAGGGATTAGAAGCCAGGCCACAGAGCAGGTGGTCCGTATGACAGTTTCACCTTTCAAAGGGCTGGTACATCACAGCTGAGGAAAGAGGCTGAGAATCTTGTAATATTAATAGACAAACAGAAATCACACGTTCTGAGAAGCATAGAAAGTTCACAGCACAGTGAAAGTTTACTCCTCACTGGAGCTCTCTTCTCTACTCCCATTCATTGCTCTCTCCTCAATGTGTCTGTGCTGTTGCTCGCTTCTAATTATGACCGACTGAGGCTCAGACATGGACTGGTTTGTATGGTTGCTATAAATTGTCCCAACACAGAAAATCTGTTTCTTAATGTGGTTTCTGACACAACAGAATAAGTGTCAGATGCCGCTTGCTGTGGGCGTTGGTGGGGTCGGGGGAAGGCTGGTGTAAACCCTGTTCTGCCAGTCATCTCTCACTGGGAGCTCTCCCACGCAAGGCAGCCAGATGTAACAAATGGACAGCAAATACTGCCAACATCCAATCCCCTCCAGAAAAAAATGGAAACAATCATTACAGGAAGGCACACACTGCACAGCACCTCCATCCCAGCTCTCATCTCCTGACAGCCATCACTGCTGTCTTTGGCCATGAGAGGGAAAGAATGTCAGGGCTTCACAGATTGATATCAAACGGAGATTTATAGCTCTCTTAGGAGTTATTCCCCTCACCCATCGCTCCATTCACTGATTGCTCGCATTACTCTAATTTACTGTCTCTAATGCTCGAATCTTTCCTCATTTGGACACAGCAGCAAAGGTCAGTGTTGTCTCCTGTTAGTCAGTCTCTTATTAGATCAGACTTTCAAGTTTACATTGCTTATTCCAGCTACATAAACCTTCCCCAAATATCCATCCCCTTTGTCCCCATAGTCACTTATAAGAACATAAGAATAGAAGAATTAGGACCAGGAGTAGGTCATTCGGCTCCTCAAGCCTGCCCCACCATTCAATAAGATCATAGCTGATCTATTCTAACTCCACCTACCCGCCTTATCCCCATATCCTTTAATCCCTTTAATCCCCACACAAGAACCATTTTATCCCCCACACACACACTCTCACACACTCTGTCTATCCCCTCTCACGCACTATTTAACCCACTCCCCCCGCACACCTGTTCAGATGGATTGGGCGCAATAAGTCATTCACTTCATGGCTGTTTCATGAACGTTTCTGTGCATAGATTGGCTGCGTGTTTGTCTACAAAATACACAGTCTTTTAAGTAAAATACACTTTACTAAAAAGTAAAAATACACTTTACTAAAAAGTAAAAATACACTTTACTAAAGGCAAGTTTCCCTTGGATGCTGGTGTGTTTTTGTAGGTTTGCTAAAGATATAATCTTAAAATTAGAAGTGCCCCAGAAGGATTTAGAGGCAGAATGGGATGGTTAACGAATATTAATAATAATCCTTGCATTTGATATAGCACCTTATCACGTCTTCGAGACATCTCAAGATACTTCACAGAATATATTATAAAGTGAATTGACTGTATTTTGTGGGCGAAATGCAGCAGCCAAATGCACACATCAGTGTCCCACAAATAGTTGGGGATTGAGTGACCAAATTATTATTATTTTTATGAAGGGATTAGTACCCATGGAAAGCGATCCGCCAATCGACTAACAACCAGGTGCCTACTTACTTAAGCAAGGTAAACAGAGGCGTGTAGAGAAATTTGCCCAACATTTAACCCTGCCTGGGAATCAAACCCAGGTCCTCTTGCTTGGAAGGCGAGTGCTCTAACCACTAAGGTACAGGACTCCACAATTGGATAGAGGGATATTTATCACTTAATAATAATAAGCCGTGCAAATGATATCACGGCTTGTGTCTCAAAACTCTTCACAGAAGTGTTGTTTGTGGTTTATTTCGGGAATTTATTGGTGAGGACATCGGGAGAAACTCCCTTCTCTTTTCAAATAGTGTCACAGGATCTTTAAAGTCCACTTGAACAGGGGCAGACGAGACCTCAGTTTAGGTGTTTATCCTATCCGCACCTTCAACAATGCAAAATGCCCCCAGCACTGCCCTGGAGCGGCACCCTCGTCTGTGAGATCCAGATCCAAATCAGTCAGTGTCAGTCCAAATCCTGACGACCTCCACACACTGAGGCGAGAAAGCTTCCAACTGAGCCAGGCTTACACATTATTTGCTTGCAAGAGATGTGGGGAAGGGGCAGGGAAATGGGATTAAATCTGTTGTGATGTAATACACTGGCAAAATCCTCATGGGATGAACGTCCTCCTGTTTCTAAGCAGCTGGAAGGTTTCTTTGCAGCAGCTGTTTTCAGTGAAGCAGAGCCACGTTGCAGGCACTTCACTCTGAGTGACATCAGCAAACTCGAGCTCACCACCATGGGCCGCTGGCTGTAATGCTGTGAGATACTCCCTGTGACAGGCCATCACCACAGGTCCCATTCAGTCTCACGTCCTTGTCTGGGAGTGAGATACAGGCTGGAGTCTACTGAAGAGGTTGAGGGTTTTATGAATAGAATGACAGACCCCAGGAGAGCAACCTCACCCAGCTTGGCTGTGTGGCCTCTTACCAGTCCAGCCTGACTGTGATGGGACAGTCACCCGGTCTGACACCCGGAGGCCATCACCATGCTATATATGCAAGCAATCTAAACTTGGAAATCCCCGTTTATTAGAATGGAATATGCACTCTCTACCTGGAAGGAAGTCCTCAAGAGGGTCTTGAGATGGGTCTTGAAGGAGGCAAGGGAGGGGAACAAGGCAGAGGGACTGTGGGATGGAGTTCCAGAAGGTGGGGGCAGAGTGGCAGAATGCCTGCCCACCAATGGTGGGGTGGGCGAGGCGGGGACGTGAAAGCAGGCTGTACGGAGGAGGCGGGCAGGATGGTAGGGGGTTAAGAGGTCGCAGAGGTAGTGGGGAGCAAGGCAGTGGAGGGCATTCCAGGATCTTGAACTGGAATCTACAGTGTGATCGGATTCTCTGAGTGATGGGAAGCCAGTGGAGTCGGGCGAGGATGGGGGTGATGGGGTCATGGAGCCTGGTCCAGAAGAGGACACGGGCTGCAGAGTTCTGGATGATCTGCAGCCTATGGAGGGAGGAGTTAGGGAGGCTGATAAGAAAGGAGTTTGCATAGTGAAGCCTCGATGTTATGAATGCATGTGTGAGGATTTCTGTGGCTTGTGGTGTGAGACAGTGGCAGAGCCGGGTGATTTTGCGGAGGTGGGGGGAGGCAGAGCGGATCATGGCACAGATGTGAGGTAGAAAGGATAGTTGAGGATCAAACAAGATGCCAAGGTTCCGGACTGGCTTAGCAAGGTGGATGGTGTAACCATGGACGGTGATGCTATCAGTGCCTGAGGTGTGGAGGCTCTGACAGGAGCCAATCAGGAGAGCCTCGGTCTTGTTGATACTTAACTGAAGAAAGTTAACTCTCATCCAGGATTTGATGTCTGACAGACATTGTGTCAGGACAGCAGTGGTTCTGGAGTCGAGAGTGGAGGCAGAGAGATAGAGTTGGGTGTCATCCGCATACATGTGGAAGTTGACCCCATGTCTGTGGATGATGTCACCAAGAGGAGCTTGTAGATGTTGAAGAGGAGGGGACCAAGGACAGAGCCCTGAGGAACACTGCACGAGACAGTGCAGGGGCTAGAGGAGAAGCCGTTTGTGGAAATGACATGGAGGTGTTGTGAGAGGTAGGATCTGAAACATTCAAAGGCAGAAATGTGAAGCAATCACACATGTTCATTCCCACAGGGTCACGGGATAGATACTGGCCTGGTAGCTGCAGTTTACTCGCTTCCCTTTCCTGGTCCTTCACCACCTGAGCTCAGTCATTGACTCGTCCACTAAAACCAATGAGAACTGTGTCTAATTTAATTTTTGTTGCAGCAGTGCGATTCTCAGTATTGAGCAGCTTGAAATCCTCTGCCAGAACTTCAGTCAGTCAGTGTGGAGCTGGGCTCCTGGATCAGCTCAGAGCCATGGACTCTGTGAAGTCACCAGGTTGCGAGTGGTTGGGATGAAGAAAGGCCTTTGACCTACTTGATCCTTCCAGGATCCCACTTCCCATTCTCCCAGTCATTCCTGGTCTGGGATTCTTCCCACTCAGCTTCTGTTAACCAAACAACAGCAACCTGTATTGCTATAATGCCCTGCTTGGTTAACAGCGCATCTCGGAGCACTGTTAACTAAAGCATTTACAGGTCGGGTGGACCGAGACAGACAAGAGACAGGAAGCTATTTACGATAAGACGCTGTGACTTTTATCTGGTTCATTTCCAGCTGGTGTTCCAACACACACACTGGGGCCTTTACATTTACCCGCCAGCAGCTAATACCCTGGAATTAGGTAGGGAGGGTATTCCTGTGCAATTCCACTCCAGACAAATGGAAACCAGACGAATGTGGACTGTCAGGAATTTGGTTTGGGGAGTTGAGCAGCGAGCCGGATTTCCATGTCTCAGACACCTGCCTGGCCAGAAACAAATAACTTCTGCTGAGTGTTGCCAGCGGAGCCAGGCCTGTGAGTTATACATATTTATTAAACTCAAGTTTAGCGAGGTCTGGCATTTGTATAGCACCTTATCAGTTCTAATGTCTCACTTCACAGGTCACTTCAGTCAAGTGTTGTGACTGTAGGAGAGAAATTCCATTCAGGTCTAGATTTACTATATTTATGTAATAGGAGACGATTTCAGTGTTCAGAATTTTGCAAATTCCAAATCCAGCCTTAACTTTGAAGTTTCTTTTGGATTTCTTTTAAGAACTACAGAAAGCACATTTCAAAGTCAAGACTGAATTCACTTTTTGCCAAATTTTGGCCACTCTCAAATGTGACAAACAGCATAAATCTACAGTGGGTGTTTCACTTTGTGTGTTTGTCAGGGTCTACACTCCCATGTCTGAATGGCCAGTGTAGCTGTGTACAGTGTATAGAATGAGCCCTGACTGCACTGAGTTTCATTGCAGCCTATTAACAACGCACGCTGTTGTGTGCAAACTGGATGTCAGGGAAATGGCCACAGCACACAGCAGGTTTGTGCTGTTTAGCCCACTGACTGGGGTAGTGTGTGTGTTTGTGTGTGCGCTGTGCACACTGCTGTGGTTCCCTCCCACTCTGCCTTGCCTTTCCTCTGGTGCCATTCTCTGTCCATTATTGACTGATCCGTCTCTTCATTATCTTTTGCAGGATGTGGTGTGGGGACTAAACTCCTTATTCACTGTAAGTATCTCCTCATTGGGCACAGTCCACAGAGTAAAAGAATAATATGAGTTCTGTTACGTAGTGGATAGAGTGCTCGCCTTGCAAGCAAGAGGGCCTGGGTTTAATTCTCGAGCAGAGCAGTTTCTATACAAATGCCAGACCTTGCTAAACTTGAGTCTAATAAATATGTATAACTCACTTAGCGAAGTTTCCTTACTCCAGATGCCTCTGTTTACCTAGCAGTAAGTAGAACCCCGGTTGTTTACCCCGGTGAATCGCTTTTCCAGGGTAATAATCTTCTTTCACTCAATCCACAACTGTTTGCGGGACACTGCTTTGCACAATTGGCTGCCACTTTTCGCCCAAAAAATATACAGTCAATTCAATTTATATTGTATTCTGTGAAGCGCTTTGAGTCTTCTCAATGCTTGATAAGGTGCTATATCATATGAGGATTATATTATTATTATTGTAAGTGGGTTCTCAGTGGATGGTTTGAGGCCAGGGAAGTGTAAAGTTGAGAGTCAGCTGTACCGCTCTTAGTTGTGTTCATGGGAGCAGATTGAGGAGGTGAATAACCTGCCGATTTCTGAATATTGTGAGTACGACGAGTGCTGTAGAGCGATAAAGCTGATTCTGTCCCGACTCAGGAGCACCACATGGACAGCTCGACTGTGCTCTGTCCCTGGGTCGGGGAAGGAGAAATCAGCTAAGGTTGCACCTGATCCCACTGCTTTTGTGTGCTCGCTGTGAGGCTCCAGCATTGAACCTTCACTGGCACTCGATCATTCACCTCACATGTGGACAAGGTCCTGATAGTCCCCACATCATACACTGCAGGCTGGAATCCGATCCAGGGCTTTATACAGAAAGTAACCCACACCAAGGAGTCAGTAACAGGATAGAATTTATGACCGTAGAATAATTTAACAGAGCAGTGGTTACCGTGGTAACAGCAGACACACGCCCTACGCCTACAGGTGCCCTTTGACACTGCTTTCAGCCTTGTTTGCTTAAATATGACCTCAGTCTGTTTACAGTGTGTTACAGTCAGCATCAGTGTGATTCACCCCCACCCTGAGCTTCACCCACCATTGTGTTAACTGTCCAACAACAACTTGCGTTTATATCGTGCCCTTCACCCAGAATAGTGTCTCCAGGTGCTGTCCAGTGACAGTGCTGGACTCCCTCCCTTGCTCTCTCCCCCCTCCGCTGCACTCTCCCACCTCCCCCGCTCTCTCGCTTTTTCCCGCTCTCTTTCACTCCCCCGATTTCTTCCGCCTCGCTCTCATTTTTTCCTGCTCTTATCCCCTCCGCCGCTCACTCCCACTCCCCTCGCTCGCTCCTGGCTCTTCCGCGCGCTCACCCTTCTCTACTCTCTCCTCCCTCCCTCATACTCTCCCACCTCTCCAGCTGTCTCCCCCCTACCCTGTTCGCTCCCCCATTCCCACTCGCTAACCCCTCCCCACTCTCTCCTCGCTCCCCCGCGCTCTCCCCCCGCCCCCGCTCTCTCCCTCCTTCCCCACTTCCCATTCCCCTGCTCTCTTCCACCTATTCCGCTTTCTCTCTTTTTCCCGGTCTCTCCTACTCGCCCCGCTCTCTCCCATTGTCCTGCTCTCCCCCCTCCCCCGCTCTCCCTTTTCCCTCTCTCTCCTACTCCCGCTGCTCTCTTCTCCCTCCCCTGTTCTCTCCCTTTATTCTGCGCTCTCCCACTCCCACCGCTCTCTCGCCTCTCCCACTTTCTGCCATTCCCCCCGCTGTCTTCTCGCTCGCTCCTCCCTCCCCCGCTCTCTCCTCCCTCCCCCACTTGCTCCCTATTCCCCCACTCGCTTCCCCCTCTCCCGCTCTCTTCCACCACCCTCGCTCTCTCCAAATCTCCCCACTCTCTCCCCCCTCCCCACCTCTCCCCCTCCCCCTCGCTGCCTCCTCCCCCACTCCTCCATGCGCTCACCCCTACCCACTTCCTCCTCTCTCCCCCGCTTCCTCCCCCCAGATCCCTCCCCCCTCCCCCGCTCGCTTCTCCCTCCCCCACCCCCACTCGCTCCCACTTCCCACGCTCTGTCCCCCCTCCCCTCCACTGCTCTCTCCCTTTTCCCCACTCTCTCATACTCCCCCCACGCTCTCCCCACTCGCTCCCCTCCTCCACTCTTTCCCAATTCCACCACTCTCTACCCCCACTGCTTTCTACCCCCTCCCTCACACTCTCCCCCTTCCCCCCCCTCTCTCCCTCCTCCCCCACTCGCTCCCCCATCCCCGCTCTCTCCCGCTCTCCCTTTTTCCCATTCTCTCCCCCTCCCCCACTCTCTCCCACTCCCCCCGCTTTCTCTCCCGCCTCCCCCGCTCTCTCCCTCCCTCAACTTTCTCGCCCCTCCCCCACTCTCTCCCCCTTCCCTCGCTCTCTCCCCCCTCCTCCGCTTTCTCTCCCCCTCCTCCACTGGGGGACAGATTCTAACCCTGACTGCACACTGTAACTCTGATGCATTCTTTGCTACAGGATCTGCTGAATTTCGATGATCCTCTCAACATCGAAGCCGCTGAGCATCATCTTCGTGACAAGGTGGGTCGTGCCTGTGGGAACATCAGGACTTACTGGCTGTATCGTCCACACACACACACACACACTCTCTCTCTTTGTCTGTCTCTCTTCCTTCTTCCCTTGGTCACAATACAGAAGCAGTGCTGAGCATTGGCTCGCTGCATCCCCAGTTGTTCTGGCCCCACCCCTCCTGCCCCCACCCCTCCTGCCCCAACAGTGATCTGAGTTTGGTGGATGCTTTTAGTTGTGCGGTTCTAATAGCTGCTGCTTGCTCTGCCTGGTGTGAGCTGCCTCAGGCTCCCCTCCGTAGTCTCCCCTGATCATTGAGCGGCTCTCTGCAGCATTGCAGCGTGCTGTTCACAGTTGCTGCCTGAGCTCCTTCCATGCTACACATTGTACAGAATAAATCTCCCCCAGGAGTGAGTCACAGGCAGCAACCTAATCCAGGGGAAAAGGCGGTTTATATATAAACTATAACCTCCCACACATGGAGTGAGTCACAACCTGTAATCTAATCCAGGGGCTTGGAGCAGTTATTTGCAGAATCCCCCCCCCCCACAGGATTCAGTTACATGCAGGAATATGATGCAGGGGCTCAGAGCGGTTTATATGTGGAATAATTCACCCAGAGTGAGTCACAGCCTGGAATCTAATCCAGGGTCTCGGTTTATACATAGAATAACTCCCCTCTGCCCCCCACTGGGAGTGAGATACCAGCTGTAATGCAATCCAGTATGGGGGAGGGAGAGGTTATATATGGAATAAGTATCCCAAGAGCGTTTCAGGCTGGGAACTGATCCACACGATCACGGCTTTTGTACATAAAGAAATGCTCCTTGATGGAGATGGTTTGCGTTGCTAATACAAACCTTTGCTTTTGCTAGTTACCTATGGATCATACAGACATACAGGCTTCGCTGCATTTAGCCGGCCTCCCCGCAGATTGTAAAACAAGCCCAGCTTCCGAATCAAGATCGAATTGAAGTCCATGATAAAAGCTTTCCCCATTATCTTTAACTCCAGTTAGCTGGCAGCGAGCAACGCGTTCTCCCACTCTCATTCCTCCTTGGTCAGTCCACAATCCGCTGCAGGAAGCTTCCTGGGAACACCTCCTGCTCTCAGCCATTACCACGTTTACCATTTTGCACTCGTCAAACAAACAACAACAGCAAAATTACATTTGTATAGCACCTTTCACTCGTGCTTATTGGATGTCAGAACGACCAACTAGTGACTATCCTCCTGGAGTGGGGAGGTAAGTGGGGTCTCCTTGGAGCTGAACTTGTTCTAAGGTGAGATGCTTGGCAATGGAATGTCGGAATCCAGCCAGCCCTCTGTGGCGGTCTCGGTAGTCCAGTTCCTAAGGCAGATGGGTTCACAGTATTCAAGGGCATTACCGATATCATCAGCAGGATTTGAAAGGGCAGACCAGTCACTGGAGGCAGGGAATCATTCCACTCAGCTCCTTTTAACCCTGCAAGCCAAACTCGTAATGGGTAGGGTGGTCTTAGCTGGACAAGCAGCAGGAAAGCTTGTCAGACAATGCTCTCGGTAAGCTATGCAGATTTAGCTAGTGAGACACACCATCAGTTACTCCAAAATAAACTTGGGTCCCCATGCCTTGACTCTTGCCAACCTGGTCCTAATATCCTCCAGAATTAGGTAAGCAGGATGCGTCCCTCCAGGAAGAGAGTGAGCATCCTAGTCCAACACATGGGAATTTCCATTTATAGAGGGATGCATGGAACTCTGGTTTGGAGACTCTTAAGCAGCATGGTGATGTGTTTCCACGTGTGTCAGACATCTAGTTGAACAAGTAAAATAAAGTCAATCTGGAGACAATCTGCTGCCAGTAACCTCCTGGCTCAGTTGGAAGCACCCTCGCCTCTGATTCAGGAATTTATGCATTCATGCCCCATGTCAAGACTGAGTTCACAGTCTGGGCTCCAATACAGTGCTGCTTCAGCAGAGGTTTCAGCCTTCGGTTGAGCCATTAAACTGACGTCTTGTCTGCCAGTTTGAGTGATGTTAAGGATCCTACAGCATTCAAACAGAAAAGGGTGTCTCCCAGGGTCCTGGATGCCAAATCTCCAGATGAATTTAGTCAATGAATTCCTGGCTGTTTGCATGTTTTTCTGCGTTTGCCACTACCTCTTCCCTCGCCATTAAATCCCTCCACAATCCTCCCCCGTCTAAACTCTGCTACCTCCTTCAACCCTTACCGAGGCTCCTCCCTTCGCTCTGCGGTCACTGGCCTGCTTCTCGTGTCCCCGCTCTGCCCGTCCCACCATCAGTGGGCGGGCTTTCAGCCATTCTGCCCCCCTGTCTGGAATTCTATGCCGGAATCTCCTCTGACTCACTCCCTGGTCAAGGATTCGAGGACGAGAAGGCATGAGTTTAAGGAGTAACTCGGGGAGTAACTGACAGTCAATGGCTGGTCAGGGTGGGGTGATCAGGTTAGAGAGTGATTTGCCAGGGGGAGCCTGTTAGACCAGAGTTGATTCTCATTTACAAGAAAATTAGACACATGCAGTATATGACGAGAAAGGTGATGAGGGTGACAGAGATAGAGCAGGGAATTGGGATTAGGATGGACATAGGAGCAAACAGTGAAATGCAATAAAAGGCTGAGTGGCCTCTTCTTGTGTCATACATTTCTATATTCTGTAAATATATATTTTGTAGCCAATTAACTGACCGTGAGCACAAAGTCCCAAAGCTCGAGGCTTGAATTCACAACTTTCTGACTCGGGTGACATAAGGTACACATAGGGAGACAAGTATATATATACACATGTTCACGTGCATGTGCACACTTATGCACATACGTATACACACATGGACAGACACACTCACACAGAGCAGTCCAAAAGCAGACATTGTAATTGTGATTTAATATGATAAACATTAATCCCAGAGTAAATTAAAAACTGTTTAGCAGAGTTCATTAAGAATTCACTGCAATGCCTTTGTCACCTTCTGTATGTTGGGAACATTCTGTGGACAGTGAGCCAAACCAGCGTCTGCTTGGTTCATCAGCTGGATAACAGCACTTTTACATTTATACAACACCATTCACATAGCTGCCTGGGACCCAGCGGAGGGGGGAAGGGGACCAAAAGTAATTAAAAAGAAAGGTCCAAGGAAGGAGGTGGAATTACAGGGATGGATTGAGTACCAGAAAACTGGGTGGAGTGGCAGAAAACTCACCTGCAATGGTGTGGATGCCACGGAGCAGACTCGTACCCTCTGAGCAAAGGGAGCGACTGGGGCGGAATGATTTGAGGAAGCGGCAGTGCTGGTGGGGGGTGAAAACATGGAAAGATTTAAAGGTAAGAATGAGGATCATGAGCTTGATCCATTGAGGGATGGGGAGAAAAAGGAACTGAATGTGGATAATAATGATCCTTACATTTGGTCCAGTGCCTTTTACATGAGCAGGATGCCCTTTGGAAGAGCTACTCATTCAGTCCTGCTCTTTCCCCATATCCTTGCAAATTTTTCCTTTTCAAGTAAGGCCTTTGATACAGTTCGTCTTGAGAGGCTGATACTGAAATTAAAGAAAGCTAAATCAGTGGAGGAACATTACATTGGATACATAACTGGTTGACCGGAAGAACCCAGAGGGTGCGGTTTAAGGAATATCGTGAGACTGGGAAAATATTACCAGTGGGGTTCCACTGTTTTGGGACCTCTTTTGTTTGATATTTTTATAAATATAAATCTAAAGTTTGCAGGTGACACCAAGCTAATGAAGGTGGTAGATTGCAAAGCTGAACAAGATAGGTTGCAGGAGGATTTGAATATACTAGGGAATTGGGCAGATCAATGGTAGATGAAATTTAATGTGGAAAAATGTAAAGTACTTCACATGGGGACAAAAAATCCAGGAAGGGGCAATTATTTGAACGGAAAGAAAATAATATGTATGGAAAATGAAAAGGACTTGGGGTAAATTGAAGCTGTCGCAACAATGCTCTGTGGCAGTGAGTAAAGTAAACCAGATTTTGGGATGTATCAAAAGATAAATAGCAACCCGAAATATGTGGTAATCCTGCCACTGTATAAATTATTGGTGAGACCAAACTTAAAGAGTAATGTGTACAGTTCTGGTCGCCGCAGTAAAAAAATTATATGGGAGAAATTGAGAGTATTCAGAGGAGGGCATCCATAATGATTAATAATAATAATAATATTCCATGAATTTGATATAGCGCTTTTCACGTTGGGAGGACGTCCCAAAGCGCTTCACTGTAAAGTGAATTGACTGTATATTTGTGGGCGAACGCAGCAGCCAATTGCGCACAGCAATGTCCCACAAACAGTCGTAGATTGAAAATGACCAATTTATTATTGTTTTGGGCTTTGGAGGGATTATTAGGCTCTGTGTGGAGTAAGGAAACTTGCCCAAGGTTTCACCCTCTGCTGGGAATTGAACTCGGGTCTCTCGCTCGCAAAGCGAGTGCTCTAACCACTGAGCTACAGGATTCCACAATTGATTGAGGGAATGGAGGGACTGGATGGACTATGAGGAGAGACTAAGTAAATTGGGTCTGTTCACGCTGAAAAAGAGAGGATTGAGAGGCTATATCATTGCTGTCTTTAAGATTCTAAAAGGGCTAGCCGATGTAGATCATGACAGACTGCTTTAAGGAGAACAATCCCAGCTTCTCTCGTCTCTCCACATAACTAAAGTCTCTCATTCCTGATACCATTCTGGTAAATCTCCTCTGCACCCTCTCCAAGGCCTTGATATCCCTCCTAAAGTGTGGTGCCCAGAATTGGACACAATACTCCAGCTGAGGCCTAACTAGTAGCTTGTAATGGTTTAGAGGAACTTCCTTGCTTTTGTACTATATGCCTTGATTTATAAAGCTAAGGATACCATATTTTTTTAACAGCTCTTAACAATCTGTCCTGCCATCTTCAAAGACCTGTGTAATAATAAGAACATAAGAATTAGGGCAGGAGTAGGCCATTCGGCCCCTCGAGCCTACCCCGCCATTCAATGGGGTGGGGGTCACAACCTTAAAATCAGAGACAGCCCTTTCGCACTGAGTTGAGGAAGAACTTCTTCACCCAAAGGGTTGTTGACGCTCAGTCCTTGAACATATTCAAGACTGAGATGGGTAGATTTCTTATTGCAAAAGGGATTAAGGGATATGGGGATAAGGCAGAGTTATGGTATTAGCTGGAGTTAGAAGATCAGCCATGATTGAATGGTGGGGTAGGCTCGAAGGGCCGAATGGCCTTCTGCTCCTACATGTTATGTTATGTCAATAAGATCGTGGCTGATCTATTCTAACTCCACCTACCCGCCTTA
>NW_024704747.1:11284187-11299709 GCF_018977255.1 Callorhinchus milii
TCCCCATATCCCTTTATCCACAAGAAATCTATCAATCTCAGTCTTGAATATGTTCAAGGACTGAGCATCTACAGCCCTTTGGGGTAGAGAATTCCATAAATTCACTACCCTCTGAGTGAAGAAGTTTTTTCTCAACTCAGTGCGAAAGGGCTTACCCTTAATTTTAAGACTGTGACTCCTGGTTATAGTTTCTCCAACCAGGGGAAAACGTCTCCCACTATCTATTCTGTCGTGCCCCTTAATAATCTTATTGGTTTTAATAAGATCACCTCTCATTCTTCTATATTCTGGAGTATATAGGCCTAAATTGCTCAATCTATCCTCATAACTCATCCCAGGTATCAACCTAGTGAATCTACATTGTACCCCCTCCAAGGCGAGTACATTGTTTCTAAAATAAGGAGACCAAAATTGCACATAATACTCTAGGTGCAGTCTCACCAGTGCCCTATACAGTTGCAGCAAGACGTCCCTACTCTTATATTCTAACGGTTTTGTGACAAATGCCAACATACCGATAGCCTTCCTAATTGCTTGCTGTACCTGCAAACTAACTTTTTGTGACTGGTGTACAAGGATACCCAAGTCCCTCTGAACGCTAACACTATCTAGTCTCTCCCCTTCTAAAAAGTAATCTGCTCTTCTGTTTTTGCCACCTCGGTGGATGACCTCACACTTCCCTACATTATACTTCATCTGCCACCTATTTGCCCACTCGCCTAGCCTATCTCGTTGCATTTTTTTAATATCATCCTCTGTGTTTACTCTCCCTCATAGTTTAGTGTCATATGCGAATTTGGATATTAGTGTCAGGGCTCTGTGCTCTGTGTTAGTGTCAGGGCTCTGTGCTCTGTGTTAGTGTCAGGGCTCTGTGTTAGTGTCAGGGCTCTGTGTTAGTGTCAGGGCTTTGTGTCAGTGTCAGACTCTGTGCTCTGTGTTAGTGTCAGGGCTCTGTACTCTGTGTTAGTGTCAGGGCTCTGCGCTCTGTGTTAGTGTCAGGGCTCTGTGCTCTATGTTAGTGTCAGGGCTCTGTGCTCTGTGTTAGTGTCAGGGCTCTGTGTTAGTGTCAGGGCTTTGTGTCAGTGTCAGACTCTGTGCTCTGTGTAAGTGTCAGGGCTCTGTACTCTGTGTTAGTGTCAGGGCTCTGCGCTCTGTGTTAGTGTCAGGGCTCTGTGCTCTGTGTTAGTGTCAGACTGTGTACTCTGTGTCAGTATCAGGTTGTGTACTCTGTGTTAGTGTCAGTGCTCTGTGTTAGTGTCAGGGCTGTGTACTCTGTGTTAGTGTTGGGCTCTGTGCTCTGTGTTAGTGTCAGGGCTCTGTGTAAATGTCAGGCTGTGTGCTCTGTGTCAGTGTCAGTGCTCTGTGTTAGTATCAGGGCTCTGTGCTCTGTGTTGGTTTCAGGGCTGTGTGCTCTGTGTTAGTGTCCGGCTGTTTGCTCTGTGTCAGTGTCAGGCTGTGTACTCTGTGTCAGTGTCAGGCTGTGTACTCTGTGTTAGTGTCAGGGCTCTGTGTTAGTGTCAGGGCTCTGTGTAAGTGTCAGGGCTGTGTACTCTGTGTAAATGTCAGGCTCTGTGCTCTGTGTTAGTGTCAGTGCTCTGTGTAAGTGTCAGGGCTGTGTACTCTGTGTAAATGTCAGGCTCTGTTCTCTGTGTTAGTGTCAGTGCTCTGTGTTCTGTGTCGGGCTGTGTGCTCTGTGTTAGTGTCACGGCTCTGTGCTCTGTGTTAGTGTCAGGGCTCTGTGCTCTTCAGTCTCTCCCTCTCTCTGTGCAGCTTCTTCCCACACGTCAGTCACAGCACAATCAGGAATCAGTGTCACACACAGCCCCCCCCCAGCCCCCCCCCCCCCCAGCCCCACACAGCCCCCCCCCACACACAGCCCCACCCAGCCCCCCCCACCCAGCCCCCCAGCCCCAGCCCCCCCCCACACAGCCCCCTCCCCAGCCCCCCCCCACACAGCCCCCCCCCCAGCCCCCCCCCCCAGCCCCCCCCACCCCAGCCCCCCCACCCCAGCCCCCAGCCCCAGCCCCCCCCACACAGGCCCCTCCCCAGCCCCCCCCCACACAGCCCCCCCCCACACAGCCCCCCCACACAGCCCCCCCCCACACAGCCCCCCCCACAGCCCCCACCCAGCCCCCCACAGCCCCCCCACCCAGCCCCCCCCAGCCCCCCCCCACAGCCCCCCCCAGCCCCCCCCACACAGCCCCCCCCACAGCCCCCCCCCACACACAGCCCCCCCCCCACACACAGCCCACATATAGCCACCCCAAAACACATTCCCCCCTCCACACACACAGCCCCCCTCCACAGACAGCCACTCCAAAGTACAGCCCCCTACACAAAGACAGCCCGCCTAAACACACATAGCACCCCCCCACACAGAGCCCTCCCGCACATACACAGTCCCCCTACAACAGCATCAACAACTTGGATTTATATAGCGCCCTCCATGCCGGATGGCGTCTCAGAGCGCTTCACAGTCACAGATCCCAGGACCGAGCCGAGGGGGAGGGGTGGGAAGGTGACCAAAGGCGCCGTCGAAAAGAAAGATCTTCAGCAGAGACCTGAAAATAGGAAGAAAGGGGGCGAGGCAAAGGGAGTGAGGAAGGGAGTTCCAGAGCCTCGGGGCATAGTGGCTGAAGGCACGGCTGCCGAGGGTGGAGCGGAGGACTCAAGGGATGAGGAGGAGGCCAGACCCGGGGGAACGAAGGCAACAGGTACTGTTTTGAGGAGAGAGGAGATCAGAGAGGTCGGGGGGTGCAGAGGAGTGCAGGGACTTGAATACAAGGGTGAGGATCTTGAAATCGATCCTCTCTGGGCTAGGGAGCCAGTGCAGTCTGGTAAGGACTGGGGGGATCGGGGAGCGGAGTTTTGTGCGGGTGAGAATGCGGGCGGCAGAGTTTTGAATATCTGGTTTCTATGGATAGTAGTGGATGGGAGACCGGCGAGGAGGGTGTTAGACTAATCCAGCCGAGAGGTGACAAAGGCATGGACAAGGGTTTCAGCGGCTTTTGGAGTGGGGTATTGGTGGAGACGAGCGAGACCAGATGTGGGGGAGGAAGGATAATTCGGGGTCGAACCTGACACCTAGGTTGCGTACGGGTTCAGTGAGTTTTAGGGGAGGTTGGGTAGTTGGAGGAGGTGAGAACCATGAGATTTTAGACATTGACGAGAGTCAAAGAGTCTGGTTTCCGTCTTGTCAACTTTCAGCTGAAGGAAATCTGTGCTCATCCAGCCCCTGAGATCTGACAGGCAGGCTGACAGAACATCAGGGAACTAGGGGTCGCAAAGAGAGGTGGTAAAATAGATTTGGGTGTCGTCCGCATACATGTGGAAGTGTATCCCATGTCTATGGATGACATCCCCAAGAGAGAGCATGTAGATCAGAAAGAGGAGGGGCCCAAGGATGGATCCTTGGGTACCCCGCAGGTAACCGGGTGAGAGCGGGAGGAGAAGCTGTTTGTGCAGATGTACTGCTGGCGAGGTCGGACTCGAAACAGGCGAGTGCGATCCCACTGAGGTGGATGACAGAGGAAAGGCAGTGGAGGAGGATGGTGTGATCGACTGTGTCGAACATGGCGGAGAGGTCCAGGAGTACAAGGAGGCAGAGGGAGCCCTGGTCACAGATAGAGAGGATGTCGTGTGTGACTTTCACAAGTGCAGTCTCTGTACTGAGGGCGGAAACCGGACTGGAGGGGTTCGAAGACGGAGTGGGAGGAGAGGTGCGCGCGGAGTTGGGTGGCAACAACGCGTTCTAGGACTTTTGCGAAGAAGGGCAGGTTAGAAATAGGGCGGTAGTGGCTGGGTATTTGAGGGATCTAGGCAGGGTTTTTTGAGGAGGGGGTTGATGACAGCAGTTTTGAGGGGGGCAGGGACTGATCCAGAGTAGGGACTGACCTACACCGACAGCTACCCCTAAAATACAGCCCCCCTCCACACACACAGCCCCCCTCCACACACAGCCCCCCCCACACACAGCGCCCCCCCACACACACAGCCACCACCCACACACACAGCCCCCCCCACACACACACACAGCTCCCTCTCCCACACAGCCCTCTACACACAAACCCCCCACCCACACAGACCTCCCCCACACACCGACCTCCCCAACACACACAGCTCCCTCTCCCACACAGCCCCGCCCATACACAGAGACCTCCCCTACACACACAGCCCCCCGCCCACACACACACACAGCCCCCCCCCCACACACACACACAGCTCCCTCTCCCACACAGCCCCCTACACACAAACCCCCCACCCACACAGACCTCCCCCACACACCGACCTCCCCAACACACACAGCCCCCTCTCCCACACAGCCCCGCCCATACACAGAGACCTCCCCTACACACACAGCCCCCCGCCCACAGTGCCCCCATACACACAGACCTCCCCACACACCGACCTCCCCTACACACACAGCGCCCAAAAAAACACACAGCCCCACTAAACACACACACACAGGCCCCCAAACATGCAGCCCCTCAAATCAACATGCAGCCCACCAAACACACACACATCTCCCCCAAACACACACACAGTCCAACCAAACACACACACAGCACCACCCCCCACACTCGCAGTCCACCTACCCACGCAGCCCTCTTCCATACTCAATCCTCTCCCACACTCAACAACAACAAAATGACATTTATAGAGCGCCTTTCACGTTGGGAGGACTTCCCAAAACGCTGAACAGTCAGGTGTCGGGGCCCAAGCATGGGGGAGGGGTGGGGGAAGGCAGAGAGGTGGGAGGGTGACAAAGATACGATCGAAGAGAAGGGTCTTGAGACCGGCCTTGAAGGAGGCAAGGGAGGAAGTGAGGCGAAGGGACCGTGGGATGGAGTTTCAGAGTGTGGAGGCAGAGAGGTGGGAGACATGGAGCAGGCCAGAGCCCGATGAACGGAGGGAGTGAGCTGGTTGGTAGGGAGTCAGCAGGTCAGAGAGGTAGGAGGGGGCAAGGGCATGGATGGCCTTGAAAGTGAGGATGAGGATTTTGAACTCGATCCTCTGGGGGATGAGGAGCCAGTGGAGTCGGGCGAGGGTTGGAGTGATGGGGTCACGGAGCCTGGTGCGTGAGAGTACACGAGCTGCAGAGTTTTGGATGATCTGCAGCTTGTGAAGGGAAGAGTTGGGAAGGACGATGAGGAGGGAGTTCCCATAATCGAGCCTTGATGTAACGAATGTGTGGGTGAGGGTTTGGGCAGCCTGAGGGGTGAGGCAGTGGTGGAGTCTGGCAATGTTGCAGAGTTGGTGGTAGGCAGTGCCGGTCATGGCGCGGATGTGGGGGAGAAAGGCAGTTCAGGGTCAAACAAGATACCCATGTTCCTGACTGGCTTAGTGACGTTGAGTGTGCAGCCGTGGAGGCTGATGCTGCCAGCGTTCAAGGTGTGGAGGCGCTGGCGTGAGCCAATCAGGAGGGCCTCAGTCTTGCTGACGTTGAGTTGGAGAAAGTTGGCCCTCGTCCAGGACTTGATGTCGGACAGGCAGTCGGTCAGGACTGCATCATTAATCTCTCCCTGTTCCCTCAAAACAGCCAAAAAATGGGAGGGAACAGGGAGAGATTAATGATGTCGGCGAGTAGTGGGGCAAGGAGGTGGAGCTGGGATTTAAGGAGAGGTGGGGATGGGGTCCAGGGAGCAGGTGGTGGGCTTCATGGAGATTACCGTGGTGAAAACAGAGGAGGGGGTGACAGGTTCAAAGGTGTGGAAGGAGGAATGGGTAATTGTCGGATGGGTAGTTATGTGGGGTGGGGGTAGGGAGGGGGTGGAAGTTGGGAGGGCAGTGGCAGCTAAGCGGATTCCCTCGATTTTGGACTCGAGCAGGTTCCAGCATTTTCTCGCCGTGAGAGTCAGAGGAAAGAATCTGCGAGGTGTGTCGGGGAGGGCGGAGGAGCCGGTAGGTTGGTGGAGAACAGGAGCCTTGGGTTGCCCTTCGCCTCCAGGATTAACCTGGAATAGAAGGATGATTTGGCTGAGGGGAGAGCAGAGCGGTAGGACTTGATGAGATCAGCAGCTCACACTTGGCCCTTAAGCGAGTGGAGGTGGCTGGTGAACCAGAGTGAGGATTGAGAATAGGAGGCAGTTTGGGAGGTGAGGTGGGCAAGAGCGTCGAGTGTGGTGGAGAGGGTGCTGTGGAGAAGAGTGAGTGCAGTGAGTGGGTTAGTGCGGGAGGTGGGCCAGAGGGGGAGGAGTTCAGAGGACTCCAAGGCAGTGGAGAGGGATTGTGGGGAGATCTTCTTCCAAGGGCGATATTATTCCACGGGTTATTATTATTATTATTATAAGATGGTGGTAGGTTTGGAGGCAGTGAGGAGAAGGATATGGGAGTTGAGGGAGATGAAATGGTGGTCAGAGATGGCCTTGTTAGTGATGATGACATCCGAAACGCTGAGGCCCCGGGTGATCACTAGGTCGAGCGGGTGACTATGAACGTGGGTAGCAGAGTGGATGTGCCATCTCTTTCAAAAGTCCTGCAAACCCAAATAATTATCTATTTCTCTCTTAAAAGTTGTTATCGAATCAGCTCCCTTTCAGGCAATCATTCCAGATCTGAACAACTCGCAGTGTGAAAACATTTCTCCTCTCCTCCCCTGTTTCTGTTTACAACTATTTTAAATTGGTGCCCTTGGGTTACTGACCCACCCGCCAGTGGAAACAGATTCTTCCTGTTCACCCTATTGAAATCCCTCATCATTTTGAAAACTTCTATTAAGTCTCCTCTTAACCTTCTCTGCTCCAAGGAGAATAATCCTCGCTTCTCTCGCCTCTCCTGATAACTGAAGTTCCCCATTCCTGGTACCATCCTGGCAAATCTCCGTTGCACCCTCTCCAATGCCTTGACATCCTTCCTAAAGTGTGGGGCCCAGAACTGAACACAGTCTCTGGCTGAGGCCTCAGTGTTTTATAAAGGTTCATCATAACTTCCTGACTTTTGTATTCTCTGCCCCTATTTATAAAGCCTAGTATCCCGTGTGCTTTTTTAACAGCTTTATCTACCTGTCCTGCCACCTTCAAAGATTTAGGTATATGACCCCCAGGTCTCTCTGTTCCTTCACCCCCTTTAAGATTGTACCATCGGCTTATATTGCTCTCCTCATTCTTCCTCCCAAAATGCATCAGTTGACATTTCTCCACATTAAACTTCATCTGCCACCTGTCGGCCCATTTTACCAGTCTGGCTATGTCCCTTTGCAGTCTGATACTATCCTCCTCACTGTTTACTGCTTTTCCAAGCTTATACATCGTATACATGATACACATGCTTATACATGATACATCTGCAAATTTGGAAATTGTACTCCCTATACCCAAGTCCAGGTCATTTATATAGATCAAAAACAGCAGTGGTCCCAATACTGACCCCTGGGGGTCACCACTGCAGACTTCCTCCAGTCAGAAAAACAACCATTCACCACCACTCTCTGCTTTCTGTCTCCCAGCCAGTTCAGTATCCAGGCTGCCACTGACCCTTTAACATCGTGGGCTTCTATTTTGCTTACAAGTCTCCAAGGTGACAATTTATCAAACGCCTTTTGAAAATCCATATAAACTACATCAACTGCACTATCTTAATTCACCCTCTCCGTTACTTCATCAAAACACTTTGTCAGGTTTGTTAGACATGATTTGCCTTTAACAAATCCGTGTTGATTGTCCTTTATTAACCTATATTTTTCTAAGGGAAAATTTATTCTCTAGAAGTTTCCCCACTAATGACGTTAGGCTGACTGGCCTGTAGTTCCCGGGTTTATCCTTCTGCCCCTTTTTGTACAGGTGAGTAACATTTGCAGCCCTCCAGTCTTCTGGCACCACCCCGGTCAATGTCCAAGGAGGATTGAAAAATTTTGGTCAGAGACTCCATTATTTCCACCCTTACTTCCCTCAGTACCCTGGGATGCATCCCGTCCAGAACGGGTGACGTATCTACTTTGAGCACCGATAATATTTATTGTACCGCCTCTCAGTTTATTCTTAACTTATCCAATTTCTCTACCCTCTCCTCTGATATTGTGGCATTGGCTGCAGCCTCTTCTTTGGGAAGACAGATGCAAAGTACTCATACATGCCATGTCAGCTATGCCCTCGGCCTCCACAAATAGGATGCCCTACCTTTCCCCTTTGTGGGAATGTATTTGTTCTGTCGCCAAACTATCTCCTCCTTGAAGGCTTTCCATTGCTCGTTAGCTGTTTTACCTGCCAATCTTTCTTTCCAGTCCTCCTTGGCTGGGTCCCTTTTTATCTCACTGAAATTAGCCCTCTAATTTCTGTAGAGGGTCCTGTAGCTCAGTTATTAGAGCACTCACCTCACAAGCGAGGGACCTGGGTTCGATTCCCGGGAGGATAGAACTTTGGGCAAGTTTCCTTACTCCACCCACCTGATAATAATCCCTCAAGAAAAATAAGCAATAACAAATTGGTCACTTCAATCCACAACTGTTTGTGGGACACTGCTGTGCACATGGCTGCTCCGTTTCGCCCACAAATATAAAGTCAATTCACTTTACAGTATATTTTGTGAAGTGCTTTGTGACGTCTAGAAGACGTGAAAAGCGCTATATCAAATGCAAGGATTATTATTAGTAGTAGTAGTATTATTATAGTAACTTCACCTTTGATTGCTCCTAGTTCCTTTCCATAAGTACTCTAAACCTAATAATGCTGTGATCACTATTGTCCAGATGCTCTCCTATTCAAACCTGCTCCACTTGCCCCACTTCATTCCCCAGAACTAGATCCAGCACTGCTTCCTTCCTCATTGGGCTGGAAACATACTGATCCAGAAAGTTATTCTGCACACATTTCAGGAATCCTTTCCCCTCCTTGCCCTTTACACTGTTATTTTGCCAGTCTACGTTAGAATAATTGAAGTCCCCCATTATCACTACTCTGTTGGTTTTGCATCTTTCTGAAATCTGCTTGCAGATTTGCTCATCTATCTCCTTCCCACTATTTGGTGGTCTATAGTATACACCTAACAGAGTAACAGCTCCTTTTCTGCTCCTTAACTCTAACCAAATAGATTCTGTTTTTGGACCCTCTAGCACATTGTCCGTCCAGGGCCGAAACCATATCTTTAATCAATATTGCCACCAATCCTCCTTTTTTTCTTTCCCTATCCCTCCTGAATACATTGTAGCCAGGAATATTCAGCTCCCATTCCTGCCCTTGTTTGAACCAGGTCTCTTGTTATTGCCACTACATCATAACCCCATGTGGCAACTTGAGCCGCAGCTCACCCATCTTATTTGTCACACATTTACGCACATGCACTCCAAGACCGACTGAGTCTGCTCTGCATTTCAACCCTGTCTAATCGCTCTTTTTTCTGGATTACTCCTTATTACATTGCTATTCGTCTCTCCCAGCAATCTATGTAACTTGTTTCTCCTCTTTGATGCCATATCCTGATGCCCTCCCCTCCTCGAAATTAGTATAAACCTTTCCCCACAGCAATAGTTAAATATTGCCATAGGATTTTTAACATCCATTTGATCAGGCACAGGTAGGATCCCAGTTCAATGTCTCACCTAAAGAATGTCATCACCAACAATGCCAAGAAAAGACGAGATTGTGAGCTCAAAGATCCGATGTGGGACTTTGAATCCACAAACTTCTGAGCAAGAGGCAAGGGTGCAACCAACTGAGCCCGGCTGACATTTTTTAAATGGTCCCAGATCCCAGAGTGTCTAAGAACCAATTCATCCACTCCTGATCGAGATCTAAATGGTTAAATAAACTGAGGTGCCCTGACACTAACACAGAGCACACAGCCCGACACTAACACAGAGCACACAGCCCGACACTAACACAGAGCACACAGCCCGACACTAACACAGAGCACACAGCCCGACACTAACACAGAGCACACAGCCCAGACACTAACACAGAGCACACAGCCCGACACTAACACAGAGCACACAGCCCTGACACTAACACAGAGCACACAGCCCGACACTAACACAGAGCACACAGCCCTGACACTAACACAGAGCACCGACACTAACACAGAGCACACAGCCCGACACTAACACAGAGCACAGAGCCCTGACACTAACACAGAGCACACAGTCTGACACTAACACAGAGCACACAGCCCTGACACTAACACAGAGCACACAGCCCAGACACTAACACAGAGCACACAGCCCTGACACTAACACAGAGCACACAGCCCGACACTAACACAGAGCACACAGCCCGACACTAACACAGAGCACACAGCCCGACACTAACACAGAGCACACAGCCCGACACTAACACAGAGCACACAGCCCTGACACTAACACAGAGCACACAGCCCGACACTAACACAGAGCACACAGCCCGACACTAACACAGAGCACAGAGCCCGACACTAACACAGAGCACAGAGCCCCGACACTAACACAGAGCACACAGCCCTGACACTAACACAGAGCACACAGCCCGACACTAACACAGAGCACACAGCCCTGACACTAACACAGAGCACAGAGCCCGACACTAACACAGAGCACTGACACTAACAGAGAGCACAGAGCCCTGACACTAACACAGAGTACACAGCCCTGACACTTACACAGAGCTCTTACACTGACACAGAGTACACAGTCTGACACTGACACAGAGCACTGACACTAACACAGAGCACACAGCCCGACACTAACACAGAGCACACAGCCCTGACACTAACACAGAGAACTGACACTAACACAGAGCTCTGACACTGACACAGAGTACACAGTCTGACACTGACACAGAGCACAGAGCTCTGACACTAACACAGAGCACACAGCCCTGACACTAACACAGAGCACAGAGCCCTGACACTAACACAGAGCACAGAGCGCTGACACTAACACAGAGCACAGAGCCCTGACACTAACACAGAGCACAGAGACCCGACACTAACACAGAGCACTGACACTAACACAGAGCACACAGCCCTGACACTGACACTAACACAGAGCCCTGACACTAACACAGAGCCCTGACACTAACACAGAGCACACAGCCCTGACACTAACACAGAGCACAGAGCCCTGACACTAACACAGAGCACAGAGCCCGGACACTAACACAGAGCAAACAGCCCTGACACTAACACAGAGCACAGAGCCCTGACACTAACACAGAGCACAGAGCCCTGACACTAACACAGAGCACTGACACTAACACAGAGCACACAGCCCGACACTAACACAGAGCACACAGCCCTGACACTAACACAGAGCACACAGCCCGACACTGACACAGAGGACACAGCCCGACACTGACACAGAGCACACAGCCCGGACACCAACACAGAGCACAAAGCCCTAACACTAACACAGAGCACTGACACTAACACAGAACACAGTGCACTGACACTAACACAGAGCACAGAGCCTGACATTGACACAGAGCACAGAGCCCTGACACTAACACAGAGCACTGACACTAACACAGAGCACACAGCCCTGACACTAACACAGAGCACAGAGCCCTGACACTAACACAGAGCACTGACGCTAACACAGAGCACTGAGCCCTGACACTAACACAGAGCACTGACACTGACACAGAGCACAGAGCCCTGACACGAACACAGAGCCCTGACACTAACACAGAGCACACAGCCCTGACATTTACACAGAGCACACAGCCCTGACACCGACACAGAGCACACAGCCCTGACACTGACACAGAGCCCTGACACTAACACAGAGCACACAGCCGTGACCCTAACACAGAGCACTGACACTAACACAGAGTACACAACCTGATACTGACACAGAGTACACAGTCTGACACTAACACAGAACACACAGCACTGACATTTACACAGAGCACAGAGCCCTGACACTAACACAGAGCACACAGCCCTGACACTGACACAGAGCACAGAGCCCTGACACTAACACAGAGCACAGAGCCCGACACAGAGCACAGAGCCCTGACACTAACACAGAGCACAGAGCCCGACACAGAACACAGAGCCGTGACACGAACACAGAGCACAGAGCCCTGACATTTACACAGAGCACAGAGCACTGACACTAACACAGAGCACACAGCCTGACACTGACACAGAGCACAGAGCCCTGACACTAACACAGAGCGCTGACGCTAACACAGAGCACAGAGCCGTGACACTAACACAGAGCCCTGACACTAACACAGAGCACAGAGCACTGACACTAACACAGAGCACAGAGCCCTGACACTAACACAGAGCACTGACACTAACACAGAGCACTGACGCTAACACAGAGCACAGAGCCGTGACACTAACACAGAGCACAGAGCCCTGACACTAACACAGAGCACAGAGCACTGACACTAACACAGAGCACTGACACTAACACAGAGCACAGAGCCCTGACACTAACATAGAGCACAGAGCCCTGACACTAACACAGAGCTCTTACACTGACACAGAGTACACAGTCTGACACTGACACAGAACACACAGCCCAGACACTAACACAGAGCACACAGCCCTGACACTAACACACAGCTCTGACACTAACACAGAGCACAGAGCCCCGACACTAACACAGAACACACAGCCCTGACAATTACACAGAGCACAGAGCCCGACACAGAGCACAGAGCCGTCACACTAACACAGAGCACTGACATTTACACAGAGCACAGAGCACTGACACTAACACAGAGTACACAGCCCTGACACTTACACAGAGACCTGACACTAACACAGAGTACACAGCCTGACACTGACACAGAGTACACAGCCCTGACACTAACACAGAGCACAGAGCCCTGACACTAACACAGAGCACACAGCCCTGACACTTACACAGAGCTCTTACACTGACACAGAGTACACAGTCTGACACTGACACAGAGCACTGACACTAACACAGAGCACACAGCCCGACACTAACACGGAGCTCTGACACTAACACAGAGCACACAGCCCAACACTAACACAGAGCACAGAGCCCTGACACTAACTCAGAGCACTGACACTAACACAGAGTACACAGTCTGACACTGACACAGAGTACACAGTCTGACACTGACACAGAGTACACAGCCCTGACACTGACACAGAGCACAGAGTCCTGACACTAACACAGAGCACAGAGCCCTGACACTAACACAGAGCACAGAGCCCTGACACTAACACAGAGCACAGAGTCTGACACTGACACAAAGCCCTCTGACACTAACACAGAGCACAGAGCCTGACACTAACACAGAGCACACAGCCCTGACACTAACACAGAGCACAGAGCCCTGACACTAACACAGAGCACAGAGCCCTGACACTAACACAGAGCACAGAGCCCTGACACTAACACAGAGCACAGAGTCTGACACTGACACAAAGACCTCGACACTAACACAGAGCACACAGCTCTGACAACTGACACTAACACAGAGCCCTGACACTAACACAGAGCCCTGACACTAACACAGAGCACCAACGCAGAAGCATCTTACCAGGAGCGGCTGGGAATAAAGCTCCAACTGTGCCCTGTATATAATGTCCTCGAGGGCCACCTGTCCCAGCTCCCACTCGCCATTATATCTGGAGAAGAAAAATAGCAAATCGTCACTGCTCCACTGATAACCTTGAAGTACAGTAAGTACTATAATAATGAAAATGAATATTCATAATATATTAATAATCCTGATTTGATACAGTGCCAATCATGTCGAAAGGATGGCCCAAAGTGCTTCATTGTGTCCACTGTATAGTGAGGAGAATGTGTTTTGTAGCGAACCCAGCACAGCAATCTCCCACAAAAAACTATGACGTGAGCGGCCTATTTTATTTGAGCGTTTGTTGACCAGGACAAACTCCCTTATCTTTTCTACTACAGCCATGGGATCTGTAACATCCACCTAAACAGTTGGGCCTCGGTTTAAAATCATCAGAAGGTCAGCATCTGTGACTGCAGCACTCCCCCAGCACTGCAACTGAAGCGTAAGCTAAAACTATATGAAGTCCAAGTTCTGACGTGGGACTTCAAACCACAATTTCTTTCTCAGAGGTGAGAGCTACCACAGCCGGGCTGACACGTACACCGGGATGGGCTCAGTGGTGGAAGGGGTTGGCTGAATGGAGGATTTAAAGATAAAGAGCGGACAAGGAGGAAGGATAGCCAGGGGCTCCAGAGGTAAGAGCACTGTGACGAAAGGGGCAGGAGGATTCCAGGCTGTTTCAGCACCGTCATTCTGAACACCCTTTAAGAGCTACATCGTTCTTGTGGGGTTAGTTCACTGCTGTCCATGCTTTGATACCATTCAACATCGGGGGTGAGGGGGTGGGGGAGGGAGTCGGAGTCCAATTGGCTGATATTCAGGCAACTCCCTGGCCAATCTCTCCAGCCTCTGCTTATACCATCTGTGGAAACCTTCTCCCCTCTAGCCAATGAACCTCTCCAGCAGTGGCTATTCTTCCAGCTAAGGCCTGATTCTCTGCCACTCCCGGCCTTGATCTCTTCACCTTGTGTCCTCTTTATCCGTCTTCAGATCGCGTCCTTATGGTCACATCTATCCCCTGCTTGGCATCAACCTATGCATTGTCCAGCACTCCGAGATGCTGTATTGATGGAAGTTTTAGTGGAACCTATGACCTCGGGGGGGGGGGGGTTGGGGGTTAGTGGTTAGTGTTGCCCAGGGACAGCCTCTGGTCACTTCAGGTGAAGTATCTCCAGCTACTGAGGAATGTTGTCTTGGAATCGGCGGCGCTGGCTCTGATGTTGGCTGAAAGCGATAAGCTCCCGGTGTAATTGCGATGACAGGTGCCTAATGAGCAAGTCTCAGCTAAGATACAGCTGTGAGGATCTTCCCCAACTGCAGCGAGACTAGGATCACAACCAGAAATATCGGGGCTCTTGCAGGAATTTCCAAAAACGAAATGTGTAACTTGTGAATTTCCAAAAATATCTGATGTGCTGAAGATTTGCAGCATTTCCAAATTCCAGAAGATTTGCCTGGTTCATTCGCTTCTATGCTCTCCTTTGTCAGAACAACAAGATTAAATTCTGTGTAGCGCCTTTCACATTGGGAGGACGTCCCAAGGCGCTAGACAGTGTACAGCACTTCAGACCCGAGCTGGGGTCAGGGTGGGAGAAGGGAGGGGGATGACCGATGGCATGGTCAAAGAGAAGGTCTTGAGGTGGGACTTGAAGGAGGCTAAGGAGGGGGCGAGGCGGAGTGATTGGGGGATGGAATTCCAGAGGTTGGAGGCAGAGTGGCTGAAGCCTCTCCCACCAATGGTGGGGCGGGTGGGTCGGGGGACGCAGGGCAGGCCAGAGCCGGCTGAGCGGAGGGAGCGGGCGGGTTGGTAGGGGGTTAGGAGATCGCAGAGGTAGGGTGGGGCGAGGCCATGGAGGGCTATGTAAGTGAGGACCAGGATCTTGAACTGGATCCTCTGAAGGATAGGGAGCCAATGGAGTCGGCCGAGAATGGGGGAGGTGGGGTCACAGAGTTTGGTACAGGAGAGGACACGGGCTGCAGAGTTCTGGATTATCTGCAGCCTGTGGAGGGAGGAGTTGGGAAGGCCGACAAGCAGGGCGTT
>NW_024704747.1:11299734-11318827 GCF_018977255.1 Callorhinchus milii
GTCAGAGCTCTGTGTTAGTGTGGCTCAGTGCTCTGTGTTAGGGTCACGGCTGTGTGTCTGTGTAGTGTCAGGGCTCTGTGTCAGTGCTCAGTGTTGTGTCAGTGCTCTGTGTCGGTGTCAGGGCTGTGGTGCTCTGTGTATGTCAGGGCTCGTGTGCTCTGTGTTAGTGTCAGGGCTCTGTGTTAGTGTTAGGGCTCTGTGTTAGTGTCAGGGCTCTGTGCTCTGTGTTAGTGTCAGGGCTCTGTGCTCTGTGTCAGTGTCAGTGCTCTGTGTTAGTGTCAGGGCTCTGTGCTCTGTGTTAGCGTCCGTGCTCTGTGTTAGTGTCAGGGCTCTGTGCTCTGTGTCAGGCTCTGTGCTCTGTGTCAATGTCAGGCTCTGTGCTCTGTGTTAGTGTCAGTGCACTGTGTTCTGTGTTAGTGTCAGTGCTCTGTGTTAGTGTTAGGGCTGTGTGCTCTGTGTTAGTGTCCGGGCTGTGTACTCTGTGTTCGTGTCAGGGCTCTGTGTAAATGTCAGGCTCTGTGCTCTGTGTTAGTGTCAGGGCTCTGTGCTCTGTGTTAGTGTCAGGGCTCTGTGGTCTGTGTTAGTGTCAGGGCTGTGTGCTCTGTGTTGGTGTCGGGCTGTGTGCTCTGTATTAGTGTCAGTGCTCTGTGTAAGTATCAGGGCTTTGTGCTCCGTGTTGGTGTCCGGGCTGTGTGCTCTGTGTCAGTGTCGGGCTGTGTGCTCTGTGTCAGTGTCGGGCTGTGTGCTCTGTGTTAGTGTCAGGGCTCTGTGTTAGTGTCGGGCTGTGTGCTCTGTGTTAGTGTCGGGCTGTGCGCTTTGTGTTAGTGTCGGGCTGTGTGCTCTGTGTTAGTGTCAGGGCTCTGTGCTCTGTGTTAGTGTCAGCGCTCTGTGCTCTGTGTTAGTGTCAGGGCTCTGTGCTCTGTGTTAGTGTCAGGGCTGTGTGCTCTGTGTTAGTGTCAGAGCTCTGTGCTCTGTGTCAGTGTCAGACTGTGTACTCTGTGTCAGTGTCAGAGCTCTGTGTTAGTGTCAGTTCTCTGTGTTAGTGTCAGGGCTGTGTGCTCTGTGTTAGTGTCGGGCTCTGTGCTCTGTGTTAGTGTCAGTGCTCTGTGTCAGTGTCAGACTGTGTACTCTGTGTCAGTGTAAGAGCTCTGTGTAAGTGTCAGGGCTGTGTACTCTGTGTTAGTGTCAGGGCTCTGTGCTCTGTGTTAGTGTCAGGGCTCTGTGCTCTGTGTCAGTGTCAGGCTGTGTACTCTGTGTCAGTGTCAGGCTGTGTACTCTGTGTTAGTGTCAGGTCTCTGTGTAAGTGTCAGGGCTGTGTACTCTGTGTTAGTGTCAGTGCTCTGTGTAAATGTCAGGCTCTGTGCCTTGTGTAAATGTCAGTGCTCTGTGTTAGTGTGACGGCTCTGTGCTCTGTGTCGGGCTCTGTGCTCTGTGTAATTGTCAGGGCTGTGTGTTCTGTGTTAGTGTCGGGGCTCTGTGCTCTGTGTTAGTGTCAGAGCTGTGTGTTAGTGTCAGGGCTGTGTGCTCTGTGTTAGTGTCTGGGCTGTGTGTTCTGTGTCAGTGTCAGACTGTGTACTCTGTGTCAGTGTAAGAGCTCTGTGTTAGTGTCAGGGCTCTGTGCTCTATGTTAGTGTCAGGGCTCTGTGCTCTGTGTTAGTGTCAGTGCTCTGTGTTAGTGTCAGTGCTCTGTGCTCTGTGTAAATGTCAGGCTGTGTGCTCTGTGTTAGTGTCAGTGCTCTGTGCTCTGTGTTAGTGTCACGGCTCTGTGCTCTGTGTTAGTGTCAGTGCTCTGTGCTCTGTGTTAGTGTCACGGCTCTGTGCTCTGTGTTAGTGTCACGGCTCTGTGCTCTGTGTTAGCATCAGTGCTCTGTGTTAGTGTCAGTGCTCTGTGTTAGTATCAGGGCTCTGGGCTCTGTGTTAGTGTCAGTGCTCTGTGCTCTGTGTTAGTGTCACGGCTCTGTGCTCTGTGTTAGTGTCACGGCTCTGTGCTCTGTGTTAGCGTCAGTGCTCTGTGTTAGTGTCAGGGCTCTGTGCTCTGTGTCAGTGTCAGGCTGTGTGCTCTGTGTTAGTGTCAGTGCTCTGTGCTCTGTGTAAATGTCAGGGCTCTGTGCTCTGTGTTCGTGTCACGGCTCTGTGTTCTGTGTCGGGCTCTGTGCTCTGTGTTAGTGTCAGGGCTCTGTGCTCTGTGTCAATGTCAGGCTCTGTGCTCTGTGTTAGTGTCAGGGCTCTGTGCTCTGTGTCGGGCTGTGTGCTCTGTGTTAGTGTCAGGGCTCTGTGCTCTGTGTAATTGTCAGTGCTGTGTGTTCTGTGTTAGTGTCAGAGCTCTGTGTTAGTGTCAGTGCTCTGTGTTAGGGTCACGGCTGTGTGCTCTGTGTTAGTGTCAGGGCTCTGTGTCAGTGTCAGGGCTGTGTGCTCTGTGTCGGTGTCAGGGCTGTGTGCTCTGTGTAAATGTCAGGGCTGTCTGACTCTGAAGGATCATGATTTTAGTCTCCATACAATCTCTCTTCCCCACACCCTCCACCCCTTCTCTCGCCCCCCTCTCCTCTTCCTCTCCCAATCTCCTACCTCTTCCACTACGCCTATGGTCACCTGCATCTCCCCCTCACTCGGTCACAGCCCGGCGCTGTGACGGGCGCTGTTTAAATGAAGTTGTTCTTGCTTCCACTGTAACCAGCTTGTTTTCTGCTTTTTTTTCTGCTGATCAGTAATAGTATCAGTAATAGTAATAGTATCAAGTGGTATTTCATTCTGTTCGGTGTGCGTCAGCCCGGCTCAGTTCATAGAATCATGAAATCTTACAGCACAGAAGGAGGCCATTCGGCCCATCATGCTTCTTTGAAAGAACTACCAACTAGTCCCATTCTCCCGCTCTTACCCCACAGACCTGCACTTTTTTTCCTTTTTAAATACCTATCCAATTCCCTTTTGAAGGCTATTCCAAAAGGAATTGCCATCTTCCAGGCATTGCATTCCAGACCGTAACAACTCTTGTTTTTTTAAAAAAAATTCTCCCTGTCTTCCCCTCTGGTTCTTTTGCCAATTATCATAAGTCTGTGTCCTCTGGTTACTGACCCACTCACCAAAGGAAACAGTTTCTCCCTATCTACTCTCAAAACCTCTCATAATTTTGAACATCTCTATTAAGTCTCCCCTCAATCTTCTCCAAAGAGAATAATCCCATGCTCTCTAGTCTCTCCACATAATTGAACGCCTCATCTCTGGTATCATTCTGGTAAATCTCTTTTGCATCCTCTCCGAGGCCGACATCCTTCCTGAAGTGTGGTGCCCAGAATTGAACACAGCTGAGACCTAACCAGTTGTCGTACTCTCGCCTCTGAAAAAGTTTGGGTTCAAGCCCCACTTTAGGATTTCTTTGTCAACCCTCTCATTCTCTCCAACTCCCCCATCTCTCTCTCTTCCCTCATCTCACACACACTCTCACTCTATGTATCCCTCATTCTCACATGATCCCTGTCTCACTCTCCCCTCATGCACTTTTGCTTTCTCTCTCTCTCGCCCAGACTCTCTCCCTTCTTCCCATCCCCCTCCTGTGACACTATCTAAGGTATGGGTCACTATATTGTTGTAGTTGTTGTTGATTGATGGGGGATAAATTCAAACCAAATCTGTGGAAACACTAAAAAGACAACAATGACAACAAAATTACATTTGTAAAGCGCCTTTCACGTCGGGAGGATGTCCCAAGACGGTGGAAACAGAAAGTTGATTCTTTCAAAAGCAAATCAGATAGATTTCTTTCAGAAAATAATATCTCGGGATACAGTATATAATTTGGTGCATGACATGTGCATGTGACTCAGGAAGGCAAAAAACTTGGTGGTCTTTCTTCTAGCAATTCTTATGAGATCGGTGGCTGGATATAAAGTGCCAGAGGAAGTGATGTTCATGTGAGAGAGCACTTGAGTTTGTGTGGGTGTATATGAGAAGAATCAGACATTTGTAATACAATACAAAATTACATTTGAGCCCTGATTGAGGCCACACCACTTGGCTATACCTTCCACCATACCCCGCGTCCTAACCGCCATGGCGATGATGTGGCTCTCATCTCCAGGTGCTCACTTGCTCTATCCCCCTATTCCCCCAGCTCATTCAACCCTCTTCGAGCACCTTACCCTCTCTATCATCCCTCCAATCTTTCCCTCAAAATTCTCCTGATTTATTGTCCCGCCAAGCCCTCCTCATCTTCATCTCTAACGCCTCTGCCCTCTTAGTTTCCCTCTGCCTCTGTCCTGAATGCCTCCTTATCCTCGGTGACTTCAACCTGCACTTCACCCCCTCTTGCTCTATCTCCACCGACTTCTCCTCTCTCCTTTCCTCAAATAACCTCTCCCTCCACATGCCCTCTACCACCCACGTTCATGGCCACCCACTTGACCTGATGATTACATAGGGCTTCATTATCTCGGATATCACAATCACAAACAAAGGCATCTCAGATCATAATTTAATCTCCCTTAACTCCTCAATCCCTCTCCCCACCACCATCCAACCCACTGCCATCTCCCACCGCCCCTGGAAAAGAATCTCCCTGCACTGCTTGTTGGCTGCCCTGGAGTCGTCTGAACTCCTCCTCCTCTGGCCTACCACCTGCACCGACATATCTTCCTCGGTCACTATTCTCCACAGCTCCCTCTCCACCGTTCTCGATGCCCTTGCACCTCCTGCTCATGCAACTCACCCTAGTACACCAGACACCTCTGCTCCCTCGAGTCAGGTGCATGTCGCCACGTGGACCTGGCTCAAATCTGATTTATCGGTCCACCAACCACCATCCCCTCCCTCCCTCACACCCATCCTTGCTCACAAACTACCACCCCATCTCCAACCTCCTTTTCCTTTCCAAGGTCTTTGAAAGAGTGATTGATTCCCAGCTTCACTCCTTCCTCTCCTGCCGCTCCCTTTCCAAACCCCTCCATTTGGGTTTTCGTGCTGCCCACAGCACGGAAACAGCCCTGGTGAAGATGACAAATAACATTCTGTCCATCTATGACCAAGGCTCCCTTTGGCTCCTCGTCTTCCTCGACCTCTCTGCTACATTTGACACTGTGGACCACTCTATCCTCCTCCACTGCCACTCCTCTCACCTTAACCTTCAAGTTTCTGTCCTTGAATGATTCAAATGCTATTTCTCACAGCAGCTCCACTTTGTCCTCCTGCACCATCTCGTGCGGTGTTCCTCAGGGCTCTGTCCTCGGGTCTCTCCTCAGCCTGTACATGCTCCCTCTTGGTGACATCATCCACAGACATGGGGTCAACTTCCACATGTATGCAGATGACACCCATCTCTATCACTCTGCCTCCACCCTGTCAGACATCAAGTCCTGGATGAGAGCTAACTTTCTACACTTGACGTCAGCAAGACTGAGACTCTCCTGATTGGCTCATGCCAGCGCCTCTGCACCTCAAGTATTGGCAGCATCAGCATCCATGGATGCACACTCCACTTCAACAAGCCAGTCAGGAACCCTGGCATCTTGTTCGACCCTCAACTGTCCTTTCTCCCCCACATCCATGCCATGACCCCCTCAGCCTTCCCCCACCTCCGCAACATTGTCGGACTCCGTCACTGCCTCACCACTCAGGACACCAAAACCCTCATACATGCCTTCATTACATCCAGGCTTGATTATGCCAATGCCCTGCTTGTCGGCCTCCCCAACTCTTTCCTCCACAAGCTGCAGATTATCCAGAACTGTGCAGCTCATGTCCTCTCTCACACCAGGGTCCGTGTCCCCATCACATTCACCCTTGCCTGGCTCCAGTGGCCCCCCATCCCTCAGAGGATCAAGTTAAAAAATCTCATCCTCATCTTCAAGGCCCTCCATGGCCTTTCCCCCTCCTACCTCTCTGACCTGCTGGCCACTTATCAACCTGTCTGCTCCCTCCACTTGGCAGGCTCTGGCCTGCTCCATGACCCCGCCCGGCCTGCCCCACCATCGGTGGTCGGGCCTTCAGCCTCTCTCCCCCGCCCTCTGGAACTCCATCCCACATTCTCTTCACCTTGCTCCCTCCCTTGGCTCCATCAAGGCACACCTCAAGACCCTCCTCTTTAACTGTGCCTTCAGTCACCTTCTCTACCATCCCTGATCCCAACTTCCACCCTGCTCGGTCCTAATCCCTGACTGTTCAGCGCCTTGGGACGTCCTCCCAATGTGAACATAAAAACATAAGAATTGCTAGACGAAAGAAGAACAAGGTCCATCTAGTGCGCCTTCCACCTTCCTAGTGGTCTCACACACATATGTCCCAAACTACCTATGTACTATATCCCATAATGTTATTTTCTAAAAGATAATCTATGTTTGAAAGAATCAACACTTCCTGCTTCAATCATCTCCCTATGGAGCCTGTTCCACAGATTCACTATTCATTCATTGAAATATTGTTTGCGTAGATTTGTTATGAATTTACAAATTGCAATTTCAATTGCAAGCCATGTCCTCTGGTTTTTCTATTCTGGACAAGTTGAAACATTCTATCATGATCTATATTGTCTAGCCCTTTTAGAATCTTAAAGACAGCAATCTCAATCTTCTGTTTTCCAGCATGAACATGCCCAATTTACTTAGTCCATAGTCCAATCCCTCCATTCCTTCAATCATTTTGGTTGCCCCCTCTATATCTTCTCGATTTCTCCAATATCCTTTTTGTACTGTGTTGACCAGAACTGTGCACAGTACTCTTAAGTTCGTCTCATCAATGATTTGTGCAGTGGTAGGATTACTTACCCCACTATTTCAGCTTCCTATTGATCTTTTGATAAATCCCAACATCTGGTTTGCTTTACTTAATGCCACAGAGTATTGTTGTGAGAGTTTCAATTTATTGTCAATCAGGAACCTCAGGTCCTTTTCATTTTCGGTACCTATTATTTTCCTTCCATTCAAATAATAATCCCTTCCAGGATTTTTTGTCGCTATATGAAGTACTTTACATTTCTCCACATTGAATTTCATCTGCCCAATTCCCAAGTATGTTCATATTCTCCTGTAACCTGTCTCCCCAGCTCCACTATTCAAAAGATCCAGCTCATTCAGAACTCTGCCGCCCGCATACTTACCAAACTCCGTATCCACATCTCACAGTTCTGCCCAGGCTTCACTGGCTCCCCATCACCGAACAGATCGACTTCAAGATTCTCACACTTGTGTTCAAATCCCTTCACTCTCTGGGACCTCCCTATCTCTCCGACCTCCTCACTCCCCAATCCACCACCCGGTGCCTCTGCTCGACTGGCTCTGGCCTCCTGCTCATCCCTCGCACCCTCCATCTCACCATCAGAGGTTGCACTTTCAGCCACTACGCCCCGAAACTCTGGAACACTCTCACTCAATCCCTCCGCCTTGCCCTCTCCCCTTTTTCAAGTCCCACCTGAAAATCTTCCTCTTTACCCGTGCTTACGGCCACCTTCCCCCCCCCCAGCCTAGCTTGGAGTCAGGCTCTGCCATGGTAAGCACTCTGAGGCGCTGTATCAAAGCCTTACTGAAATCCAGATATACAACATCCACAACCTTATCCTTATCAAGCTCCCTTGTCACACCATCAAAGAAAATCAGTAAATTAGATTGGCAAGACCTCCCCTTCATGAACCCATATTGGCTATCATTGGCTGTCGGTGTTTGTGGGGCACTGCTGTGCGCAATTTGCTGCCACGTTTCACCCACAAATATACAGTCAATTCACTTTACAGCATATTCTGTGAAGCACTAGAAGATGTGAAAGCGCAATATCAAATGCCAACTTGAAAATCTGTTCAGCCCTTTTGTAAGTGTAGCTTGGTGCGATGACATTTAATAGTGTGTAATAAGGGTTGCCAAACATCAGGGTAGTTTCACACAGCGTGGGATCTAAATTGCTGGAGTCCTCAAAGAGGAATCTATTAGAATTCCCATTGCTGCAACAACAACTTGCATTTATACCGTGCCTTTCAGTCGGGAGAGCCTTTCGGGAATGCTGAACAATGGTAAGTGGGAAGGGGGAGAGGCCCAGTCAAAAGGGTAGGTGTTAAGGTGGGATTTAAGGTTAGATAAAGCAGGGAGTGAAGGGAAGGCATTGAAAGGCAATTGCTCCGGTAGAGGGGTTGAGGCGGAGTTCTGGTTGGTCAGTGACCTGGGACCCATTGACTTTTGTTCAGAAACATAGTAAGTGAAGCCCTGAAGCCCACTGTGCCTGCTGGCAAGGCTTCGCTGGGTGGTGTGCTTTGAGGTTTTGATGCCTTGTCTTCAATGTTGGTCTTGACTCCTCTCCCACAGGTTGCTAATGCCATGAGGAGTTCGTTGCCCTTTGATGCCCCTGATGTTTCACAGGTCAGCCGGAAATGTTTGCAGGTGGATGTGACTCCCACGGTGCCGAGGATATCCCACACGGCAGTCACCACTGCCTCCATCCGCCGGCACCGATGGAAGAGAGAAGGTAAGCTACCCCTTCAATGATCAAATCCCAAATCGACCTCCCTTCTCCAGCCAGTCTGTTTTGGGCTCTGTCCTGTCTGTCCAGACAATCTGGTTAGTTTAAAGATACACAAGCATCCCCAGTCTGGGCTGGGTTCTACCCTGGGCTGTTGGTAAGCCTGCGTCTGTATTCCAGGAACCAGCCTAGGGGTGGAGAAGTGCAGTGCTTCGGATCGGGCGTTGCTGAGCCCAGTGTTCCAGGCAGTGATGAGTAGGACAATCTATATGTAATAACAGTTGCTCACCCTTGAGTCTCAGTATTCTGGCTCCTGAGTTCACAGTATTCCAGGGCACTGCTGATGACAGCACATCAGTAGGGTTTGGAAAGGCAGACCAGTCACTGGGGACTGGGACTTTTCCTACTTAGCTCCTGTCATCTCTGCAAGCCAAAGTCCAAATAGGTCGGGCAGTCCTAGCTGGGCAAGCAGCGGAAAAGCTTGCCAAACAGCGATATCAATGGCAAGTTATGCAGTTTTAGCTGGTTAGTCTCCAGCAGTTTCCCCAACACACACTCTGGGGTCCCCAAACCTTGGCTCTTGCCAACCTGTGCCTCACAAATAGGTAAGCAGGAGGCGTCCCTCCAGGGAGAGAGTGTGCATTCTATTCCAACAATCTATTTCTGGAATTTTCATGTGTAGGTGGGATGCATAGAATTCTCAGTTTGGTTTGGAGACTCTTAAACATGGTGATGGGTTTCCACATGTGTCAGGCACCCGACTGATCAAAAAAAAGGCTCTGACCGGGGGCGCAGAGGATCATCGTGCGGGTAACCGGCACGTAACCGTGACCTTTTACCCCCTAGTGGGAGTCCTGGTGAGCGACTGTGTCTGTCCTGTTGAGGGCCATCGCTCTCACCCTGTCTGCTAAACCTTCAATTCCTTTCGTCTTTACTTCTATTGTCTTAATTCTGCTCTCCCTCTCTGATCATCATTAACCCCTTCATTGGCGGCAAGAGCCAGAAATCAATCAATCTTCTGTGTTGTGTTGAATCCCAGATTGCTTTGACTTGTCAGACGATGCCGACTCCAGCTCCCTGATCCCCTGCTCGGCTGGATTGGCGGGGGAGTGCGAGTGGAATGGGCATGGGGCACCAGGAGCCTCCCAGCGGAGTCTCCGGGACCCAGCAGCTCCAGCAGAGGGTAGGCCGGAGATCAGGGATCAGTGAGGAGGATGGAAGCACATGGTCCTCTTTGCAGCTTAGGTCCTTTTGTGTCCAGAGGAGGCGGGGAGGGGTGTGAAAATAATCTAGGGTGGGGGGGCTGAGTAAAACTCATCGATCCCCTTTAACACTGGTCAGCCATTGACTTGATTGACAGGTTCATTGGCAATCAAATGTGAGGACTCCCCAACTGTAGCATATTAGTTAGAGTACTTTCCTCACAAGCGAGACGATCCTGGTTCGATTCCTGGGCGGGGTGAAACCTCAGTCATGTTTCCTTACTCCACAATGCCTCTGTTTACCTATCAGTAAGTAGGCACACAGTTGTTAGTTGATTGGTGGATGGTTTTCTGGCAGTAATAATCCCTTTGTTTAAAAAAAAAATAATTTGGTCACTCAATCCACGACTGTTTGTGGGACATCACTATACGCAATTGGCTGCTGAATTTCAAGCACAAAATAAACTTTACAGAATATTCTGTGAAGCGCTTTGAGACGTTTCAATAATAATAATAATAATCCTTGCATTTGATATAGCGCTTTTCATGTCGGGAGGACGTCTCAAAGCGCTTCACAGAACACACTGTAAAGTGAATTGACTGTATATTTGTGGGCGAACGCGGCAGCCAATTGCGCACAGCAATGTCCCACAAACAGTCGTAGATTGAAAATGACCAATTTATTATTGTTTTTGGTTTTGGAGGGATTATTATTAGGCTCTGTGTGGAGTAAGGAAACTTGCCCAAGGTTTCGCCCTCTGCCTGGAATTGAACTCAGGTCTCTCGCTTGCAAAGCGAGTGCTCTAACCACTGAGCTACAGGACTCCACGTGATAAGGCCCTATATCAAGTGCAAGGATTATTATTATTGGCCAATCAGAGGTGAGGATACCCAACAGGAGGGCGAGGGGCCCTGTGGGTGCCACTGGGCAGGGCTGCTCGGAGGACTGGCTGTGGTCTTCAGGATTCAGGGCACCTCCCAGCTCCCCTTAAAAAAGCAACTGTAGACTGATTGGGGAGGCGAGGGTCTGAGCCCGGCTAGCCACCCACCGCCTATTCCTCTTCACCAAGCTGCAGGTCACACTATTGCTGTGCCAGGCCAGGCAGGTCAGCAGCTCTGCACAGAAATTGCGCTTTGTGCTGAACTAGCTGAGGCAACACAGCAGCTCCAATCTCTGCACTTTGAGAGAACTTGGGGTCTATGTGGCTGAACTAAACGACAGTATGTGCTTATCACCCAACGCAACCCTGACTGTATTTCTTCCCCAGCCCTGTGCTCTCCCGCTTACCAGGAGTTGTGGCCCACCCTCCACTGTCACCGTGAGACGCTATGTGCGTCCCCCCCTCCTCTTTGCAACACTTCCTATAGCCCAGGCATTTAAAGGACTGTGCTGAACTTCCGACATGACTAACCAACTGGGGTTACGGTCCTGACTGACTAGGTGAGAGTGCTAAATGGAATGAGATCTATCTTTTCCTTTCCACTCTGTAAGAATGCAGTGAAAGAATGGGGAGCAGCCTTTTCTAAGGAGCTCAATAGATTGCTGTTCACCATCTTGACCCACTGATGTTGACCACCTTGGACAAATTTGGGGATCTTTGAACTCACAACTGTAACCAATGCCAAAATACTACTTTTTTGATTTTACTGTCTAAAGACCTCCTCCCTGTTTCTTATTCACTGAGTGTCAGCAATGTTTGTGGAGACCTATTCCAGCCTGATCCTATCCTCAGCAATTGTGCAATTGGGATGGAGAGGAGAGCTGGAACCATGTGGATGAGATTAGGAAATTCATTAATTGAAGGTGGAGGAATTTTCTTGCTTTATGGCTGATCTAGTGACTGGCTGAACCACTTGTTATCGGACGATCAGAGGGCTTATCGGGCTGAGTTCCTCTGTGCCATGTTACCAATAACCTAAGGGTGTGCATTAAATGGGCAATAGTCCGTGTCAACCCGCTAGTTTGAGAGATGGCAGACCAAGCTGTTGGTCTTGGGATCTCTCTCCTACATGCTCTCCCTGTCTGCTTTGTCCACTCGCAGTGTCATTGTCCTTGCAGGTTCACCGCCATGGATAATCTTGGGCTGCCTGAGAGTGCAGGGGGAAGTGGGCTGGATAGCTTCAACTGCATGATGAAGTCTCTGTTGAAATATTTATTAATGTGGTCTCACTGTCCTGTCTTCATAACCCTGGCTGCTGAAATGATGCGATATCAGTGTGGGGAGGGTGCAGACTTACCAGCTGGTTGAGCGGCCACTTTTGCCGTTTCCCATAATTCGTTTCTCAACTTGAGACCATGTGGATGTGTGATTGGCTAAAACTTTAGAAGTTTAAAAGTTTATTTAAACTTTGTGCGGAAAGTTTAGAAATTAACTTCAGTCCTGTGAGATTGATGAATACTTCATTCAACATCCTCCACACCCCTTTGGAGATACTGGCGTGACCGTAACTGAGAGACAAGCTTCCCTTTAAGAAGTCATTACAAAGAGGTTCTCACTCATATGATACCCCTGTACCCAAATACAAATTATGTCAGCCCACCCAAAACCTCCCCCCCCACAACACACCAAATAAATTTCAACACCTTTTGCCTTCAAATGCAGTGTAGCTTTGAGCTTCGTCCATTCACTCATATGTTCCTGTACTCTGGGTGACATCATTCTTCTTATCTCTGTCCCCTCCCCACAAACAGGCAGGCAGCTCTTGAGAAGCATTGACTTTTAGAGAGAATTACAGCCCATCCATTGGCTGACCTTAAGGTCAAGGTTTTGCTCTATCCCTTCCTCGCCAGACCACCAAGTCCATCTGGTCCACCTGGCACTACCGCTCCCCCATCCCCGTGTGTTAGCAAAAGTTAGAAACAGAAGGTCTTTCGGCCTTGTGACTAGGCAATGAATTGTGACCCAGATAGCAATGAACCCATCCCTCTATATTGTATCATGTAAAAGCTCCCTGCTCAAAACCCTTCGCTGATTAGAGATTGTACTTGTATCCCTTTATCTGACGTCCTCTCCCGCCCCCCTCACTGGCCCCACCCCCCCACTGTCCCTGCCTCCTCTCAGTGTCCAGTCCCCCCTCACTGTCCCCATTCCCCCATCATTTTCCCCACCTCCCTCCCCACCCTCAGTGTCCTGGAGTCAGTGAGATCCAGGCACTGGCAGGGGTGTAACAGTACCTGGTTTATTGATCCCAACCTGGTTTTCTCCGAACGTTGTTCCTAATCGGATGTTATACAGGATGCGTGTCCTTCTCCTGCTGTCCTCTCCCTTCCCGTCCCACCCATCATGTTGGTCTGGTGCCGTCTGAGTACCGGGCTGCCGAGTTTCCAGGTTATTGGGTAGGAAATACAATATTTACATATTTATGTTAAATTTATGCAGTTTCACATTGGGAGGACGTCTCAAAGCACTTAAATGATGTATCATAGAAGTCCTTTGCCTTGCATAGTGTACATGGTCCCGTAAAAATCAACCCTGGCTCCACAGTTAGTACGCTGCTGGCCTGGCTCTGTTGTGCGTTGGAACAGGCAGTTGAGTGAGGTGATGAGCCCCTGGGGGTAGGCCTTGGAGGGTGATGCCTTTTCTCATCCTCTGAGAGCAGTGCCCTCCAGAAATGTGTGGAGGGTGGTGAGAAATGGAGAGAAACAGACAAGGTAGGTTATTCGCTGTCTCAGTCTCACCTGCAGGATTTATAAACGACAGATGTCAACCACTCTGTGCCTCTTTCACTCTCTCTGCCTTTAGCGGTTTGTATGTCTCTCTCTCCCTCTGCTTCTAGCTCTCTGTGTATTTGTGTTGTGATGTATGTGTGTATCTGTATTGTGTGTATCTGAAGAGGTTGAAAGAGGATATGCTCGAACTGTTTAGGACAACAGAGGAAAGTTAGATTAATAAAAAGATTCTAGTTGACCATAAAGGACCATCTGAACTTGCATTCGCCTTTAAAAACATCCAATCAATTAGCTCCACTTTCTGGGCGGGAAATTCCACTTCTTACCATGATCCAGTTAAACAGTGTAGTGTCGTTAGTTATAGATGCAGTATAATTAAATAGTTACAGCTTTGGTTTAGTTGTTTAGTTTGGTGTGGTAAATTTACTTATGCTGATGGATAATGGGTTTTCACATGTGCCAGGCTGACCAAAAAATAAACCTAGATGTTGTTTAGTTAAGCGGGTACAATGTGATATAGGTCAGCGGTTACAGTGCTCTAAGACTATCCTGTGTGAAGTGTTCTGTATTAATGCAAGTTTTTGTAGTTAATGCTGTTTGTGGTCTGAAAAGAGACAAAGCTTGGCAGACATTGTCTGTGTCCATATCTGTACCTTTGTGTGCCTCTCTATGTGTTTCTATGTGTCTCTCTATATCTGTGTGTGTGTGTGTGTGCGCCCTTCTGTCTGGTCTCTCTCTATCTTTCTGTCTGTCTCACTCCTTGTGTGTGTCTGTGTGTGTCTTTCTCTGTCTTGCTCTCTGTGTGAGACTACCCTTCTCTGTATGTCTGTGTGCATCTGTATTTGTGTTGTGGCTCTCTATGTGTGTGTGTGTGGGTGTGGGTGTGGGTGGGGGGGTGTCAGGTGTTTATGTGTCTCACATTCAGTCGGGTGCCAGTCGGGTTTGCTCAGTTGTGCTGAGGTCAACCCTGCGTCTCTATCCCGCAGAGCAAGGTGGCCTGAGTGGAGCAGAGGAGTTTGTGGGGCTGACCGATGCAGACGAGGGCTTCTCGTCAGGGGCCTCCAGCAGCAGCCAGCCCAGCAGCAGCCTGAGGGGCAGCGGCAGGAGGGGTGCCGGGAGTCGGACAGGGAGGGAGAGAGATCAGCCCACGGCCTACAGACCCGAGAGCCCGGCCGAGGTCAGGAGCCGACCCCAGCTCCCGCGAACGGCCCCAGAATCTATGGAGATGAAGCTGCTGTCTCTCCCCAGTGACCAGCTTGTGACTAAGCCTGGAGCTACCTGCCTGGCCAGGACCGTCAGCGCCTCCGTCAACAAGCTATTCGACCACATGAATGGCAGTCAGGCCAGCGGGTCCCCAGAGGTCAGCTCCAACCTCATTGGCACCAACTCTAACCGCTTCTCCACCATCAGCCTCCAGGAAGAGAGGCTTGGCCGGGCCACTGAACTCGCGCCCCCTCTCACCAAGCAGTCCCGTTCACCCAGCTTCAACATGCAGCTCATCTCACAAGTCTAGGGGTGCGGGGTGAGGCAGGCTTTAACCTCCCCTTACACCCCCTCCTCGAGGTGAGGATCTGCTGTGATGTCCAGTCGGTGTGTGAATCTGACCAGTGCTCAGTGACTATTGCTCACTCACTGCGCTGGTGGAGGAACCTGTGAAACAGCAATAAGCAGTTGGGGTAAGGCCTGGAGGGTGGCGGGAGGAACGGGTGCAGTCAATATCACTCCCCCAGACTGGCCATCGGGTCTCACCTGTCTATATGACTCAGACCCCCAGCACTTTCTGAGACACTGAAGAAATGCAGCAAACAAATATAGTCTGAACTGAACCCATAAAATACACAACATTTGTGAAGCGCTTTGAGGCATCTCAACGACATGATAAGGCGCTATATCATATATATATATATATATAGCAAGGATTATTATTGTTGTCAGTGATCTCCTAATGTACTCTTTCCCTGCAAGAAACTACAGATTCTCTCTCCCATGGTCTCTCTCTGGCCACCCATTTGCCTCTTTTGGCTGGAATCTGCAGGAAGAGATTCACAAAAGGACTTGCCAAAGAAAGTGTTGCTCTCACTTTTGCTGCTAAGTTGGAATTCTGTTTCAGCGATGTTTTGCTTTCACTGTAAGCTCAGGGTGAAGGGTGTAAGCACAGGCTGGTCACCTACCCCTCCCCTTCTCTGCATCCTGGTACCTACCCATCGCTATTCTCTGCAGTACTGGGCGCGGGCCAGCTGATCTAAGGTGCAATATAAAGTTATGCAGGATTTTTTTGGCGGGAAAAAATTGAGTCTACTTGGAAACTGTTTAAAGGTGGGATACAGTGTGTAGCCGTGGGGTTGGTGAGGTGGGGAATAATATCCCCTCAGTGTGTGTATCACATTCTGCATCGCTCAGACAGTAAGTCAGCGGCTGGAACAGGTCCTGGAGATTGTGGGGGAGGTTTGAGGGTCAGGATTGTGTGGGTGGTCAGACCCACTTCTCACACATTTCCTATCAGGTGTGATGAGTGAGAATGGTGCTTCTGTGTTGCAGGTTGTGTGTATTTACTGTAAATCTGTTTACAGACTGTGCTCCGGGTGTGACACACTCGCAGGAACTGAATTTAGCTCAAAGTCTGTTTCATATATTGAGGGGAGCACGGGGTTTCCTGAGCTTTGAAGTCTTATATGAATTGAGTAGAATTCTAGACAAATCGTGTCTGGACATGATTTAAGTGATCACTAGATGTAATCAGTATAGTTAGTTATGATTCATAGATGCACTTTTACAGACCTTTATTTGGGCGTGTGTTGGTTAAGGATTGAAATTGAATGATTGTATGAGCTACTCTGCTGGTGTTTCTCTGTGTGGGTGTCTTGCACTCTGTATTCACGTGTCTTTTTTGTGTATGGGTATGTGTTTTCTCTTTGTATGTCTGTCTCTATTCATGTGTTTCTCTCTGTACAGGTGGAGTGTGCATGTTGCAGGATGTGTTTCTCTCTCTGTTAGGGTTCTCTTTGTAGGTGGAGGGGTTGTATTTTCTCTGTGTGCAGTGTGTTTGGAGGTGCTGCTGTGTCGGGGCAACTCTTTACAAACACTGCACTTGGGTTCTGTGAGTCGGTTCCTCGGCTTACTTACTGCTGTTGTCCCAGCTTTGGCCCCAGCTCACGAGTGGGGAGGTCACTCAAACACCTTCTGTTCTGGGGAGAACTGGACTACATTATTGCACATTTTAACTGTGGTTGTGTCGGCGTGTGCATGTCTGTCTCTCAACGTTGCCTGGGGGGAGCGGGGGGGTGTTGGCTGCAGAGAGTGGGGGGGAAGTTGGCTGGGGGGGAGAGAGGGGGGGATTGGCTGGTGGGGGAGCGAGGGGGTGTTGGCTGGGGGGAGCAAGGGGGATTGGCTGGGGAGCGAGGGGGGATTGGCTGGGGGAGCGAGGGGGGGTTGACTGGGGGGGAGCGAGGGGGGGTTGACTGGGGGGAGCGAGTGGGGGGTTGGCTGGGGGTGGAGCGAGGGTGGGGGGGATGGCTGGGGGGGAGCGAGGGCGGGGTGGTTGGCTGGGTGGAAGGAGAGGGGGGGGATTGACGGGGGCGATTCCCCCAGCCATGGAGTCTTGTAGCTCAGTGGTAAGAGCGCTCGCCTTGCAAGCGAGACACCTGGGTTCAATTCCAGGCAGGGCGAAACCTTGGGCAAGTTTCTCTACTCCACACGCCTAATAATAATCCCTTCAAAACAATAATAAATTGGTCATTTTCAATCCACGACTGTTTGTGGGACACTGCTGTGCGCAATTGGCTGCAATGTTTCACCCACAAATGTACAGTCAATTCACTTTACAGTCTATTCTGTGAAGCGTTTGAGACGTTCAGAAGACGTGAAAAGCACTATATCAAATGCAAGGATTATTATTACATCTGCTGTTTCCTCTGGCTGAGGGAGTGGATGATCTGCTTTTTCCTCTGGCTTAGGGGTGGATGATCTGCTGTTTCCTCTGGCTGGGGGGTGGGTGATCTGCTGTTTCCTCTGGCTGGGGGGTGGGTGATCTGCTGTTTCCTCTGGCTGGGGGGTGGGTGATCTGCTGTTTCCTCTGGCTGGGGGGTGGGTGATCTGCTGTTTCCTCTGGCTGGGGGGTGGGTGATCTGCTGTTTCCTCTGGCTGGTTTAATTAACTCTGGCAAACCAGTGGTTTCTTTAAGCCTTGATTTAAAACCGTGCTTGTGATTGCAGCTGACTGCCTCTGGAGGCTAGAGCTTTGCTCAGGCAGGTCTATGTTCATAGACCTTTGTTTGGCACAGATGTGTAACTGGGATTTGCCTCTGTCCTTATGTCTCCTCCTCCCCCTTCTCTGCCCCTCCTCACCCATGTGTGTCTGGAGTTCAAGCTGTGTGTGTGCTGGGCCAGGTGCTGGATTTTGATCACAGATTCTTCTCGTTTGGGGAGCTTTTGTTTTAAGACTAAGATTGTGAGATTTGGAAGAGGGGGGAGGAGTAGAGAAATTCTCCAAAAAATAGGAATAAACTTTGCAATCTTTGCTTAAAATGTCATCAAAAATCACAAAGGAGAGGGTTCTTTTTGGAGAGTTACACATTGCCGAGCATTCATAAGAGCTGCTCACTGTGATCAAACTGCTTTGTGTACTTTGCTCATCGGAAAGAGGGATCTGGGATCACGGTGACTATCAGGGAATGGGAATATAAAGCAATATGTTCTTATCGCTCTGAGACACCATCTGGCGCCATCTGGGTGTTATATAAATGCAACTTGTTATTATCACTGCTCTGGGGATTGCGAGCCTGTACCCTTGTTCAAATTCAGGCACTGAATTTAAGTAAGTAAGCAAGTCCTTGGAATGAGCCACGGGTTGATCTGTGCTGAATTATATTTTAAATTATTTGTTCAACATCACATTCCACACGTTAAAGGCTGCATCCCGGAGGAATCGAGACGTTTAGTCGCATGAGATGCTGTAACAATGCAAGTTCTCTGTGTATCAGAGGTTACCAGCGAGAGATGGTGTCTGACTGAGCTCAGTCCCTGCCTTGAGGCCGCAGGTAGGTTGGACTCTTAACTGCTCGGCCAAGCTAGAGTCATGCCCAGTGTGTTTTTTAAATGAAAGAACACATTTTATCAAAATGCTTTCGAGTGTTTGCGTTTACACATCAGATAAACCTTTCCGGCCCCGTTAACTTTGTAAAGGACTCGAGATGAGTTGAAAGCAGGATGATCACTGCTCACTCCAGTGGACAATCTGGGTTTTATATTATAGAATTGTACAGCACAAAAAGAGGCCATTTGGCCCATCGAGTCTGTGCCGGCTCTTTGACAACAGCAATGTAATGTCAATCCCACTCCCCAGCCCTTTCCCCATAACCCTGCAAACCCGTCCTCCTCAAATACCCATCCTCCTTAAAAGTTGTTATCGAATCGGCCTCCACCACCCTTTCAGGCAGTGCATTCCAGATTCGAACAACTCGCTGCGTGAAAACATGTCTTCTCACCTCCCCTCTGCTTTTAGAGATTAATTTAAATCTGTGATCTCGAGTCACCGACACACCCACCAGTGGGAACAGTTTTTCCCTTTCTAACCTATCAAATCCCCTCATGATTTTGAAAACCTCTATTAGGTCTCCTCGTAACCTTCTCTGCTCCAATGAGAATAATCCTAACCTCTCTTGCCTTTCCTCATAATCAAGGTCCCTCATTCCTGGTACCACCCTCGTAAATCTCCTCTGCACCCTTTCCAATGCCTTAACATCCTTCCTATAGTGTAGTGCCCAGAACTGGGCGCAGTATTCTAACTGAGGCCT
>NW_024704747.1:11318857-11338448 GCF_018977255.1 Callorhinchus milii
AGGGCATGTTAGAGAAAGTTCCACTTATCTTATAGCGTTCACTGCACCTTAGCGTGAAATACTGCCCCACTGATTCATAGAATGTTACGGCACAGAAGGAGGCCATTCGGCCCATCGAGTCTGTGCCGGCTCTTTGACAGAGCAAGTCACTTTCACTAACCCCAATCACCAGCTTTCTCCCCATAACCCTGCAAACCCGTCTTCCCCAGATACCTATCCAGTTCTCTCTTAAAAGCTGTTATCGAATCGGACTTCACTGCCCTTTCAGGCAGATCATTCCAAATTCGAACAACTCGCTGAGTGAAAAAAATTCTTCTAACCTCCCCTCTGCTTCTTTTGGTAGATATCTTAAGACTGTGACTACAGGTCACAGACACACCTACCAGCGGAAACAGCTTTTCCCTATCTCGCCTGTCGAAACCTTTCATGATCTTGAAGACCTCTATCAGGTCCCCGCGTAACCTTCTCTGCTCTAATGGGAAAAGTCCTAACTTCTCCAGCCTGTCCTCATAGCTAAGGTTCCCCATTCCTGGTATCATTCTCGTGAATCTCCTCTGCACCCTTTCCAGTGCCTTAATGTCCTTCCTGAAGTAAGGTGCCCAGAACTGGACACAGTACTCCAGCTGAGGCCTAACCAGTGTTTTGTACAGATTAACCATAACCTCCCTACTCTTATACTCTATGCCCCTACTAATAAAGCTCAGTACACCAAATGCCTTTTTTACTGCCTTATCTACCTGCCCCGCTACCTTTAATGATTCGCTTACTTGAACACCCAGATCTCTCTGTACGTTCACCCCCTTAAGATTGAGCTACCAAGTCTATATTGCCTCCTATCATTTTTCCTACCTAAGTGTATCACCTCACACTTATCCACATTGAAATCCATCTGCCACATGTCAGCCCATTCCACCATTCTGTGTATGTCTGCTTGCAGTTGGTTACAGTCCTCCTCACTATTTACTACCCTACCTAACTTTGTATCATCTGCAAACTTGGAAATAGTGCTCTCTATGCCCAAGTCCAGATCATTAATATATATTAGAAAGAGCAGTGGTCCCAATACCGATCCCTGGGGGACACCGCTGCACACCTCCTTCCATTTCGAGAAACACCCATTAACCACCACCCTCTGCTTTCTGTCACTCAGCCAGTTCTTAATCCAAACTGCCACTGTCCCCTTAATACCGTGGGCCTCTAATTTTTTTATTAATCTCTTATGCGGTACTGTGTCAAAAGCCTTTTTGAAATCCATGTAAATAAAGTCCACCGCATTTCCCTCATCAACCCTCGCAGTCACCTCTTCAAAAAATTCTATTAGATTTGTTAGGCAAGATTTGCCTTTAACAAATCCATGTTGGCTGTCTCTAATTACCTCATGTTCCTCTAAGTAGAGATTTATTCTGTCCCGGATTATGGTCTCCAGTAGTTTTCCTATTACCGAAGTTAGGCTGACTGGCCTGTAATTTCCGGGTTTGTCTTTCTGCCCCTTTTTGTATGGGGGAGTAACATTAGCCACTCTCCAGTCTCTTGGCACCACTCCTGTGTCCAATGAAGATTGAAATATAATGGCCAAAGCCTCCGCTATTTGAACCCGTATCTCCCACAGCAACCTTGGGTGAAACCCATCTGGTCCTGGTGACTTATCAATTTTGAGCCCAGTCAATCTTTTCAGAACTTCCTCTCTGTCTATAGTAATCTGATCTATTTCCTCTACCCTCTCATCCAATACTGCAGCATTTGGGGCATCCATTTCCGTTGTGAAGACAGATGCAAAGTACTTGTTCAGTACATCAGCCATCCCTCTGCCTCCACAACAAGATTGCTGTCATTGTCTTTGATTGGCCCCACCTTACCTTTAACTAACCTTTTTTCCTTTATGTGCTTGTAAAATATTTTAGGATTCCCCTTTATGTTACCGCTAACCTCTTCTCATGCGATCTTTTAGCCTGTCTTATCACTCTTTTAAGATCACTCCTGCATTCTCTATAATGCGCTTTGCTATCCTCAGTATCTTGCGTCTTCCAATTGTCGTACGCCGTCTTCTTCTTTTTCATCCTAGACAGAATATCCCTGGTCATCCAGGCTGGCTTGGTTGTCGCACATTTCCCTTTTGTGGGAATATATCTATTTAGACCTTGAGCTATCATATCTTTGAAGATCTCCCATTGCTCATGAGTCGTTTTACCTGCTAGTCTTACTTGCCAGTCCACCAACTCTAGGTCCCTTTTTAGCCCATCAAAATTAGCCCTTTTCCAGTCAAGCATTTTCACCCTTGACTGTACTTTGTCCCTGTTCATGAGTAATCTAAATCTAATAATATTATGGTCACTGTTACTTAGATGCTCCCCTACCGAAACCTGTTCAATCTGACCCATTTTATTTCCCAGGACTAGATCCAGCAATGCTTCCTTCCTCGTAGGACTGGAGACACACTGCTCAAGAAAATTTTCCTGTACACAGTCTATGAATCTTTCTCCTGCCTTGCCCTTAGCGCTGCTATTTTGCCAGTCTATATTGGGATAATTGAAATCCCCCATTATCACAACTCTGTTCGCCTTACATCTATCCGCGATCTGGTTGCAGATCTGCTCCTCTATCTCCTTCCCGCTGTCTGGTGGTCTATAGTAAACCCCTATCAGTGTAACCACTCCTTTCTTATTTCTTATCTCTAACCAGATGGATTCTGTTGTCGGGCCCTCCAGAGCCTCGTTCCTTTCTACAGCTATAATTGTATCCTTAACTAATATTGCCACCCCTCCTCCTTTTCTTCCTTCTCTATCCTTCCTGAACACATTATATCCTGGAATATTTAACTCCCATTCCTGTCCTGGCTTGAGCCATGTCTCGGTTACTCCCACCACATCGTAACCCCCTACGGCCAGTTGAACCTGCAGCTCATCAACCTTATTCCCTAAGCTACGTGCATTTAGGTACATGCATTTGAGAAAATTGTCTGCTTGTACCTGCTCTACACTTCCCACTTGTCTTTTTCCTCTAATCTCTAATCCATTGTTTATACTTGGATACCCATCCCCCCTCGACACTACTTTAAATCCTCCCTTATAGCATTTGATAATCTCTTGGCAAGGAAACTCACCCCTGCCTTGCTGAAGTGCCGCCCAACTTATAAAGACTATGTCTATATCTATATACATATATAAGCATATTTGGAATTTTCAGTCTTTGATACTCGTTTCCACATGATTTACATTCCTACTAAATGGACTCAAGAGTCTACTTGTGCTCAGGTGTGGTAGTAATGTTGAACATAAGGAGGAAAGATCCCAGTACTGCAGTCACATACTGGGTGTGACAGGGCAGGCTGGTCTGCAGTGGGTTAACGCAGGGCTGGAGATCTTCCCTTCCACACCACAAACAATTTGTTCACAGCAATGTCCTGCAAACAACCGTGAAGTGAATGACCAATTTGGGGGATTGTTGGCCCAGATACTTAATTCTCTTTTCGAATAGTGCTGTGCGATCTTTAATATCCACCTGAACAAGGCAGATGGAACTTTGATTTGAAGTCTCAAACAAAGGACAGCACATCCGACTACGTAGCACCCCCAGCACTGTACTGAAGCGTCATCTTAAAGTAGACGTACAATATACACCTTGGAACTGCACTTCTGAAAGATGATTCTCCAGTCTTCAGGTGGGACTGGAAAATATTTTCTAAAATATTTATGACAAAACGCTTTGCTGGAAGGCAAAATCCCCTTTAAGGTCAAAATTGATGCCTTAAAACCATCATAAGCAGAATTTCATCTCTTATATCCATGCACTTTCAAATCTAATCTCCATTCCTACACTGGGCCTGAGGCCCTCCCTTAATGATCACTGTGTATAACTCTCCCAGTATCTCTATCTTTCTGCCTCCACCCTTGACTGCAGGATGACTGCTGTGCTGACAGACATCAAGTCCCGGATGAGAGCTAATTTTCTCCAGTTGAATGGCAACAAGACCGAGGCTCTCCTGATTGGCTCCCATCAGCGCCTCCTCACCTCAGGCACTAGCAGCGTCTCCATCCAGGGATGCACACTCCACCTTACTGAGCCAGTCAAGAACCTTGGCGTGTTGTTTGACCCTCAACTGTCCTTTCTGCTCCACATCCGTGCCATGACCGTGCCTTCCCCACCTCCACAACATCACCCGGCTCCGCAACTGCCTCACTCCTTAGGCCACAAATACCCTCATTCACGCTTTCATCACACCTCGACTACGCCAACTCCCTGCTTGTCGGCCTTCCCAACTCGTCCCTCCACAAGCTGCAGTTCAACCAGAACTCTGCAGCTCGTGATCTCTCCCGCACAAGATTCTGTGACCCCATCACCCCCAACCGGCTCCACTGACACCCCATCCCTCAGACGATAAGAGCTCAAAATCCTCATCCTTGCCTTCAAAGTGCTCCACGGTTTGCCCCTTTCTACCTTAATGACCTGTCCACGCTCAGCAGGTACAAGACCTTTCAAATGAGGTATAAATCATGTATCTCCCAGTAAATCAATTGGTTATTCAGATCTTTCTTGAAGCGCAGACAGACATTGTTGTTTTATTAGTATAGAAAATAGATATATAATTTGGGACATGACATGTCATGCGATTGTCAAGATGCTGGAAGGCAAAGATGAACCTTGGCCTTTCTCCTAGCAAATTCTTATGCTCTTATGTAACTTCCTCACTCCTTCTGTAATCTCCTCACCCCTTTTCATTCAGATCTCGTATTCTCTCCCTTGTCAGCTGGCACCGTTCCCACCCCCTAAAAACAGCTGTCATCACCCCATCCTTAAAAAAACCTTGCCTGGACCCATCCCTGCTCACTAACTACCACCGCATCTCCAACCTCACTTTCTAAGGTCCTTGAAAGACTTGTTGCTTCCCAGCTTCAGTCCTTCTCTCCTGCCACTCTTTATGGACTGCTCCAATCAGGTTTCCGTACTGCCCTGTACGGAATCCTGCACCAATGGTGGAGCAGAGGGGACGAGGGACAAATAGAAGGCAAGCGGATGCAGTGGGTGGTGGAATAGGGTTAAGCAGATCAGATAAGGTAGGAAGGTGCGAGGGCATGAAGGGATTTGAAAACGAGTGAGAGGATCTTGAAATCGATCCATTCGAGAATTGGGAGCTAGTGGAACCTGGCAAGGACTGGTGTGATGGGGGTACGGAGGTTTTTGCGGGTGAGTATTCAGATGGCAGAGTTCTGAATAAATCGGATTTTATGTATGGTGAAGCTGGGGAGACCAGTGAGGAAGGTATTAGAATAGTACAACCCAGGAGTGCAAAGATGTCAACAACTTGCATTTATATAGCAGAGTATCGTCCCGGAGTGCTTGACAGTGGTGGATTCTGACAATGACTGATGGGAAGAGGGAGTGGGGCAACCCAGTGAGCCAGGCTGGAAGGACAAAGAAGGAAGCAGTTTGAGCCTTAGTCTCTCCATTCCACAACATATTCCTACTCCAACACGACCAACATTCGTATTGTCCTTTGCAGCCAGTACCCATTGTGATCTCTTAACCCAGGCATGAAGCAAGGCACTAGTACGGACCCCACGGTATGACTGACACAAACAACTGCCACTTAGTGCCGGACTCAAGAGTTTTGACCAAACTAGAACAGGCCACTTTTAACAATGACGGCACCAAAATGAAGTGCAGCGGAAGACAGTCCCACTCCTCACACACTCTCACTCACAAGCAAGGTGAGGGCTATAGAGAACTATCGCTCAGGAGGTTCCAATGGTTACAACTTATATCAAATGCAAGGATTATCATTATTATATTTATATAGGCCGCTCAGGCAGGATAGCATCCCAGACGCTTGACAGTGGCGGAGCATGACTCCAAGTCAGGGATAAGGGGAGGTGACCATAGGCACAGTCGAATAGGAAGGTCTTCAGGCGTGACCTGAAGATGGGGAAGGAAAGGGCAAGGTGAAGGGATAGAGGAAGAGTGTTCCAGAGTTTCGGGACGTAGTGGCTGAAAGCACAGTCACCAATGGTGGAACAGAAGGCACAAGGTACATGCAGAAGGCCGGAGCCAGTCGAGCGGAGGCAGCGGGCTGCTGATTGGAGGGTAAGCAGGTAGTAGAGATAGGAAGGTGCCAGGGCATGAAGGGATTTCAAAACGGGTGAGGGGATCTTGAAATCAATCCATTTGGTGATAGGAAGCTAATGGAGCTTGCTAGAACTGGTGTGATGGGGTTATGGAGTTTAGTAAGGCGAGTATGCGCGTGGCGGAGTTTTGGATGAGCTGGATCCTATGCTTGGTGGTGCTGGGGAGACCGGGAAAGAGGGCATTTGAGAGGTCAAGTCGGGAGGTGACGAACGCATTAGACGAGGTTTCAGTTGCGTCTGGGGTAAGGTATGGTCCGAGGCGAGCAATGTGGCGGAGGTGGAGGAAGACGGTCCTGGTCAGGGAATGGATGTGGGGAAGGAAAGGCAGCTGATGCCTAGGTTTCACACTACATGCAATACAATAATGACACTGGCACCAGGCCAGTTCACTCAGATCTTTCCAAGCAAGAAGCTGTAACGTACAATATTTTTAAGTTCAGTGTCCTGTTTTGTACCTGGGCCATGAACGTGTCTGTTATACTCAGTCTGTTATACTGAGTGTTGTGGGTTTAAGCCCCATGTCAGGACTTTGAACTCTATGGACACTCCAGTGCAGGGCTGGGGACGTGCTGCATTGTCGGAGGTGCCATCCTTTGAATGAGCTGTTAAACCGAGGTCCTGTCTGCTTGTTCAGGGGGATGCACTCACACATGCACGCGTGTGCGCCCACTCATGCAAAGGCACCCACATGGGGGCCGAACAGCTCATCAGATACAAGTGGCATCACCAGGATAATATTTTCTATTCCTTTTATCAATGCCAGAAAATTAGACATGTTGTTTGCCAATAAAACACAGTCCCTACATTACAGTAAATCTGTGAAACATTTTGAAATGTCCTCCTGACATTAAAGGTGCTGTATCGAATGTATGCAACGATCTTTTCTACCCCACATCCGTGCTATGACCAGCGCTGCCTTCCCCCGCCTCTGCAACATAACCCGGCTCCGCTACTGTCTCACACCACAGGCCCCCAAACCCTCAGACACGCATTCATTACATCAAGGCTTGACTATGCAAACTCCCTGCTTGTAGGCCTCCCCAACTCCTCCCTCCATAGGCTGCAGTTCATCCAGAACTCTGCAGCCCGTGTCCTCTCCCGCACCAGGCTCCATGACCCTATCAGCCCCATCCTCGCCCGACTCCAGTGGCTTCCCATCACACCGAAGATACAGTTCAAGATCCTGGTCCTCACCTTCAAAGCCCTCCATGGTCTTACTCCCCTATACCTCTGTGACATCCTGCCTTCCTACCATCCTGCCCGCTCCTTCCGCTCAGTGGGCTCCGGCCTGCTTCACATCCCCCACCTCGCCCTGCTCCACCACTGGCGGGGAGGCATTCTGCCACTCTGCCCCTACCCTCTGGACTCTCATCTCAAAGTCCCTCACAACACCCCTCCCTTGCCTTCTTCAAGACCCATCTCAAGACCCTCCTCTTCGACCGTGCCTTCGATCATCCTGCTTTCCCCCCCCACCTTCCCCAATCCCAACTCCCAGCTCGGGTCCGAAACTCTAGACTATTCAGTGCCTTGGGACGTCCTCCCGATGTGAAAGGCGCTATACAAATGTAATTTTGTTGTTGTATACTGATGCTCACTCCCCCACTGGAGCGCTCTACTCTAAACCCATTCTCTGCTCTCTCCCCATGGTGTCTGTGCACGCACACAGATATACAGAAACATCCTTTCTCACACACACACGTATTCTCACACACGCGAACGTACTCTTCACACACACTCTCTGACACATCATAGAATCATACAGCACAGAAGGAGGCCAATCAGCCCATCGTTTCTGTGCCGGCTCCCTCATAGCCCTGCAAACTTGTTCTCCCCAAATAATTATCTAATTCTCTCTTAAAAGCTGTTATCGAATCGGCTTCTGAACAACTCACTGTGTAAAAAAAAAAATTCTCTTCACCTCCCTTCTCTCTTTTAACAACTATTTTTTAAACCGGTGCCCTTGGGTTACCAACCCACCCGCCAGTTGAAATAGTTTCTCCTTGTTCAACCTATTGAATCCCCTCATAATTTTGAATACTTCTATGAAGTCTCCTCTTAACCTTCCCTGCTCCAAGGAGAATAATCCTGGTTTCTCTAGCCTTTCATCATAACTGAAATCCCTCAATCCTGGTACCATCCTGGTAAATCTCCTTTGCAACCTCTCCAATGCCTTTTGTATTCTATACCCCTATTTATAAAGCCTAGTATCCTGTATACTTTTTTTTAAAAACAGCTTTATCTCCCTGTCCTGCCACCTTCAAAGATTTACTTACATGAACCCCCAGGTCTCTCTGTTCCTTCATACCCTCTAACATTGTACCATCAGCTTATATTGCCTCCCCTCATTCTTCCTCCCAAAATGCATAACTTTGCATTTCTCCATATTAAACTTCATCTGCCCATTTTACCAGTCTGGCTATGTCCCCTTGCAGTCTGATACTATCCTTCTCACTGTTCACTACTTTTGCTAGCTTAGTATCATCTGTAATTTTGGAAATTGTACTCCCTATACCCAAGTCCAGGTCATTGGAGTCCTGTAGCTCAGTGGTTAGAGCACTCACTTTGCAAGCGAGAGACCTGAGTTGAATTCCAGGCAGGGCGAAACCTTGGGCAAGTTTCCTTACTCCACACAGAGCCTAATAATAATCCCTCCAAAACCAAAAACAATAATAAATTGGTCATTTTCAATCGATGACTGTTTGTGGGACATTGCTGTGCGCAATTGGCTGCCGCGTTCGCCCACAAATATACAGTCAATTCACTTTACAGTATATTCTGTGAAGCGCTTTGGGACGTCCTCCCGACGTGAAAAGTGCTATATCAAATGTAAGGATTATTATTATTATTATTATACAGATCATCCAGAACTATGCAGCCCATGTTGTCTCCTACATCAGGCTCCATGACCCTATCACTCCCAAAAACTGTCAAAAAGAGTAGTGGTCCCAATACTAATCTCTGCGGGACACCACTGCACACTTCCCTCCAGTTAGAAAAACCATCCTTCACCACCATATTTGCTTTCTGTCTCCCAGCCAGTTCAGTATCCAGGCTGCCAATGTCCCTTTAATACCGTGGGCTTCTATTTTGCTTACAAGTCTGTTATGTGGCACTTTATCAAACTCCTTTTGAAAATCCATATAAACTACATCAACGGCACTACCTTCATCCACCCTCTCCGTTACTTCATCAAAAAAAACGCTATCAGGTTTGTTAGACATGATTTGCCTTTAACAAATCCATATTGGCTGTCCTTTATTAACCCATATTTTTCTAAGTGAAAATTTATTTTATCCCAGATTATAGTCTCTAGAAGTTTCCCCACCACCGACGATAGGCTGACTGGCCTGTAGTTCCCAGGTTTATCCTTCTGCCCCTTTTTGGGGAATAACCTTGAGCAACGACAACCTTTTTTGTACCTCCTCTCGGTTTATTCTTATCTTATCCAATTTCTCTACCCTCTCCTCCAATACTGTGGCATTGTCTGCATGCTCCTATTTTGTGAAGACAGATGCAAAGTACTTATTCAGTACGTCAGCCATGCCCTCAGCCGCCACAAGAATTCCTCTTTGGTCCCTAATTGGACCCATCCTACCTTTGACTAACCTTTTATTCTTTATATGCTTACAAAATAAAATACCTTAGGGTTCCCTTTGATGTTACCTGCTAATCTTTTCTCATATAATCTCTTTGCCCCTCTTATTTCGTTTTTTTAGTTCTCCGCTGGACTTTGTATATTCTATTTGATTATCTTCTGAATTTTGACCTAACATTTATCATAAACCTCCTTTTTCTGTTTTATTTTAATCCCAATTTCCTTATTCTTCCAGGGAGGTTTGGATGCCCTACGTGTGTGGACACATACTCTCGCTCAGTCTCCTACTCACACATAAACTCACACTATCGCTGACACATACTTGCATTATTTCTCTCACACACACAGACACACTATTTATAATAATAATCCTTGCATTTGATGTAGTGCTCTTCAGGTCTCTCTCTCATACACACATAAAGTGTACAGCTGCAAGCCTCAATACTATTGTACATTCTGATACAGTTATTTTATTCTTGATAAAAATAATCTGAAAGTCACACTGGTGAAATGAGTCCGAGGTAAGCCTGGGCCACTGACAGTGTGCGTATTTAGGGACAGAAATTGAGGTTGTAGCAACACAGATAAGAAGGGTCATCAATGACACTGAAGGAAAAGCCCAACACATTCTGCCAAGATCTACACTAACAGAGTCCTTTAGAAATTTACAAAGTGAATATAGTAACAATGGGAACTACCAAAAGCAGAGCAGAGAAAGAGAGGCATCACTTACAGCCCTGAAGGTGTTGCAGGGGTTGGGATGCGGAGCTCGTGTTCAGCAGCTGGAATCAATGGCAGACTGAGTGTCTGGAGCCCCCCAGAGCACAGCGTGACTGACATCGCAGCCTCTCCCCCCACCAGCGGCAGTAGGCCTGGGCCTGAGGCTGGGCCTGAGGCTGGGCCTGGGCCCCGCGCACTCACTCACTGCCTTGTCCTGACACCCATTACGGGCTCGTCACACGATCGTGGATCGCTTTCCCGGAGTTTATTAACCACAGTAATCCGATGATCCCGATTCAGTAATAAAAATACTGCAGCCGTGTGGGGATTCCCCGCCCCCTGTAACCGCAGCCGAGCTACAGCAGAGCGCCCCGTCAGCCCGCGGTACACCCACTGCAAATGCTCTTCAACCCGCGCACGGTCTGTGCATCGCGCGCATCCACTGACATCATTTCCTGCGCTTTGCACATATACACTGACATCATTTCCTGCACTTTGTTCACATCGACTGACATAATTTCACAAAGTTGCAATATTTGTATCAACTCATGTTTGACAACTTTTGTCACCGCAAACAAAACGGCATCTGAGATCCGGCACCTTAACCTAACCCCAGTGCTAACCCCCCTCCCCCCCCCTCCCATGCCTTGCACTGGAGCGTGAGCCTAGACTGTAAACTCAAACAAAAACACAAGTGGCTGATCCTAAACGGTAAACCCGTTTTCACAGCCACATCTCTTTCCTCAGTAACTGTCTTAACAACCTTATAACTCTCTGGCCTCAATATTGATTTCAACAATTTCAGACCATAATAGCTCATCCTCCCCCTCCCCTGTGACCAATACCACATCAGCTGGGTCCCAGACACACCTTTTCTCCCTCTGGTCTGTCTATTTTGTTGTAATTTCTCCCACTTTGTTTTGCATCATTAACTCCTCTTTAACCCATCATCCCCTATCCTCTACCCCATTTTCTCCTTTGTCTTCCTTGCCCTGCCTCCTCTGTTAGCCCTTAAAAGCCTCTCCCTCCCAACATGCGCCAGTTCTGACGAAGGATGGTGACTCGAAATGTTGACTCACTTTCCCTTCTCCATGGATGCTGCCTGACCTGCTGAGTGTTCCCAGCGACTTCTGTTTTTGTTTCAGATTTCCAGCATCTGCAGTATTTTGTGTTTTGTAAACTCAAACGATCTTTCGGGAATACGTTGTGGATTATACAAACAGAGAGTCTGCAAATTAGAGAAAGACAACAAGAAGTAAAATCCTATCAATTCCAATTGAGTTGGTGTATTCTAAAGGACTTCTGCTAAATTAGAATATTGTAAAGGTTCTGCAGGATGGAAATCTGAGAGGGAGATTTTCTTGGTGTACTATTACATCGGCATCAGAGAGTAAAGGCGGTGTGCAGTCAAAATAGGCGGTGTACAGTCGGAGTACAGGCACTGTCAAACTATAGATGGTGTACAGTCAGTACAGTCAGTGTGCAATCAGAGTACAGGCAGTGTGCAGTCAGAGAATATAGGTGCTTTGCAGACAATACAGGTGGTGTACAGTCAGAGTACAGGCTGTGTGTTGTCAAACTACAGTTGTTGTGCAGTTAATACAGGCGGTGTGCAATCGGAGTACAGGTAGTGTGCAGTCAGAGTACAGGTGGTATGCAGGCAGTACAGGTGGTGTACAGTCAGAGTACAGGCGGTGTGCTGTCAGAGAGTACAGGCGGTGTGCAATCAAGGAGTACAGAATGAGTGCACTTAGAGTACAGGCAGAGTGCAGTAGAGGAGTACAGATGGTGCACATTCAGAATACAGGCGGCGTGCAGTCAGAGAATACAGGCGGTGTGCTGTCAGAGAATACAGGCGGTGTGCTGTCAGAGAATACAGGCGGTGTGCTGTCAGTTCAGGTGGTGTGCAGGGAGGGATTACTGCCAGTGTGCTGTCATAGTACAGGCGGTGTACAGCAAGTACAGGCGATGTGCAGTCAGAGTGAAGGCAGTGTGCAGTCTGAGAGTACAGGTAGTGTGCTGTCAGAGTGCAGGCAGTGTGCAGTCCGAGAATACAGTCGATGTGGCGTCAATACAGGCAGTGTACAGTCAGAGTACAGGCGGTGTGTTGTCAAACTACAGTTGGTGTGCAGTTAGAGGATAGGCGATGTGCAGTCAGAGTACAGGCGGCGTGCAGTCAGAGGATACAGGTGGTGTGCTGTCAGTTCAGGCAGGGTGCAGGCAGTCAGTACAGACGGTGTGCTGTCATAGTACAGGCAGTGTGAGAATGCAATGTAAGAATACAGATGGTTTGTAGTTTGCAGGCAACGCAAGCGGTGTGCAGTCAGAGTACAGGAGGTGTGCAGTCAGTATAGGTGAAGAGCAGTAAGAGTACAGGCAGTGTGCAGTTATTACAGGCTGAGTGCACTTAAAGTACAGGCGGCGTGCAATCAGGGAGTACATGTGTTGTGTAGTCAGAGTACAGGCAGTGTACAGTCATAGTAACAAGCGGTGTGCAGTCAGGGAGTACAGGCAGTATGCAGTCAGAGTAGAGGCAGTGTGCGGTCAGAGTGCAGGCAGTGTGCAGTCTGAGAGGACAAGCGGTGTGCAGTTAGTACAGGCGGTGTGCAATCAGGGATTACTGGCGGTGTACTCTCATAGTACAGGCAGTGTGCAGTTAGAGTACAGGCGGTGTGCAGTTTAAGAGTACAAGGCAGAGTAAGGCGGAGCAGTTTAAGAGTACAAGGCGGAGTAAGGCGGAGTGCTGTCAGTACAGGCTGTGTGCAGTCAGAGTATAGGTGGTGTGAAGTGTGCAGTCAGAGTACAAGCAGTGCACAGTGAGTACAAGCGATGTGCAGTCAGAGAGTTCTAGCAGTGTGCAGTGTGAAAATACATGCGGTCTGTAGTCAATCCAGGCAGTGTGCAGTCAGTACAGGCAGTGTGCAGTCAGTACAAGCGATGTGCAGTGAGAGAGTACAGGCAGTGTGAGAATGCAGTGAGAATACAGGCAGTTTGCAGGCAATGCAGGCGGAGTGCAGTCAGAGTACAGGAGGTGTGCAATCGGTACAGGAGGTGTGCAGTCAGTACGGCGGTGCACAGTCACATTACAGGCGGTGTGGAATCAGTACAAGCTGTGTACAGACAGAGTAAAGGCGGTGTGCAGTCAGAGTGCAGGCGTTCTGGAGTCAGAGTACAGGCAGTGTGCAGTCACATTACAGACGGGGTGGAATCAGTACAAGCGGTATACAGTCAGAGTACAGGCGGTGTGCAGTTAGAGTACAGTCGTTGTGCTGTCAGAGTACAGGTGGTGTGCTGTCAGAGTGCAGGCGGTATGCAGTCAGAGTGCAGGCGGTGTGCTGTCAGAGTACAGGTGGTGTGCAGTCAGACTGCAGGCGGTTTGCAGTCAGAGGACAGGCAGTATGCAATCAGAATACAGGCGGTGTGCAGTTAGAGTACAGTCGTTGTGCTGTCAGAGTACAAGTGGTGTACAGTCAGAGAGCAGGCGGTGTGCAGTCAGAGTACAGGCGGTGAGCAGTCAGCGTGCAGGCGGCGTGCAGTCAGAGTACAGGTAGTGCACAGTCAGAGTGCAGGCATTGTGCAGTCAGAGTACAGGCAGTGTGGAGTCAGAGTACAAGCGGTGTGGAGTCAGTACAGGTGGATTGTAGTCAGAGTGGAGGCAGTCAGCGAACACACAATGTGCAGTCAACGCACAGACAGTGTGCAGTCAGAGTACAGGCGGTGTGCAGTCAGAGTACAGGCGGTGTGCAGTCAGAGTACAGGCGGTGTGGATTCAGTACAGGTGGATTGTAGTCCGAGTGGAGGCAGTGTGCAGTCAGCGAACACGCAATGTGCAGTCAACGCACAGACGGTGTGCAGTCAGAGTACAGGCGATGTTCAGTCAGAGTTCAGGTGGTGTGCTGTCAGAGTACAGGCGATGTGCAGTCAGAGTACAGGCGGTGCGCAGTCAGCGTACAGGCGGTGTCCAGTCAGAGTACAGGCGGTGTCCAGTCAGCGTGCAGTCGGTGTGCAGTCAGAGTGCAGGCGGCATGCAGTCAGAGTACAGGCCTTCTGCTGTCAGAGTTCAAGCGGTGTACAGTCAGAGTACAGGGGGTGTGCAGTCAGTACAAGCGATGTACAGTCAGAGTACAGGCGGTGTGGAGTCAGAGTACAAGCGGTGTGGAGTCAGTACAGGTGGATTGTAGTCAGAGTGGAGGCGGTGTGCAGTCAGAGTATAGGCGGTGTGCAGGCAGTACAGGACGTGTGCAGTCAGAGTACAGGCGATGTGCAGTCAGATTACAGGCGGTGTGGAATCAGTGCACGCGGTGAACAGTCAGAGTAAAGGCAGTGTGCAGTCAGAGGACAGGCAGTATGCAGTGAGAATACAGGCGGTGTGCAGTCAGAGTACATACAGTGTGGAGTCAGAGTACAAGTGGTGTGGTGTCAGTACAGGTGGATTGTAGTCAGAGTGGAGGCAGTGTGCAGTCAGCGAACATGCAATGTGCAGACAGTGCACAGTCGGTGTGCAGTCAGAGTACAGGCGGTGTGCAGGCAGTACAGGACGTGTGCAGTCAGAGTACAGGCGATGTGCAGTCAGAGTACAGGCGGTGTGCAATCAGAATACAGGCGGTGTGCAGTCAGAGTACAAGCCGTGTGCAGTCAGAATGCAGTCGGTTTGCATTCGGAGTACAGGCGGTGTGCAGTCAGAGTGTAGGCGATGTGCTGTCAGCGTACAGGCGTTGTGCAGTCACAGTACAGGCATTGTATAGTCAGAGTACAGGCGGTGTGCAGTCAGAGTACAGGCAGTGTGCAGTCAGAGTACAGGCGGTGTGCAGTCAGAGTGTAGGCAATGTGCGGTCAGCGTACAGGCATTGTGCAGTCAGAGTACAGGCATTGTATAGTCAGAGTACAGGCGGTGTGCAGTCATATTACAGACGGTATGCATTTCGAGTACAGGCGGTGTTTGGTCAGAGTGCAGATGGTTGTGGAATCAATACAAGCGGTGTACAATCAGAGTAAAGTCGGTATCCATCAGGGATTACTGGCGGTGTGCTGTCAGAATACAGGCGATGTGCAGTCAGAATACAGGCGGTGTGCAGTCAGAGTGCAGGCGGTGTGCTGTTATAGTACAGGCGGTGTGCAGTCAGAATGCAGGCGATGTGCAGTCAGAGTACAGGCAGTGTGCAGTCAGAGTACAGGTGGTGTGCAGTCAGTGCAATGAGCGGTGCTGTGTGCAGTTAGCGGTGCTGTGTATACTGAGCAGTGCTGTGTACAGTGAGCGGTGCTGTGTACAGTGAGCGGTGCTGTGTACAGTGAGCGGTGCTGTGTACAGTGAGCGGTGCTGTGTACAGTGAGCGGTGCTGTGTGTAGTGAGCGGTGCTGCGTGTAGTGAGCGGTGCTGTGTACAGTGAGCGGTGCTGTGTACAGTGAGCGGTGCTGTGTGCAGTGAGCGGTGCTGTGTGTAGTGAGCGGTGCTGTGTGTAGTGAGCGGTGCTGTGTGCAGTGAACGGTGCTGTGTGCAGTGAGCGGTGCTGTGTATACTGAGCGGTGCTGTGTACAGTGAGCAGTGCTGTGTACAGTGAGCAGTGCTGTGTACAGTGAGCGGTTCTGTGTGTAGTGAGCGGTTCTGTGTGTAGTGAGATGTGGAGTGTTCAGTGAGCGGTGCTGTGTACAGTGAGCGGTGCTGTGTGTTTTGAGCGGTGCTGTGTACAGTGAACGGTGCTGTGTACCGTGAACGGTGCTGTGTACAGTGAGCAGTGCTGTGTACAGTGAGCAGTGCTGTGTACAGTGAGCGGTGCTGTTTACAGTTAGCTGTGCTGTGTGTAGTGAGCGGTGCTGTGTACAGTGAGCGGTGCTGTGTACAGTGAGCGGTGCTGTGTACAGTGAGTGCTTCTGTTTACAGTGAGCGGTGCTGTGTACAGTGAGCGGTGCTGTGTACAGTGAGCGGTGCTGTGTACAGTGAGCGGTGCTGTGTACAGTGAGCGGTGCTGTGTGCAGCGAGCGATGCTGTGTGTAGTGAGTGCTGCTGTGTACAGTTAGCGGTGCTGAGTACAGTGAGCGGTGCTGTGTGTAGTGGGCGGTGCTGTGTACAGTGAACGGTGCTGTGTACAGTGAGCAGTGCTGTGTACAGTGAGCAGTGCTGTGTACAGTGAGCGGTGCTGTTTACAGTTAGCTGTGCTGTGTGTAGTGAGCGGTGCTGTGTACAGTGAGCGGTGCTGTGTACAGTGAGCGGTGCTGTGTACAGTGAGTGCTTCTGTTTACAGTGAGCGGTGCTGTGTACAGTGAGCGGTGCTGTGTACAGTGAGCGGTGCTGTGTACAGTGAGCGGTGCTGTGTACAGTGAGCGGTGCTGTGTGCAGCGAGCGATGCTGTGTGTAGTGAGTGCTGCTGTGTACAGTTAGCGGTGCTGAGTACAGTGAGCGGTGCTGTGTGTAGTGGGCGGTGCTGTGTGCAGTGGGCGGTGCTGTGTGCAGTGGGCGGTGCTGTGTGCAGTGGGAGGTGCTGTGTACAGTGAGCAGTGCTGTGTACAGTGAGCAGTGCTGTGTACAGTGAGCAGTGCTGTGTACAGTGAGCAGTGCTGTGTACAGTGAGCGGTGGAGTGTTTAGTGAGCGGTGCTGTGTACAGTGAGCGGTGCTGTGTACAGTGAGCGGTGCTGTGTACAGTGAGCGGTGCTGTGTACAGTGAGCGGTGCTGTGTACAGTGAACGGTGCTGTGTACAGTGAGCGGAGCTGTGTACAGTGAGCGGTGCTGTGTACAGTGAGCGGTGCTGTGTACAGTGAGCGGTGCTGTGTACAGTGAGTGCTTCTGTTTACAGTGAGTGCTTCTGTTTACAGTGAGCGGTGCTGTGTACAATGAGCGGTGCTGTGTACAGTGAGCGGTGCTGTGTACAGTGAGCGGTGCTGTGTGTAGTGAGTGCTGCTGTGTACAGTTAGCGTCATAGATTAGTTTTCAGGTACGTGCACGCGCACAAAAAAAAAAAAAAAAAACCCTCTGCGCCCCCCACCCCCCCCCAGGGCTCACATCAGAGCCCACTATGGTCCTGTTGGGTTCGCTGCCCCAATCTACGGGATAATGCCATCCACCTGACCGCTCGCTCCCGGTCCCCGCGTGCGCACTATGGCTGCCGCTTTGACCTTTGAGCACCTCACCCTCTCCCACCCCTCATTCCTCTCCCTTAAAATCCTCCTCCTCTACCGGCCCCCTAAAACCTCTCCCACCTTCATCTCTGACATTTCAACACTCCTCACATCTCTTTGCCTCTGCTCCGATCGCCTCATCATCCTGGGCGACTTTAACCTACACTTCACACCCTCCTGCTCCATCTCCACAGACTTCTCTTCCCTGCTCTCCTCACTCAACCTCTCCTTACACATAAACTCCCCCACTCACAGTCACGGCCACCCACTCGATTTGGTGATCACCCGGGGCCTCAGTGTCTCGGATGTCACTATTACCGACAAGGCCATCTCTGACCACCACTTCATCTCCTTCACCACCTCCACCCCCCTCCCCACCTCCACCAGACCCACCACCATCTTCTACCGCCCTTGGAAGAAGTTACCCCCACAATCCCTAACCGATGCCTTGGAGTCCTCTGAACTCCTCTCCCTCTGGCCTTCAACCCTCACCGACCCCTCTTCTCCTCTCTCCCTCCTCCACAATACCCTCTCCTCCACACTCGATACTCTTGCCCCCATCACTTCCCGCACTGTCTCCTACTCCCGCTCCTCCCCCTGGTACACCACCCACCTCCGCTCACTGAAAAGCCAGGTGCGGGCTGCTGAACGCACCTGTGTCAAATCTGGCCTAACGGTCCACCGACAAATCTGGCTGGACCTCCTCAAAATTTACCGCTCCACTCTAGCCTCGGCCAAGTCGTCCTTCTACTCCAGGATAATCCTGGAGGCGAAGAACAACCCCAGGCTACTGTTTTCCACCACAACCCGACTCCTCCGTCCCCCCCGCCACCCCGCGCAGGTCATCTCCTCCAACCTTCACTGCGAGGAGATGCTGGATTTCCTTGAATCCAAGATCAAGGGAATCCGCTCCGCGGTCACTTCCCCTCCAACTTCCACCCACCACCCACCCCTTCCCTCCCACACTCCGACTCCTACCCATCCTCCCCTACACACCTTCGTACCCGTTTCCCCACCCTCTGTCACTGAACTCATCCTATCCCTAAAACCAACCACCTGCTCCCTTGACCCCATCCCCACTCCACTCCTTATCTCCCAGCTCCACTTTCTTGCCCCACATATCACTGACATCATCAACCTGTCCCTCTCCTCTGGCTCTGTCCCCATTCCATTAAAAACTGCCATCATCACGCCCACCCTGAAAAAACCCTCCCTTGATGCGTCGCAGCTATCAAGCTACCGGCCCATCTCCAACCTCCCCTTTCTCTCCAAGGTCTTGGAAAGAGTTGTCGCCTCCCAACTGCGCTCTTTCCTTTCCACCCATTCTCTTTTCGAACCCCTTCAGTCAGGTTTCCGTGCTGCCATAGCACAGAAACTGCCCTGGTCAAGGTCACCAATGATATCCTGACCATCTGTGACCAGGGCTCCCTCTGTCTCCTCGTCCTCCTCGACCTATCGGCAGCATTCGATACGGTCGACCACGCTATCCTACTCCACCGCTTGTCCTCCCACCTCAACCTTCAAGGCACTGTCCTTGAATGGTTTAGGTCGTACCTTTCTCACCGTCTTCACTTTGTCTCGACGAATGGCTTCTCCTCCACCCCCCGCACTGTCTCATGTGGTGTCCCTCAGGGCTCTGTCCTCGGTCCCCTCCTCTTCACCCTCTATATGCTCCCCCTTGGTGACATCATCCGCAGACATGGGTTAACTTCCACATGTATGCGGATGACACCCAACTCTACCTTTCCTCCTCTACTCTCAACTCCACGACCACCGATGTCCTGACAGCTGCCTGTCCGACATCGAGTCCTGGACGAGAGACAACTTTCTTCAGCTCAACGTGCGAAAAACCGAGGCCCTCCTGATTGGCTCACGTCAGCGCCTCCGCACCTCAGGCGCTGACACCATCAGCATCCAAGGCTGCACTCTCCACCTCTCAAAGCCAGTCAGGAACCTCGGCGTTTTGTTCGACCCTGAGCTGTCCTTTCTCCCTCACATCCGCACCACAACTGGCACCGCCTTCCATCACCTCCGGAACATCGCCA